>NC_056726.1:382790046-383105046 GCF_019279795.1 Protopterus annectens
TTCCATGTGTATACATGCCAGAACAGGGAAGATGTGGATTCTTTCACTGACTGCAAAGTAGTTTATCTTTTTCTGAAAATACTTGTTTATTAACTTCACTTGAATAATTCCAAAAAGTGCTAAAATCATTTCTGAGAATTTTATAAATAACAGATATGCATGACGTATTCTTGAATGCACTATTTATAATTTTTGAGATAAAATCCAAGATTTTTAAGCTACTCTTATCGTATGCCTCTAATTAGAGCACGAGCTTAGTATGTATAACATCCTTACAAGTTTGGATGTCCAGCCAATTGCAATTTTGCAAACTATATCTTCTGATCAAATAGTCTGCAGAGCTTTTTTTATTAGCTGAGAGAAATTGATTCCAATATAATAGGTCACCCTTCTTAAATTCTAACATTTTCTGAATATCAGAAGATATCAAACATCCATTTGTGTAGGCAATAGGAAACATAATTATTAATAAATTCTTAATTAATTGATTAGAAAACATAAGATTTTCAAACAACAGCAATATTTGGTTTGCAAGAGGTTTAAGATCAAGTTTTGACCTTTCACTTTGAATGTATATCTTTAAAATTCATATATAGATATTTGTATGTATTTGAGTATATGGTTCAACAATGTCGTATTACTATTAAGAAGTTAGGTTTCATGTATTGATTTCCAATATGATGCATAAGAAGTACTATTCCAAAGCATCACTATGTTAATAAATGGGGAGTTTATAAATAAAAATCAATATTTGATAACCCTATACCTCCTTCATGCCAGCTTGTGGTGTGCCAGAGAAGAGAATTTTTTTTTTAGGATACCAAAGGATGTTGAGTAATAAGTTATTAATTTTCTGTTTAATTTTGACAGGTGGGGGAATTATTAGAGCTTGGCCAATGAATAAGATTTTAGTTAACAGTATCATTTTGATTAAAATTAGTCTGTCTTCAAATGTGAAGAAAATTCTGTTCCAGCTGTCAATTAGACTTGTAATTGGGTTTATAAGTTGTTGGTAATTAGATGTGAGTGATTTTTTTTTATAATTAGATTCAATAATGATACCTAGATATTTAATATGTGTGCCCTCCCAGGTTTATGTCTCTTTTTGATCTAAGTTTCAAAATAACATTTTTGTTCACTAGAAGTGCTTGAGTTTTGTTGTGATTAAATTTTAGATAAAACCAATTATGGTGTCACTGCTTCAATAAATCCAACAACAACTCTAAACCACACCAAAGAGTTTAATATAAAGCTTTCGGGTCTACACCCTTCATCAGTATGCTGTTTCCCATAACTTCAGTATACTGATGAAGGGTGTAGACCCAAAAGCTTTATATTAAACTCTTTGGTGTGGTTTAGAGTTGTGATTAAATTCTAGGCCAGAGATTTTTGCAAAGAAGTCTAGATTATGTAATAGGTGATGCACTGAATGTTCAATATCATTAGAAGCTATTAGTAGGTCATCAGCAAACAGGTGTATCTTGGGGGATAATTTGTCTGACATTTTATATCCTTTAACACTGTCATTATTTCTAACATAATTTGCAAAAGGCTCAATAGCCAGGCCAAAGAGTAATTGGGAGAGGGGGCACCCCTGTTTAGTAGCTCTTAATATTTTAAATGGACTAGATAGATAAGATCCAATCTTTACCTAGGCTATGGACTTTTCATATAGTTTTTTAATTAATCCTATAATGTTTGAAGAGTAATTGTATTTTTGCAAAGCTTTCAACAGATATGGCCAACTTAGGGAGTCAAAAGCTTTATCTATATCAAGGCTTCAAATATAAAGGTCATTTTTTTCTTATTTGCTAAGTCTATTAAGGACAGTAATCTAATTACATTGTCTTGTATCTTTCTGTTTTTGATAAACCCAGTTTGGTCTTCATTAATTAATACTGAAAAAATGTTATCTAATCTCTCTGCTAGGATTGACATCGATATATTGTAATCAATGTTAAGTAAAGAAATTAGCTTATATGATGTGCAAAGGTTGGGCTCTTTATTTGGTTTTAAGATGGGAGAGATGATAGAATATTTCCATGTGGGAGGGAGGGTGGGATGTCTGCTGTAGTTTTAATTTCTTGGAATGGACTGAGTAAGATTTTCAAGATGTTATCAGGTAAGAGTTTGAAAAATTTTGGAATTAGACCATGCAGTCCTGGTGCCTTTTTTGTCTTAGGATTTTTTTATTTATTTCTTTAATTCTTTAAAGGAAAAGGGTTTATCTATGTTATTACTATTATGTTTGGATAGCTTCTTTTGAATATTATTAGCAAGAATGTTGTCAATACTTTTGTTATCACTTGTAGATGAGTTATTATTATTAATATTTTTGTAATGATTTTTAACCCATAATAAGATATTTTTAGATCTATAACTTTGATAGTCTGATTATTTCTAGTGTATATTATTTCTTTTATATGACTTTTTTCTTTTAAATGTTTAGATCTAATCACAATCATGTGCATACTCTTGGGATTAATTGAGTAAGATTGTAATCTGATTTTTTCCATCTTTATTAAAATTTTATGCTGCATGATATCCTAATATTCCTTGTTCAGTTTACATATGTCAGCTAATGCAGATTTGACATTTGCTGTAAGTTTTAGTTTTAGTTCATCAGTTTCTTTTTGTATGTTTACCATTTTTTATCCCACTCATTCCTTTTATTTATATACCAACATTTAACTTTACCATGTAAGATTACCTTTAAAGTGTCCCATGGGATAATATCTGAAACCTCTCCATTTTTGTTGCCATCTAGTAAAGCTTTACTTCATCTAGAAACCATTCTTTAAATCCTTGTACTGTTACTAGATAAGCAGGTAGTCTTTGGCAGACTTTTAAGGGGGTCAGGATTAAGTGTTGGATTGAAGATGATGGCACTGTGGTCAGACATAGGGCATGATGTCAGCACTACACTATCAATTTTGGCCAGTAAAGAACTGGTTACAAAGACTTTGTTTATGTTGGTATGTATGCCAAATCTGTAAGAGTATTAAGAATATTTCAGGGAGGATAATATTTTTATACCATTGATGTCAATTAGGTTTCTATATTTTATATAGTTGTTCAAGTGCTTGGCAACAGGGCACATCTTGAATGGCTTAGAACTTGTGGTATCAATGGAGGACAAGACACAATTAAAATCACCTGCTAATAGTAACTCACCTTTAGACTTTAATGTTATGGTGTCTAAATGTTTTTTTCACAGTTTTAGCCCCAATAAGAAGTATCTAGTAGGTGTTGGCAAAAGTGTGCATATTTTTATCTAGTTTTAGTATGACTAAAGCAAGTATACCATCATTGCTTGAGTACAAGTCACTGTGTAACATTAGGACACTGCTTCTCTTGTGGTTGTAGTTTGAACTTACTAAAATCTTATAATCCTTAAATGTTAATTTATTTAATGTTGTTCAACCCATTGACATTAATAGATATAATGTTAAATATTATCATTTTATGGAGACTATTATAAGTAAAATTGAAAAGTGCTTTCCTTTATTCATTATGACAAATACATTTTTTAAAACTATTATGGACAATTTAAAAACTCTAAATTTGAAAACAATAAATAAAACTGTATATTTTAACAAACTTCTACATGGATAAACTAAATCCAGGCTTACTATATCTCTCATAAAAGCCACAAACTAACTCTCTCATGACATCTAGTGGGAATTCCTAGCTGCTGCAGTTTTATAGCAAGCAGAAGGGAAAAGTACAGTTTTGTACCTACCATAAATGTAGATGTTCGAGGATCTCCATTGCTGCAGTCCTGACAAATGGGTACTCCGCTGCCCACCATCGGCCCGAATACCAAAGGGCTAGAACCGGCGTCGGTCACGGGCGCCAGAGACTGACGTAAGTACTTGTCAGTACAAATGCGCATGACCGACGCCATAACCTCAGTCTTTCTTGCCTCAGACGTCAGAATGCAAAAAAAAACACCACCCAAAAACCCCAATCTAAAAAGAAAAAGGGGGAAGGAGGGAGGAAAATAGGACTGCAGCAATGGAGATCCTCGAACATCTACATTTATGGTAGGTACAAAACTGTACTATGTTCGTCTCCCATTGCCGCAGACCTGGCAAATGGGTAGAATCCCAGAGCAATGGAAAAAGGGGGGCTGGCCAACTAAATAGCAGGAGGAGCTGCAGACATGCCCTGTAAGACTGCAGTGGCAAACCCAGCCCTAGACCTAGAATAAAGAGGCAAATGATAATGCTTTGTAAATGTATGTACAGAACTCCAAGTAGCTGCCTCTAGAATGTCTTTAGTAGCTACCCCTCTCAAAAAAGCAGTAGAGGTGGCGTAGCCCTAGTAGAATGAGGCCTGATCCCAACTGGAACCTCCTTACCATGATGAGAGCAACAAAAGCAATACAATGGCGATCCACTTGGAAATAGTTTGTTTCGAGACAGCTTTCCCACTTGAAGCCACAGCAAACGAAACAAATAACTGTTGAGATCTCCGAACTCATTGGTTCTGAACAAATAATACCGTAACTGCCTATGCACATCCAAAGAATGCAAAACTCTTTCCACTTCATTTTGGAGGTTAGCATAAAAAGTAGGCAAATGTATAGATTGGTTCAATGCCACATTAGAAACTACCTTAGGCAGAAAAGTAGGATTAGTACGCAAGGAAACTCTGTCCTGGTGAAAAATCAGAAAAGGTTCCACTGCCATGAGAGCCTGTAATTCAGACACCCTTCTAGCAGAAGTAACAGCCAATAAAAGCAGTCTTCCAGGACAACAACTTCAATTCAGCCGTAGCTGCAGGTTCAAAAGGAGGCAGAGTCAGCTTTTCCAAAACAAAATTAAGATCCCAGGCAGGAGTAAGAGCCCTTCGTGGGGGTCTTATATTCTTTGCCCCTCTAAGAAACTGTTTAAGCAAAGGATGTGAAAATAAAGGAGGATCACCATCATAGTGAGCAGAAATAGCTGCAGCATGCACTTTTATAGAAGAGAAGGACAAACCCTTGTCCAGTAACATAGTCAAATATTGCAAAGTACAACTCAAATTAGGCAACGTGACATCAAGGCCTTTAGCTGAACTCCAAAGAAAAAATCTCTTCCATTTATCAGCATAAACTTTTTGAGTACTAGGATGCCTGGCCTCCAAAAGGACATCCAAAACTTGTTGAGGGAGCTGAAGGCCCTCATCCTCTAAAACCGAATGCGCCAGGCTGTCAGGTGTAGGGATTGCACCCTGACATTGAGAAAATGATTGTTTTCTTAAGACAATAAGTGAGGAATCCGTGGTAATGGCCAAGGTGTCCCGTGAATTAGGCTCCTCAGCAGAGGGTACCAATGTTGACGAGGCCAATCCGGCGCTATAAGGATCATGCAAGGTTTGTCCCTCCTGACTTTCAACAGGACCTTTGGAAGAAGAGGCAGAGGAGGAAAGGCATACACGTGAAGGTTGCTCCAACTGAAGGATAGTGCATCTATTTTCCAGGCTTTCGGATGAAACAGCCTTGTGCAAAACAGAGGTAGTTGGGAATTCAGAGGAGAAGCGAACAGATCTATGTCTGGAGTTCCCCAAGCCATGGTCAACTGACGAAATACCTGAGGGTCCAACTTCCATTCGTGAGGATCCACCATCTGTCTGCTCAGAACATCTGCTAACGAATTTTGTGCTCCTGGCAGAAACTGTGCTCGAAGAGTGATGTGCAGATCCAAAGCAGTTTCCATAACAGCATTGCTTGTCTGCAAAGAGGGTAAGAATGAGTTCCCCCCTGCTTGTTGATGTACCACATGACAGTTGTGTTGTCTGTTGAATCAACACCAGTCCTGGTCGAAGTAGATCCTTGAATGCTTTCAATGCAAATTGAACTGCCAGCATCTCCTTCATGTTGATATGCAAGTGAAGCAGCTCCGGGGGCCAAAGGTCTTGAATCCATTTTCCTTTGAAATGAGCTCCCCAGGCTGACTCCGAGGCATCTGTCGTTAATATCTGACTTGCCTCCGGTTGGGTCACAGAGAGTTCCTTGTTTAGGTGACATTCCTGAGCCCACCACACAAATTCTTTCTGAATGCAAGGTAGAATCCGAATGACAGTATCCAAGTCGTGGCTGTGTTGAGTCCAAACGCTTTTGAGATACCACTGTAGCTTCCTCATATGCAGTTTGGCATTGGGAAGTACTAGAATGCAAGATGCCATGAACCCCAAGGCTTGAAGGACTGTCCTTGCAGTCAGCCTGGACATTACGGATAGCTGTTGGAAGTATAGGTGAAGATTTCTTTGTTTGTCCGGGGTAAGAGATGCCATCTGAGTAGCTGTATTCAGTCTCACACCCAGAAAACACATCTCCTGTGAGGGTACTAGACTGGACTTTATTTCGTTCACAGAATACCCTAGGCATCTGAAAACTGTCATCACATACTGCAGATGTCGAAGAAGTTCGTGCTTGCCCTGAGCCAGTATCAAACAATCGTCCAGATAAGGATAAATTTGAATTCCCTTAGCCGGAGAAAAGCTATTACTGGAGCCAGGACTTTTGTGAATACCCTGGGCGCAGTAGATAAGCCAAAGGGCAATGCAGAGAACTGATAATGCAAATTCCCAGTCCGAAACCTCAGGAATTTCCTGCAACTGGGCCTGATAGGAATGTCAAGATAGGCCTCCTTGAGATCCAAAGTCACCATCCAGTGATCTCTGCCTAGCATAGGCAACAGCTGCTGCAGTGTCAACATCTTGAATTTCGGAATTTCCAGAAAGGTGTTTAGAATGGATAAATCCAGAATGGGCCTCCAAGTATTTCCCTTCTTTGGCACTAAGAAAAGACGGGAATAAAACCCTGCCTCTGTCCACAGAAGGAACTGCCTGTATTGCTCCCAACGAGCAGAGAAAAAATCTGTGCCTGCTTCCAGTCTTTGCTGATGAGGCACATCCGGCATACCTTTGAAAGGAGGGAATGTGTGAAAATAAAACTTGTAGCCTCGAGTTATAATGTCCAATACCCATTTGTCCTGGGTAACCAAATGCCAATTCCCTTTGAAAAGTCCCAGTTTTCCTCCTAGAGGAGCTGCCAGCAAAGCAGAGTCCGGCAGCTGAAGACACAGGTCATTGGGACTGCTTCGAAAGGACTGACCCCTGCCCACCCCAGCAGAAGGGGTAAAAGAATTCAAAGGCCTAGAAGTAACAGGGCCCTGAGAGGAAGCCCTACCTCTACCACGCCTCGACCTGCCCCTAGAATGAAAATCCGAAGAGGGAAAAGACCATCCCCTAGCAGGCCAATTCCTACTGAACTTAGGGGCTGAACCTGTAAGAAGTCCTTTACCGTCTGCATAGACTTAGCTTTTCCTCCATTTTTTCAAAACTGATTCCACCGGAGGGCCAAAAGAACATCAGATTGCAAGGAGCATCCATAATGCGAGCCTTAACATGCTCTGACAAGGACTGATCTCTAAGCCAGGCATGTCTGCGAACAACAGAACTAGTAGCAGCCACCCTGGAAGAAGCTTGTAAAGCATCAAAACCACACTGCAAAGAATGCACCAACCTGGTCTGAAGCATGCACTAAATCCTGAAGCTCCTTACAGTCAACACCTTCAGACAAAGCATCCACTTTACATTTCAATTGACTTAGCAAATAATTCTGATACCTGAGCATATGAAATTGACAATTTAAAGCTCTCATAGCCAAAGTAGAAGAGGTATACAGTTTTTACCCCACCTATCCAGGGCCCTAGCATCCTTGTCCAGAGGAACCGGATTCTTAACCACAGAAGCCTTAACACCTTTGGGGCCTTGAGAAATAGTTTCTGGATCAGCCCTAGGACTCTTATACAAGTACTTGTGAGCTTCTGGAACCCTGTAGTATCTATCTGGTTTAACTGGGGCAGGGGCAGAGAATCTGGGTTAAGGGCAGCCTCAGAAAATACATCCTGAACAACATCCAGTACAGGGGGAATAGCCAAAGGCCTGTGCTGAGGTAAAAACAAGAATTCTCTCAGCCTTTACGAGAATCAGAATAATCCTGGCCATCCCACTGGAAATGTTCCCTCATGGAATGCAAAGTTTCAGAGAAAGAAAAATCTTCTGGAGGGGCGAGAGGGAGTAGCGTCCTCAGCCTCTGAATCAGAATAGGGAGGAAATCCTGAAGCTCTTCCACAGAGGAATCTGACTCATTGGAAGACTGAACCAGACCCTCCAACTCTGTGTCTATCCTGGGCCTCTTCACAGGGGGGGGGGCATGGAACCCCTAATTAAAGTAATCAAATCTTCAGCCATCTTTAACATGTGCTTCCCAGGAGCTGGACCCTGGGGATTAGCACCAGCAGGGATAGACTTAGATTTAGAATGGCCTTTGCCTTGAGAAGGAGGAGGTCTAACTACCCTATGAGGGGAGGAAGCCACTGACAACAAAGAAGCACCCTCAGCCTGGCCTAACACAGGAGAAGCCACTTCCTGCAGTAACAAAGGCTCCCCTAGACACACTGGTAAACTGTCAGAAGGAGCCACTGAAGCAGTCAGTGGTTCCACAGAACCGGCGTCCGGAGTGGGCGCCTCATCCTGTTTGGACCGCAAAGACTTATCTTTGTGCTTCTTAGAAGAACCAGTCGTCGGAGAATCCGGCGGCATGTTATAATTACAACGTTTACCAAACACCAGCCTAGCACAGTCCAACCGACGTTTAATAATGCGCTTGTTAAAAGTAGCACAAAGCGACACCCAACAACGTCGTGCTCAGGCCCTAAACAAGGAATGCAGAGTGAATGGTAATCCCTATGAGGAATCTGTTTCCCACAAGAAATACAGTTATTAACTTTTCTGACATCTGGCAATACTGAGGCAAGAAAAAGACAAAAATGTTCCCAACAGGGTACTTAGCCAACTTGGTATCCGGTCTGAAACTCGAAAACCGACAGTTCCAGAGCGACGGCACTTGCAAAAACTGCTTCTGCTGAGGACCATGCGGCAAGAAAGACTGAGGTTATGGCGTCGGTCATGCACATTTGTACTGACAAGTACTTACGTCAGTCTCAGGCGCCCGTGACCGACGCCGGTTCTAGCCCTTTGGTATTCGGGCCGATGGTGGGCAGCGGAGTACCCATTTGTCAGGACTGCAGCAATGGGAGACGACGAACATCTGCATGTGCATTAAAAACATACAAAAGGAAATTTTTGATTTAATGTACTATGAATGCGTAAACTAAGAACACGAAGTATGCAATTTCTTAATTTTCTTTTTATCTAAACAGACTAACTAAGATAAATTGATTAATCCTAATAATTATTTGTTACTATGACTAAATACATGACTATAATGTCATTAAAGCAGACAAGAAAAAAGATGCATTTAAAACTGTCACTGTCAGAAACATATTTATAATTCTTATTTAAATATAAATGTAATTTAAATGAAATAAATCACTATTTACAGTAAAGCATGTGCTTATAAGACTTTTTAGATAAAAATAATTGCTAAATGAATGAAAACACAGTTCAAACAATCATTCTTGAATCTAATTGGCTGTTAGAGTTCAGTGAAGAGAAACAGGTTCAAAGGTCAAGCCTACTTCCTGAAAGACAGTACAGATTGTTTCTCATGAGTCTGGGAGCTAACTGAAGTCATTAGAAGCTCAGTGTACCACAAAAGTTGCCAGAATTCCATCAAAAAAGTAAGTAGGCTGGAATTTTCTAGTGAAGTGAAGCTTTTAAGCATAACTTGTAAAATGATGAATAGTTAAAATAAAAGCTCCAAATTACCAACCATACACAGCTATAAGATATATTAGCTAAATGGATCACATTACAGAAGTTCAGTTAAGTAATAAATGCATATATAATAATAAAATGTCAGCACTTTCTTTTTAAATACTTAAAAGTAACACAGTAAGCATTTCTCTCTCCTGCAGTGATTAAAATACTATGCCATTAGGGATAAAATAGAAAGGGAAGGCACATACATGAAGAAATAAGTATAGGATATAAAAGAAATATATATAAATATATGAAATGAGTGAGTGATTTTATACCATTTCACTAGTGCTATGCCATGTATATAAAGAGATAAAAATATAAAATAGTAGTTTGCAGTTGGAAAAGATTTTGATTTACTTGAATTCTAAGTATTATATATTATTTATAAAGTTAGCATTGTTGTGGAAAAGATAATAGGAGAGAAAAAAGTTACATTTTTAGCTTAAAAATAACACCAACTTGTAGCTTACGACTTCCAGAATCTGATTTTAGTAGTTTCAGGTCTTTGTTGGTGAAATTAAATTAAAAAAATCCTGTCAGGAACAAATGAAGACTGGAGAGCTCAAGAACTCTGCTACTTTCAGCTTGCCATTCAAGCCACACTCTAAATAGGTGGTTTTCTAAGTGACAGCTCAACACAGATAAGAGTTTTTAGTACAATTGAGAAGAGAAGCTGCTGTTAAAAAGGGATAATTAGTAGGGCACATAAAATATTACATGATAGCTATAGGAATCAATAAGAGCAGGTTAGAAAGGATTGGGAAGAGAGATTAGGTAAACAATTCACAAAAAAACAATGGGGGATATATATGTATGGCTCCCAAATGTGCAACAAACTCTAGAAGATTTAGAATTTTTGCTTGGAAGTGTTTGCATAGATATTTTTATACCCCAAGCAGACTCCAAATAATTTATCCTCAGGTAGACTGCAAATGTTGTGGGTGGGGGGGGGGTGATAGGGGAAAAAGAGCAAATGGGAATATCTTTCAGAGTATAGTAAGTTGTCAGACTTTAAAATTTTCCTGCAGACTACTCTGTCAAAAATACTGGGTGAGCAAATTGGTATAACTAAGGAAATTATTTTTTGAGCTGTGTTATAAAATCTGAATTGCCTAGACATAGTAAGGCATTGCTGAGTTTATTTCTGTTGACTTCCAAAAATAGCAATTATTAAAAATAGAAATCAAAGTCTAAACCAACTGTATTCAAAGTAGTGAATATAGTAGCAGAGACAAAACAACTGGTAGTGGGATCTTTAGAAAGAAGTAGGAGCAAATTATATAGAAAAATGGGAATTGTGGGAACAATACATACAGAATAATGTTTTGTAGGCAGAATGAGGTTTAAGGGAAGACAGGAATTGAATGAGTTAGGCAATGCTTGGTTGGCAATGACTGCACAGAATGTTATATGTGATGTTTAATGTTTGTAACTGAAAATATGTCATTATGGTTTGTTTTCATTTATATAAATGTATGATTGGCTATGTCATAAGTGATAATTCAATAAAGATTTTTTTGAAAAAAAAAAGTCAAATTTATTCACACCTCCAGAGATGTAAATGTGTTCATTTGACTAATGGTGGTATTCATAGTCATTACGCAGAGGTTTAATGGTAGTCTGCAATGATCACATGTGAGCACAGCTGTGAAATGATTTATAGAGGTTATTTGCACTCTTGCATGATAGACTTGAATGAAATTATGCAAATGAAGGAGTAATGAGATTCAAATGAGAAATCAAGTAGAGCTTCTTATGCTAAGTGTAGATTTATACTTTAATTGTCTAATTTGTTATTATTTTGAAAATGTACTGATTATTAGTAAACTCTTCCCTTGTTGTTTCCCCCTTTTCTGTTATGTTTTTTTATTGTGTTTTTAAGGTGATGTGGGTTATACACTTGAGTTGTGGCTCATAACACATGTGAGGAACACAACAAGAGCTGCTAAAGAAAGGCATTACACTACTCTTTCCCAGACACATATTGTGCTCAAGAGAGTGTTTGCCCTGCTAAAATCTCATTTTCTGGATGAAGCCGAGCTAGCCCTTCCATATGACCCTCCTGTGGTATGTAGGATGTTTATGGTGCATTATATTCTGCATAACATTATCATGCACCATTGTTGTGATGAACTATCTCATGATGCCACTGTAACACCCAGTATAGGTTGTACCACAATTGATGATAGTGCTGGTGTACACTCTGCAGCAGTAGTAAGGGACTCCCATGCTGGAGGCTTGTGCAAGGTATATGGCTGTGGTGTCTAGTTCATAACTATGGCGTATATTTTTCATGAGTTGCTACCTTGAACAGGAAAGGACATTTTATCACATTTCTTTTTTATGATGGAGTGTTTCTCCACTTTTATTTCTGACAGCTAAGAAATAATTTCATGTTCTCTATTGAGTTGCTTCACACCATATTATTTCTTTATGTTATGGACACCAAACCTTGTGTCATCGTAAGTAATATCAATCATCATTGATACAGTGATGATGGGGGAAGTGGCAACAGTACTAGTTTTGATGGCAGGATGACCTTTAGTCATATAGAAATTTTTTTCCTGTTTGTGTTGGTTTCTTAATAGTGTATACTATTTTATTTTGGTTTTCTGTTTTATCTTTTGTGTAACTGTCAGCAATAACATTACTCAATGATATTAATTTGTCAGGTCCCAATGGCCTATGGCATTACCCTCCTCTAGGGATTGTGGTTTCAAGTTCAATCTGGGGTGACATAATTTGGAAACACTAAGCCAGACTTTGACACAATGTACTGTGAGGAAAAGTAAGTTTGCTTTTGGTTTCTTGTATTGTTTTATATTGCCTTCTTCTATTTTTGAATACTATGATGTGTTTTCTTTACACTGTGTTTTACTTGTATTATGCTTTTAATTGCATATTAAAACTAGGAAAGAGTCTACAGCTATGTCTCTTGTGAGTCACACAGAAATGTTTTCTCACCCTCCCACCCTGTCACTGTTGTGTTTTTAAACACAAGTTCTTAAACACAACTGTCTTTCTAGTTGCCTTCCCCTTATGTTAATTAGACCATATATCTACTTCCCTCTCCTTTTTCACTGGCTGTTGTGAGTAAGCACAAAATTATCATTTTGTGAAATCACTCCCCTTTGACTATTTAAATTTATTGGCCATCCCACTGTATTCCATAGAACCAGAATACAAAAGAGCCCACCCCCTTTCAATCTGTGTTACTGTTTTAAAGTTAGTAGTTCTCCACTTAGACAGCTAAATCTTAAGTTACCCCCTTTTTATATCTAAAAGATGAGTGGACACTGCAGTGCTTAGTATATTGACCCATTTTTTTCATCTTACTTTTAAATGTCTATTGCAAGTCCACCAGTTACTGGAGAGCCCACATTCTGTCTCTCAGTAGTCATCTTGGGATTAGAGCTTCTGTTTTTTCCTGGTAAGAGAAGGAGCACATGGACATTATTTCCTGGAGACTGCTGATCACTAGAAAGCCTAATAACTGCTTCATCGGCGATTCTACCCCTGGTGAGAGAAGGAGCAGAGTGCATTGATTCCTGACTGTTTCTGGTTAGGCAGTGAGTGTCTGTGCTTGACATTCAAGATTGGTCTGGTTGTTATTCAAAGCATCTACCAGGAAAATACTACAAAAAGCCTACAGACCCTTACATCATCTGGGACAAGACTGTGGATCACCAAACAGGCTGTGGCCTGCTTCTCATCTTGAGATTGGTGCTAATGTTTTGCTTCTGGTGAGAGAAGAAGCAAAAGAACATTGTATCCCAGCAGAAGCTGTGGTAAGACCAGCTCTAGTAGTAGTCAGGCAGTAGCTATTCAAGTGACTCCCCTCTTTTCTTCATTCTTGACAAGTTCATTCTTTGTTTTCAGTAACTACTGCTTGATTTCTTTCTAACTTCAGAATATCTGCCTAAATACTTCATTCTTCAAGTTTCAGGGTCTATGTATTAGTTTCCCCTCAAGTGTTTGGCAGTGCCCTGTATAGGCATGAGCACCTTAACTGACATTTTTCTTGTAGAAGCATTACTGAAATTTCACCAAATCCTAGTTGCACACAGGACAACTAGTTTGTAGTAACATGCACTTGTCCCAGAGATGCAAACCGGATATTCCTGACATTGCTTTATATTCTCACTCCAACTGTCTAATCAATAAAAAAGAGCATGTTGCCATGGATATGAACTATCTCCATTACCAGCCTGGTGGATATGGGCATCCTGAGGCAATGTAGAAATTGCTTCATGTTTACTGACTACCAGTTAATTCACAAACAAACTGATATGGTATGTGAGAGATGTATTTACACAATGTCAGTGGAGGCAAAGCTTTCACATAAAAGCACTCCTAATGTTATTCAGGTTGTCAGTAGTACACACGCTGTACCCATCACACACAAATGAAGCAGACACATAGACCTACATATGCTGAGGCACTTAAATGTAACCTTCCTAAACCCCAAAGGCCTCTTAGATGAAGTACACATAACAAATACCCTCAGCAGCTCCAAATGCACTATTTCAAAACAACACCCACATCAACACATACAGCCACATCTCATGGAGCTTCTACTTCTAAACCCATAAGGCAAGCCACCACACATTCCAGTTTCTGGTCACTGGAGATTCCATGGTGAGATACACTGATGTCCCTCTCACCAGGTTGAGTAAGGAGAAAGTCATAGTCAGTTGCTTATCAGGGGCAAGGACCCATCACATTATGCACACACTCAGGTCACTGGACCACAAGTACCAGTATGAATCAGTCATAGTCCATGTGGGTGTAAATGACCCGAGATGTACCTCCCTAGACTATATGAAGAGAGACATCATGGAGCTCTCGGAATATGTGTCCAAGGCTTTAGCCTAGCACTGAGTAGCATTTTACCTTCTCCAAGGATGATGCTGCAATATGATCAAAAGATGACTGACTAATAATTGACTTAGTTTCTGATGTCATTCTAAGGGCATACAATATTTGTCAGCATGGAAGGAGATGGTCAACAGACCATGCTGCTTTGCCAGTGATGGACTGCACTTCTCCCCTCTAGGCTTTTGAATATTAGCTAAAACATTATCTTCTCCATACTGCCTTTCGTAGGCAATGCCAAAATGAAAGTACATTCGACACAGCAAATCAAAACCAAGAACATCTAATGGTATTACTTCTCAATGCTAGGAGTCTAAACAAATACTCCCTAGAATCACTTTTCAGCATACAGAATGCTGATGTCTGTGTGGTCACTGAGACATGCTTTATAGCTGCAGACAGCACACCGACAGTGATAGGTTATAATGCTTTCCACACATTTAGACCAGCTACTGCACAGAGAGGGACTAAAGGTGGAGGTGTCTCGATTTACATTAAAAATAAATATACCTCAAGACTGGTCAAACAGGACAATGCACTTGAGCTGCTCCAAGTTTAAATCACCATAGGCGGAATCCATTACCACTTCCTTGCAAGCTATAGCTCCACCTCTGTGACCTGGGAAATCCATACCATGTATTTAAACTTATTGGAAACACTCACCATCCAACCCAATACCATATTCATGGGTGAATTTAATTACCCCACTATTAACTGGGAGACCTATATGACACCAAAAGTACATGCACAGAGATTCCTAGATTTTGTAAATACAAACTCCCTGGACCAGATTGTAAATGTACCAAACAGTGGTGCAACTATACTTGATCTGGTCCTCACTAACATGGGAGAGTGCTGAACACCCCCACGGTAATGTCTCCCTGGTAAGGTGAGACCACAAATTGGTCTCTTTTGAGGTAAAGATAAAACCTGGATCCCCAGCTAAACCTCAAATATTCAGGAACTACTCTAAGGCTAACTTCTTGTGATTAAGTGATAAACTGCTGCCTATGCAGAACTGTTCAAAGAAACCCTGTACAAGCATGTTAATAGTTGCACAGAGGCAGCTGTACCCACCAGGAAGAAGTACAGAACTAACTCAAAAAACAAGCCACCCTGGTGGAATCACAAAATCAATACACTGTATAACAGAAAGAAGAAAATCATGGCAAAAATTAGAGGTGCAGCACCCGGCAGGATAAAAGCACTCTCATCAAACTAAAAAAAAAGCTCAGAGGACAAATAAAGTCTACCAAAGCCAAATGTGAGGTAAATTTGGCCTCCCAGACCAAGGACAACCGCAATGCACTCTTTAGCTATATCTGCAACCTCAAAGGCAATACACAATTGTGTGCAGAGTTCATTGTAAATGGAGTCACCTATACTGAGCCAGAAGATACAGTAACTCTACTGGCCCATGAATTCATCTCTCCCACTCAACCTTCCCTCATGAAATACTATCAGACATAACCCCCCACTATCACTAGGGAACAGGTCCTTAATGCTCTAAGACCAGGAACCACATCAATGGGCCCAGAAAATATCCCAAAATGTCTTCTAAATAACATGAAAAATGACCTATCAGGACCTCTGGAATTGCTATTTAACTATAGCCTGCAAACAGGCTTCATGCCTCATGAATGGAGAACAGCAACAGTCATCCCTCTGCCCAAAAGTGGGCCATCTACAGACCCTGGAAACTACTGAACCATACATCTCACTAGTTTTATATGTAAAGCCATGGAAAGAATTATCATGGAAATGATAAATAATGATATAGTAAACGTATAGACCCTGGATTTAAACCAGTTTGGTTTTGTCAAGGGCAGGTCAAGCCTACTCAACCTGGTGGACTTCTTTGAGAAGGTCACCAAAGCAATGGATGAGGGCAAAATGTTTCACACTTCCTAACCTGACCTGGCCAAGGCATTTGACACAATGACATGACTTGGGCATTGTTGACAAACTCAGGAGGTTAGGTACAAACACATATGTCACCCGGTGGATAGCCAATTGGCTCATGGATGGAATCCAGGAAGGTAGAACTCCGAAGTCCACCTCTGCAAAGAGGCAAATCACAAGTGGAGTCCCTCAGGGATCGGTCCTTGGATTGCTTCTTTTTGCCATTTATGTCTCTGAAGTCAAGGCCAATGTCAATTATCGCTGGCTGACTAAATTTGCAGATGATTGCACATTAGGATCTGTCACTCAATCCCACACTGACACAAATGTTCTCCAGGAAGGGCTGACACAGACAAATAATTGGTGTCAGAGCCATAGACTAAAACTAAAACTAAACGCCAAGAAACGCATTATAGAATCCTTCAGGAAGTTATCCATCTCTGGTAATTATCATTTTGACAACATACCCCTTAGAGCTGACCCAGTAGTCAGGGACTTAGGGACACACATAGACGGTAATATAGCCTTTAACCATCACATGTCTACAGTAGTGAGGAAATCATTCTATGTTTCGCAACATATAAACATAGGTATGGAATCTAGATCCAAGGAAGTCGTCATTCCACTATATCCGTCATGCATCAGACCTACCATTGAGTACAGTGCTCCCTTTGGTATGTGCCTAACCAGGCATATCCAACAGTTGGAATGTCCATAGAGGTTTATTACTAAAGGAATACTGGGTGTAAGAAAAATGTCCTATGCAGGCTGCCTCAAGGCCCTATCTCTTTATTCTATCGTCTACAGGCTGTTGAGGGGAGGTCTATGCCTGGCATACAAGGCATTGTCAGAACCCACTCTGAAGAGTCTCCTGCATATCCAAAAAAGAAAAAAAGCACCAGAATTACCCATTCTAAAGATGCTGTGGACCGCACACTGACAGTGATAGGTTATAATACCCTCCACACATTTAGACCAGCTACTACACAGACAGGGACTAAAGGTGGAGGTGTCTCGATTTACATCAAAAATAAATATACCTCAAGACTGGTCAAACACGACAATGCACTTGAGCTGCTCCAAGTTTAAATCACCATAGGCAGAATCCATTACCACTTCCTTGCAAGGTATAGCTCCCCCTCTATGAGCTGGGCAACCTATACCATGTATTTAAACTTATTGGAAACACTCACCATCCAACTCAATACCATATTCATGGGTGACTTTAATTACCCCACTATTAACTGGGAGTTCTATATGACACCAAACGTACAAGCACAGAGATTCCTAGATTTTGTAAATATATGTACCTAACTAGGCATATCCAACAGTTGGAACGTCCGCAGAGGTTCCTTACTAAAGGAATACTGGGTGTAAGTAAAATATCCTATGCAGACTGCCTCAAGGCCCTATCCCTGTATTCTGCCTCCTACAGGCTGTTGAGGGGAGGTCTATGCCTGGCATACAGGGCATTGTCAGAACCCACTCTGATGGATCTCCTGCATATCCACAAAAAAGCACCAGGATTACCCATTCTAAAGATGTATTCTTTGACTGTGATATAAATAGGACCTGCTGGAGATACAGGTATGTATCCCAGAGTCTACCTGTCTCCTGAACAGGCTCCCCATCCATCTGAAGCAGTGTTTGTCCCGAACCAAATTTAAGTGTATCTTGGACAATTGGATTTGTAACAGGAAATTCATCCTTGGTTTGGCACCATGTCTCTAATGGACACAGGCAACCTGTAAATGATTCATCTCCAAGGCCCCTGCTTGTAAATTATTCATCTCCCTAGCCCCTGCTTATACTTGTGAAGGATAGCAGCACTTGTCAGATATTTGGGATGCATGGCTAGACTTAAAAAGGCCCTTGTGGTCATTAGCCAAGTAAACACCTATGAACCTATGAACTTATGAATTCACACTTTGCAGTCTGCAAGTTACACCATCTTCCTTTTTTCTTAATTTTTTTTTTCTGTTGTAAAAATTCCATTAGTCAACTCAAACACATGCTGATGAAAAGCTTCTTAACACTGAAGTCCACTGCATTCTGAAATTTCCATTCCTTGCCCCATTCCACACACACAAACACACACTTGTCATAATCTATAACTATATATATATATATTTAGAAAATTGAACCTAGTACTGAGGAAATGTAATTTTCCATCCATAAGGGTAGTACATACTTTTGTTAAGTAAGAACAAATCAATAAAAAGGGAAAACTAGTAGGATAGGAGTGACTGCTCCAGATAGTGGCATACAAATTACTGAAAAGGGACAGTGTCACAACTTCTTATGTAAGACTCTTGTCAAAGATTGCTTTACATTCTTATTAAAAATAAGAAAAAAAGATTCAAGCTGGAATTGCTTGTTTAAATCATGGTTTATTAAATTAAAACAAGAGATGAACGCTTTCACCCTTGTCAGAGCTTCATTAGATTTCTATATCTATATCTGTCTGTCTAGATATAGATAGATATACCTACAGAGAGATGTAGAGATAGAGATCGATATTTATATCTATCTATCTATATATATATATATATATATATATATATGGTTCCCCATCATATGATCGAATTTCTCTAAACTCGAAAGTCATAAACTCTAAACCAGAATCTCGAATTTAGAGAATCTTGAACATATGAAAGGGACAAAAGAAAAATTCAACACCTTTCAAATGTTTTCACCAGGGGGCTTTGCCCCCCTGCACGCCCCCCCACCCCCCTACTTAAATATACCTACTCCGAGATCGCACTATAGTGTAGGAAAGGGAAATCTCCCATTCTGCGCTATACATGTAAGCACAAAACGGAAGTATTTCCATTCCTCCGCTATAGTGCGGTCATAGAACATTCACATTTAAACTGCTAGGGTACAGGGGGACCTGGCCCCCTGCAATAAGGTAAGTTAACTTTTTATTTGTTTACACCTAAGGCTCCCATTCACAATTTTGAGTGAATGGAAGTTTGAGATTCTGGTCACGAGATTACGAATTTCGAGCTTCCATCCATTCGATCTTGTGAAGGGGAACTATATATATATATATATATATATATATATATATATATATATATATATATATATATATATATATATATAAATGGGTCTACTTCAAAACATCTAAAACCCATAACATCTAATTTCATAACATTGAGACTAGAACATCTAAAACCCAAAACATCTAAAACTCATAACATCGAAAATGTGCATCACACCATTGAACACTACAAATTACATAAAAATAACATCCCTCCACATATAACACCACCAAGCTATCAAACACACTTTTTACTATGTTTCTGCAGGGGGGCAAGCCCTCTCCTGCATGAGGGGAGGTCCATCCTTTCCAAATTAAATATACCAGTTCAGAGATCGCACTACAGTGGGAAAAATTTCCTAACCCCACTGCATCACAATCACCATAAAGAATGTACACATAATGTCTATATCACTTACCTGTATGACCTAAAAAACACATATAGAATGGCAAAATAAACACTATATAAAGAGTATTAATTCCTACACTATATAAATAATAACTATAGAAATGAAAACTACAAATACATTTTATTGCTATTAACTAATCTGCATTGTTAAACTAAAATTGTCTGCCTTACAGGACCTGCGAAATAAGTTTTTTACTGTCACACTGTTTGTAAAGCTTTATAGCTAGTTGTTAAGCACCTATTTGTTCTGATTACCTGCCAAGGAGTGTATCATATAACTGATTTGTTTGCAGTTAAAAGCATTCTGTAGAGTCTCCTTGCTCCTTTATCTGTTTAAAAACTTCCATTTTGTGGCACACTGCTGTGATAAACATTTCTGTAGTGTTTATTGTCAAAAAGAGTGTAGGCTACTAGCTTTAGTATTGTTCCAGTTCAGATTTGCTGTCTTTGGGCCTGTTTGTTTTTGCAGTGATTGTTCTGAGCACATGACCAGGCCACCTTGAATTAGCAGACGCCTTTCTTTACGGTCGTGGCAGGATTGTGTTGATTGGCTGCTGGCTAGTAAGGGTTGGGTAGTCTAGTGCTTGGAGTAAGCACTCATTGGTTCTGTCTAAAAGTATGTAGGCTACTAGCTTTAGTATTGTCTCCACCCTGTGGCTTTGCAGTTGCCTGCCCCTACTGTAAATTTGATCTGGGACACTCCTCCCAGTCTAGTGTCATTAGCTCATTCTACCTAATACAGAGAGAACATCTAAGAAGGCCAACCCACTTAGTTTCTTTCCTTCTGTTCCTCCTTTTTACATTTCTTACAAAAAACATTGCCTGAATCTCCTTGTTTTCTGACTGTGCTTCTCAAACATTTTGGAAATATAGAGTATATTTTAGTGCATTTATTAAAACTGTGTTTGCCTTAATATTGCTACAACTCAAGTGCTCTAGGTTGCACTGCATCTGAATTGTTTTAGTGTGTTTTAGCTGCTTTTCTGTATATATAGACTTTTCTGTATATGTAGATTAGCTACTTATTCTACTGTATTACTGCCTCTTAAATCGTTTTTCATTCGTGCACTTGCATTTGCTTCATTTAAAAAGTTTTAATTTGCTAATTTTGTAGAGTTTTAATTGTATTTACTGTTTAGGGCTACACACTCAAGTGTGTTAGCCTTTTCTGTGTTCATTTAGTGTATTAGTGCATTGTTTAGCCTGTTTTAGCCAAAAAAAAGCAAGCATTGTACTGCCTATCTAACACTAGAGGAGTGGTTTCCAGCTCTGAAATTCTAATTTTATTAGCCATTTTGGGCTGATTTCTATCCCTTTCAACTTTCTGGTTTAAAAACGCGTGTATTTGTTCATTTTTCACATTGTGCAGCACCGCAGGGCTACAGTTAAACTATTCCAGGTACCAGATCGTCTGCTCTTCAAATTTTCCCTAGAACTAGCTGGGTTTTCAGTAGTAGCACTAAAATCTGAACCCCTGTGACTAGCACTTGCTCTAGAACCTGCAGGAAAGCACTAGGAAGTCTTAAACTGATACAGGCACTCAGCTCTCCTTGTTAATAAGGAGAAATTAATCGTAGGCACTAAACAGCCTATAATTGCAAAGTACCTTTCAAAGGTAAGGGAAAACAGCTCTTGTACATTACAAAAAAAGCACCTAAAATGGCATGTCCAAAGGTCAGCTTCCAGTGATTTCTCCTGTCCACCTGGTGAAACTGGGCATACTGGGGCAATGCAGCAACTGATTCATGTGCACAGACAACCCTCTCCTCCTACTACCCAACACTACAACCTGTGAGAGATGCACTTACATAGCCAAACAGGAAGCAAAGCTCTCTCCAGCCAAGGTTGTGCTAGACAGTTAAGAGGAGAAGGTTAACACCTGCACTACACCTCAAGCAACACATAGCCCTTCAAAACCCACACAATCAACACCCACACATAGCAACACTAAACCCATATATGCAGGGGCCCTTAACTTTAACTTGCCCAAGCAACAAGGAGCTCCGAAGCTGAAATGCAAACACCAGCCACGACCAAAGTGACACATAGCTTACAACACCAGTATGCCACCCTACAACAGCCCCTAAGGCAAGACAACGTACCCAACACTTTAGTCATAGGTGACTCTATAGTCAGGCACACTGATGTCCCACTAACCAAGCTGAGCAAGGAGAAAATTACAGTCAGCCTTCTGTCAGGTGCCAGGATCTGCCACATAACGCATGCACTCAAGTCACTCCACAACAAGTACAAATACAACTCTGCCATTGTCCATGTTGGAGTGAATGACTTGAGACGTACCTCCCTGGACTACATGAAAAGAGACATGGAAGAGCTCTTGGATAATGTGGTCGAGGCAGGTATGACCCTAGTCCTGAGTAGCATCCTGCCTTCACCCAGAATGATACCACAGTATAAGGACAAAGGATTGACTTCAACAATTGGCTAAGCTTCTGGTGTCATTCAAAGGGGATCCAGTATCTGTCTGCCTGGGACAACATGATCGACAAACCACAATGCTTTGCCAGAGATTGTCTGCACCTGTCACCCCTGGGATTCAGGTTTCTGGCTAAAGCTCTTGCCACCCCTATAGTGCCTTTTTTAGGCAAGGTTCAAAGGACAAAACCACCACTGTAACAGATACAAGCATGCAAAATCTGAAGGTAATGCTACTCAATGCTAGAAGTCTAAACCTCAAAATGTACTCTCTTGAGGCAATCCACCACTCCTAAAAATGGAGAACATCAATATCTGTGCAGTAACTGAGACCCAGTTCAAGACTCCAGAGAGCACCCCTGCAATACCAGGCTACAACTCTTACCACACTTTTTGGCCACCAAACCAAGACTGAAACACTAAAGGTGGAGGAGTGTCCATATTCACCAATGATATTCACACCTCCAGGCTTGTTGCCCAACACAATGCATCTGAAATTCTCCAGGTGCAACTAACACTAGGTAAGACTGCAATCCAAATTGTAGCTTGCTACAGATCACCCACCATGCCCCAAGATTCTCACAACACCTTTCTAAACATACTGGAAAGTATTAAGATGCAACCAGACACTGGGTGACTTCAACTACCCTGCCATTAACTGAGAAAACTACTCGGGTACCAACACCTTTGCCCAACAGTTCTTGGAATTCATAAATTCCAATGCCCTGGATCAACTAATCCATTGTCCCACCAGGGGCTCCAATATCCTAGACCTGGTCATTACCAACATGGGAGATAGATGCTCCCCACCAGTGGTCACCCCTCATTGGTCAGGACTGACCATAAGCAAATCACCCTTGACATCCACATCCCACCCCCACCCCCCAGTAAGGAAACCTCTGTAAAAAAACTTCTCCAACGCCAGCTTCATGCTACTTAAGTCAGAAGTGACAAACTTCTTGGCACCCATGCAGACAGGAGCTGAAAGTTCAACTTCTCAGTCCTACACTAAGGCACTGTACGAGCACATCCACTTGTGCATGAATTGTGCCATCCCAAATAGAACCAAGATGCTCTCCTCCAAAAAAAGGAAGCCAATCTTGTTGTCCCCTGCCATAAACAAACTATACAACTTAAATATACTGATCCCAAGGATATTGCCAGTATCCTGACAGATCAATTTAGTACCAACTTCACCCCCCTCTCACCCCTAAAGGGCCCATCTCAATACCAAAAGATTTCCAAATTCCGGTAATCACGGCCACACAGGTAGAAACCCCACTCTCCAAAGCCAAGAATACAGCATCCATGGGACCAGATGACATCCCAGGCTGTGTACTACATGAACTACCAAATGAACTGGCACCTCACCTAAGTGTCATCTTTAATCATAGCCTCACCTCAGGCTTCGTGCCAACTGAGTGGCGCACAGCTACAGTTATCCTACTCCACAAGAGGGGGATCCACCTTGGATCCTGGGAACTACTATCCCATCAGTCCGATGAGCCTGATCTGCAAGGGCATGGAACGCATTATCATGGAACTTATAAACAAAGACATTGGCAACCTTCAAACACTGGACCCACACAGTTTGGGTTCGCGAAGGGCCGATCTTGTCTCCTGAACCTGATTGACTTCTTTAAATCAGTCTCCAGAGCTGTGGACGAGAGTAAGGCAGTCCACACAGCCTATCTGGACCTCACCAAGGCCTTTGACACCATCCCCCACTCTGTAATCATAGATAAACTTACTAATCTGGGCATAAATCCCTACATCACTCGATGGGTTGCCAACTGGCTTACTGACAGAACCCAGACTGTAAAAGTAGCCGACTCCAAATCCAGCTCCAGAAAAGTGACAAGTAGAGTACCTCAGGGTTCAGTCCTGGGACCGTTCTTGTTTGGCATCTACTTCTCTGAAGTACAGGCCAACACAAAGGGACTCTGGCTAACAAAGTTCGCAGATGACTGCAAACTGGGAGCCATTACTGAATCCCCAAATGATGTGGATATTCTACGAAAGGGCCTGACAGAAACTGATGCTTGGTGCCAGAGCCATGGGCTCAAGCTTAATGCCAATAAATGTATAGTTAACCCCTTTGGGGAAAACCATGTACCCATGAATTACCACATAGGTGGCAGTACACTAAACACCAAAAGTGTGATTAGAGACTTAGGGACACAGGTGGACAGTGGTATCACCTTCGATAACCACATCACCACAACAGTCAGGAAATCCTTCTGTGTGGCACACCTCATCACTAAGGGCTTTTCATCCAGAAAAAAGGAGGTCATTGTCCTACTGTACTCATCCCTCATTAGACTCATTATAGAGTACAATGCCTCATTTGGTATGTACCTCACAAGACATCTGCAACAGCTGGAAAGGCCGCAGAAATAACTCACTAAAAAAATCACAGGCCTAAAGCAGATGCCCTATGCTGACTATCTAAAAAAAACTCCAGCTATACTCTGTGGCATATCGTCTACTCATAGGCGATCTCTGCTTAACATACAAGACCATGTCAAACCCTTAGCTGTTGGACATGCTACCCTTAAAGAAATCCCAATCCCTCAGAGCAAGGGATCTAAACCTTGCCATCACAATGAACAAAACATGCTGGAGGGATCGGTTCCTGACCCAGAGACTCCCCATACTCTGGAATAGACTGCCCATACATGTCAAGCACAGCGCCTTCTTGGCCCTCTTCAAAAGGAACCTTGACGATTGGATGGGAGATAGGAAATTCACCCCGGGGATCACATCAGTCACCCTGCTAGACAGGGGTCCAGGGAAGTAAATACTGTGGGAGGAAATATCCAGGAAATTGTTTGGCTTTTGTCCAATACCCTAGTACCAACCTATGAACCTATGAACCTATGAACAACATATCATAGTGATACCACAAGATTAACAGATTAAACTATAATATTTACATATCTCCTGACACAACTATTACATGTTATACATTTTAGATGTTATGAAATTTGATGTTATGGGTTTTAGATGTTCTGGTCTCAATGTTATGAAATTAGATACAATGGGTTTTAGATATTTTGAAGGGGACCCATATATATATATATATATATATATATATATATAGGCAAAAAACTTCTACAGCTATAGGAAAAAACAATAACACCAGAACCAGTAACTGAGCGCACTTTCATTCTTTTAATATGTAAGAACGTCTTCAGAAATAAGAAGGTACAAAGAAAATCAGTAAATATACACTCCATGTCATCATATGGCAATAAAGCAGTAAAACAGTAACAGCCAATGAAATAACTCTATCCTTCTTAAAATATGCACATATCATTATAAGGTAATGAAGTGACCTGAAAAATCATATACAGTATAAAGCAAACTAGTGAAAAACAAGTTTGTCATGTGAACTCATGTAGACCATTTCAAAGCACATTTTAAATTGATATTAGCATGCAAATCAGGAGTTGAATCCGCTCCCAGCAAAAGTTGCAATCTGAGTTCCCTAACCTCTAGAAGCATAGCATATTCGCCAAAAAACAGTTCAACTTGCTCTAATACTAAAAATAGAAACTCTTCAAAATTAGTACAAGTTAACGAATGCCTAGCTAGTGCATTTCGAGAGTCAGAACCTCTGATAGCCCCATAATGCTCCTTTATTCTGTCTGATAGCTTCCTGCAAGTCTTTCCCACACAGAAAAAATGACAAGAATTACAAACTGCACCATAAACCAAATTAGTGGATGAACAGTCAAAATGATGGGCAAGCGTAACTTTAAAGTCATTGCGTTTAAAAGTGTAGCAGTTTAGTTTGAAAATAAACTTGCAACAAATGCATTTGTTACACTTGAACAAGCAAAAACAAGATAGTACCAGTGGAAGAAACACGGCTCCCTTTCTTTTTACAGCTTTATTTGCGAGAAGGTAACAAAACACCACAGCAGCACGTAAATCCAACAAACAGCTCCAAACACATTAACGCTATGTCTCCACACCTGCGTTTGAACTCACTTCCTCAGATGCACAAGAATAATGCTTACTCTTCCCCTTCAACTTAAATACTGTTACTAATTAGATAATTGAAACTCTTAATACAATAAAGATTCTTAATTACACTTATTCCATCATGATTACATTAAAATCCACCTCAACAAAATGCCTTCATGTCTTTTTTAAAAATAATGATTAAAACAAACACATTCCATTTTATTACCTTACTATTCACAACATTTTATCCCTGCAATTAATTCATAGGGTTTATTTATAAAATTCAATAAATTAAACACATAAAATTCATACATAAAAATTTTTATACATAAAAATACATATACCCAAACAACCCATTCGTTGCTCCCTCTAGTGTATAAATTACCTCATTTCATTCAAATTTTTTAAAGTGCTTAAAATAATGCCCATCAACATTTTTGTTGCCAAAAAGCAATCACAAATTCATTCCCTGGTAACACTGTATTCACATAAAAAAAGTGATTTCATACACAACATAACCATTTGTGTTTCAGAAATGGAGCATTTTCTTTTTAATATTTTTAATATTTTAACTCCTAGGGATGTTAGTAGGGAGGATAATGAATATCCAGAGTTGAGGAGATCTGAAAGAATTAAAAATTATCATCAGAGGAACCTACAAAAAAACTACCAAGGGGGGGGGGGCTCAATACCAAAGGTACCAGAACAGGAGCAGGCCTTACAGAGAATGGTAGAGTGTGGAAGTGGGAGTATTGAAGCCCCTCAGAGAGAAAAAAATGGTTAAGGAGGGAGTTGTGTGGAAATTAGGGAATTATAACATTTACAATTACAGTGGTGTAGAAATTTCAGCTATACACTTCCAATTATTTACTAAGGGAATGAAATTTGTGCCCAATAGGAAGGCTGATTTGAACAAAGTATTGATTGATCTTAAAATGTTTACAAGGAAGAAAAATCTTGAATTAATGTTCCATGAACAGAGCAATAACAGTATAGTAAAAGGGAATCTAAGGAAAAGAAGTGTGTTCAACCCACCTTTAAATCAGCAACTAAAGAATTTTGAAATGGTAATGGAAAGGAAGTTAAGGAAAGTTTTGATGGACAACAGGATAGGGTACAATTTAACGAAGGAAGAGAATGAGTTACTGTTGCAACTTTCTAATGATCCTACCTTAAGAATATTGAAACCTGACAAAGGAGGGGGTACAATAATTATGGACCAAATGATTTATGAGGCCAAAATGTTAGAACTTTTAGGTAATGAAGAAAGATATGTGAGATCTTCCATAAATGAAATCAATATTTCTAATAGGAATGTTTATTTGAAATTGTATGATTTACTGTTAGAAGGAGTAATTGATTTGAGCACTTTTAGATTTCTACATGTGGAGAAACCGAAGGTCCCTAACATATTTGGTATACCCAAGGTCCATAAGGATGAGGAAAATCCACCCATGAGACCCATAGTCTCTTCAGAAGGATCTGTTACGGCCCCTATAGCCAAATGGCTAGATTGCAAGTTAAAGGGAGTGGTTAAGGAATGGGCAGGTGTGGTCAAGGACTCATGGGATCTACTCCGGAACCTTAAGAAGGAATTTTTTGATGAAGGACTAGTATTTATAACTCTAGACATAGTGGACCTTTTTTCATCCATTCCATACAAAGAGGGAATGGAATGGTTTGAGGAGGCATTGCTTAACTATGGAAAGTTTACGCATAATGAATTTTGTTTAATTTTAACATTAATGGACATTGTATTGAAAAGTAATTACTTGCACTTTGAAGGTGAATTTTTTAAGCAGACAAAAGGAATTGCTATGGGTGCAAATTGTGCACCCATATATGCGAATATTATTCTGGCAGCATGGGAGCAAAAATTTGTGTTAAATTCACAGTTTAAAAGCTGCTGGAAAATGTATAAAAGGTTTCTGGACGATATTTGTCTATTGTGGGTAGGGTCAGAAGCAGAATTTGAAGCCTTTTTTCACTATATTTCTCAAACCACCTCCTTTTTGTCATTTACTTATTCAAAGAGTGTGGAATGTCTAAAATATCTGGACATTTTTGTTGGAAAAGGAGAAGGGGAATTTTACTCCAAGGTATTTAGAAAGGACAATTATTCTAACTCCTTTTTAGCATATGAGAGTGCACATCCCCACCACCATAAAAAGGGAATAATTAAAGGACAGTTTGTCCGAGGCAGCCGGATGTCCTCTAGGGACTGTGACTTTGATGAAGAATGTAACAAACTACATGTGATGTTTATGGACAGAGGCTACCCGAGCAATTTAATTGGGGAAATTGAAAAGGAGGTTAGGAATGGAAGACTGGATAAATATCAGCCCATTTTAGGGAAGGATGATGTTCTTGAGGAGGTGGATAAAACAGAAAAGGACAGCTTTGATGCGAAAAACTATTTTATACTAGATTATAGTGGGGAGGCAAGAGTCATTAGAAGAATGGTGGAAGAAGAGTGGGCAAAGTTTAGTGAATTCTCTGATTTAGGAAGCTTGTTCACACAGCCCTTGAAATGTACATTCAGAAAAGGAAAAAACTTGAAAAATTTCTTTGAAAGGAAAAGTAAGGAAAATACCACTACCAGGGAGAGAAAGGGTACATTTAAATGTGGGAGGTGCTCTCAGTGTCCTTTTATTTGTAATAAAGACACAATATATGTAAAAAGTAGGGATATTTTAGTTCAGAGCAAGCAATATGCTAATTGTCAGACTAAAGGCATAATCTATCTGAGCGTATGTAAGAAATGTGACGCATTTTATGTGGGGAAGTCTGAAAGAAGACTAAGAGATAGAATTCTGAACATAATTACGAAATAAAGACAAAATGTATGTGTAATGCCCTATTTAAACACAAAACAAAATGTGAAGAAGCTGAATACACTTTTTTTGTGCTGGAGATTGTAAATAAGGATATTCGTGGTGGACCTTGGGAGGAGACCATTGAGTATAAAGAGTTACTTTGGCAACTCCAACTAGAAGCTTACAATTCACCGGGGCTTAATAATTATGTGTCATTAGCCCCAGTATTAAAAATAAGGGCAGCGAAGCTCTGATTGGGGTAGTGTATACCCTAGGAGTTAAAATATTAAAAATATTAAAAAGAAAATGCTCCATTTCTGAAACACAAATGGTTATGTTGTGTATGAAATCACTTTTTTTATGTGAATACAGTGTTACCAGGGAATGAATTTGTGATTGCTTTTTGGCAACAAAAATGTTGATGGGCATTATTTTAAGCACTTTAAAAAATTTGAGTGAAATGAGGTAATTTATACACTAGAGGGAGCAACGAATGGGTTGTTTGGGTATATGTATTTTTTATGTATAAAAATTTTTTTATGTATGAATTTTATGTGTTTAATTTATTGAATTTTATAAATAAACCCTATGAATTAATTGCAGGGATAAAATGTTGTGAATAGTAAGGTAATAAAATGGAATGTGTTTGTTTTAATCATTATTTTTAAAAAAAAGACATGAAGGCATTTTGTTGAGGTGGATTTTAATGTAATCATGATGGAATAAGTGTAATTAAGAATCTTTATTGTATTAAGAGTTTCAATTATCTAATTAGTAACAGTATTTAAGTTGAAGGGGAAGAGTAAGCATTATTCTTGTGCATCTGAGGAAGTGAGTTCAAACGAAAACGCAGGTGTGGAGACATAGCGTTAATGTGTTTGGAGCTGTTTGTTGGATTTACGTGCTGCTGTGGTGTTTTGTTACCTTCTCGCAAATAAAGCTGTAAAAAGAAAGGGAGCCGTGTTTCTTCCACTGGTACTATCTTGTTTTTGCTGGTTTGTGACATTTCGTAGTACTAGCCTCCATTGTTTTTCGGTTGGTCGTGTTATAGAGGTGGAGGGGGGCTCAACGGCAAGCGTGGAAGGAGTAATCGGATTGGATAGACCAGATAGCACGGACAGATTGGATAGGTTATCCAATCAGTTGACCCAGTTGCTGGAATTGTTGGCAGGAAACAGTCCTGCTTCTATAGGAACTATGAGCGGTTTGCCGAACAACCAGGAGGCTCTCCCGAGGAGGGAAAGAGAAAGAAATAGAGGAAGGAGCGTTGTTTCCAGTCTGGATAGAGGTGAAGGGAGCCAGAACATCGGCCCTAAGCAGGGTGTGCTGCACGGAAAAGTGGGCATTCCAAATATTTTTTCGGGGAGCTCGGAGGATGATGCCCATCCGCCTTTTGCAACGAACAATAGTGATAACAGGGCGGTGAGGCGTAAAAATGTTGGAAATACACCCAGAAGTTATAGTAATGTTACGACTAGTAACAGGACTACAGGTAATTCCAACGGAGAACATGATGTATATTCCAACCAAACTAAAGTGGACTTTGATAATGTTTATAATTTTAAATATAACTTTAAAACTAAAAATGTTTACAAAGTGCCTTCAAATGACGTTAATTCATCTTTTAAAAATAATTTGAGAGTGTTTGATGAAATGTTATTCAAATTCAAAAACCTGGAAATGGAAAATGCATATCTAAATGAATGTTTAAGTTTAAAAATTGTGCCTAAAGGTCTGAGGGTTTGCCGGTACCCTAATAAGGTGAGGGTAGGTAGTGAATTTCACGTTGAACTACTACAGATTTTTGATATGTGTGGGTTTGAAATTCTTAAGGCTATTATTAAAGAAAATATGAGGGTTATGGATGATTTAAATAACAAAATAAAAGAAGTGAATGAACGCATTACTAAGGATTTACTTTTTGCAGTGGAAGATAATCAGGTTAAATATCAAAATACATTGGGAAATATAGAGAAGAGTATGAATAGTATTTTTGAGAGGAAATGTAAAAAGCTTGACAGGGACATTATGGAGTACAAGGAAAAGACCAATTACCCAAAACCCAGGGACTTTTTTCCACAAAAGTTTAACATTGTTTATAATCAGGAAAATCTGGGTGAAGAAGATTATGTAGAGAGTGAAGAAAGGGATGTTAGTAGGGAGGATAATGAATATCCAGAGTTGAGGAGATCTGAAAGAATTAAAAATTATCATCAGAGGAACCTACAAAAAAACTACCAAGGGGGGGGGGGGCTCAATACCAAAGGTACCAGAACAGGAGCAGGCCTTACAGAGAATGGTAGAGTATGGAAGTGGGAGTACTGAAGCCCCTCAGAGAGAGAAAAAAATGGTTAAGGAGGGAGTTGTGTGGAAATTAGGGAATTATAACATTTACAATTACAGTGGTGTAGAAATTTCAGCTATACACTTCCAATTATTTACTAAGGGAATGAAATTTGTGCCCAATAGGAAGGCTGATTTGAACAAAGTATTGATTGATCTTAAAATGTTTACAAGGAAGAAAAATCTTGAATTAATGTTCCATGAACAGAGCAATAACAGTATAGTAAAAGGGAATCTAAGGAAAAGAAGTGTGTTCAACCCACCTTTAAATCAGCAACTAAAGAATTTTGAAATGGTAATGGAAAGGAAGTTAAGGAAAGTTTTGATGGACAACAGGATAGGGTACAATTTAACTAAGGAAGAGAATGAGTTACTGTTGCAACTTTCTAATGATCCTACCTTAAGAATATTGAAACCTGACAAAGGAGGGGGTACAATAATTATGGACCAAATGATTTATGAGGCCAAAATGTTAGAACTTTTAGGTAATGAAGAAAGATATGTGAGATCTTCCATAAATGAAATCAATATTTCTAATAGGAATGTTTATTTGAAATTGTATGATTTACTGTTAGAAGGAGTAATTGATTTGAGCACTTTTAGATTTCTACATGTGGAGAAACCGAAGGTCCCTAACATATTTGGTATACCCAAGGTCCATAAGGATGAGGAAAATCCACCCATGAGACCCATAGTCTCTTCAGAAGGATCTGTTACGGCCCCTATAGCCAAATGGCTAGATTGCAAGTTAAAGGGAGTGGTTAAGGAAGGGGCAGGTGTGGTCAAGGACTCATGGGATCTACTCCGGAACCTTAAGAAGGAATTTTTTGATGAAGGACTAGTATTTATAACTCTAGACATAGTGGACCTTTTTTCATCCATTCCATACAAAGAGGGAATGGAATGGTTTGAGGAGGCATTGCTTAACTATGGAAAGTTTACGCATAATGAATTTTGTTTAATTTTAACATTAATGGACATTGTATTGAAAAGTAATTACTTGCACTTTGAAGGTGAATTTTTTAAGCAGACAAAAGGAATTGCTATGGGTGCAAATTGTGCACCCATATATGCGAATATTATTCTGGCAGCATGGGAGCAAAAATTTGTGTTAAATTCACAGTTTAAAAGCTGCTGGAAAATGTATAAAAGGTTTCTGGACGATATTTGTCTATTGTGGGTAGGGTCAGAAGCAGATTTTGAAGCCTTTTTTCACTATATTTCTGAAACCACCTCCTTTTTGTCATTTACTTATTCAAAGAGTGTGGAATGTCTAAAATATCTGGACATTTTTGTTGGAAAAGGAGAAGGGGAATTTTACTCCAAGGTATTTAGAAAGGACAATTATTCTAACTCCTTTTTAGCATATGAGAGTGCACATCCCCACCACCATAAAAAGGGAATAATTAAAGGACAGTTTGTCCGAGGCAGCCGGATGTCCTCTAGGGACTGTGACTTTGATGAAGAATGTAACAAACTACATGTGATGTTTATGGACAGAGGCTACCCGAGCAATTTAATTGGGGAAATTGAAAAGGAGGTTAGGAATGGAAGACTGGATAAATATCAGCCCATTTTAGGGAAGGATGATGTTCTTGAGGAGGTGGATAAAACAGAAAAGGACAGCTTTGATGCGAAAAACTATTTTATACTAGATTATAGTGGGGAGGCAAGAGTCATTAGAAGAATGGTGGAAGAAGAGTGGGCAAAGTTTAGTGAATTCTCTGATTTAGGAAGCTTGTTCACACAGCCCTTGAAATGTACATTCAGAAAAGGAAAAAACTTGAAAAATTTCTTTGAAAGGAAAAGTAAGGAAAATACCACTACCAGGGAGAGAAAGGGTACATTTAAATGTGGGAGGTGCTCTCAGTGTCCTTTTATTTGTAATAAAGACACAATATATGTAAAAAGTAGGGATATTTTAGTTCAGAGCAAGCAATATGCTAATTGTCAGACTAAAGGCATAATCTATCTGAGCGTATGTAAGAAATGTGACGCATTTTATGTGGGGAAGTCTGAAAGAAGACTAAGAGATAGAATTTACGAACATAATTACGAAATAAAGACAAAATGTATGTGTAATGCCCTATTTAAACACAAAACAAAATGTGAAGAAGCTGAATACACTTTTTTTGTGCTGGAGATTGTAAATAAGGATATTCGTGGTGGACCTTGGGAGGAGACCATTGAGTATAAAGAGTTACTTTGGCAACTCCAACTAGAAGCTTACAATTCACCGGGGCTTAATAATTATGTGTCATTAGCCCCAGTATTAAAAATAAGGGCAGCGAAGCTCTGATTGGGGTAGTGTATACCCTAGGAGTTAAAATATTAAAAATATTAAAAGAAAATGCTCCATTTCTGAAACACAAATGGTTATGTTGTGTATGAAATCACTTTTTATGTGAATACAGTGTTACCAGGGAATGAATTTGTGATTGCTTTTTGGCAACAAAAATGTTGATGGGCATTATTTTAAGCACTTTAAAAAATTTGAGTGAAATGAGGTAATTTATACACTAGAGGGAGCAACGAATGGGTTGTTTGGGTATATGTATTTTTTATGTATAAAAATTTTTTTATGTATGAATTTTATGTGTTTAATTTATTGAATTTTATAAATAAACCCTATGAATTAATTGCAGGGATAAAATGTTGTGAATAGTAAGGTAATAAAATGGAATGTGTTTGTTTTAATCATTATTTTTAAAAAAAGACATGAAGGCATTTTGTTGAGGTGGATTTTAATGTAATCATGATGGAATAAGTGTAATTAAGAATCTTTATTGTATTAAGAGTTTCAATTATCTAATTAGTAACAGTATTTAAGTTGAAGGGGAAGAGTAAGCATTATTCTTGTGCATCTGAGGAAGTGAGTTCAAACGAAAACACAGGTGTGGAGACATAGCGTTAATGTGTTTGGAGCTGTTTGTTGGATTTACGTGCTGCTGTGGTGTTTTGTTACCTTCTCGCAAATAAAGCTGTAAAAAGAAAAGGAGCCATGTTTCTTCCACTGGTACTATCTTGTTTTTGCTGGTTTGTGACATTTCGTAGTACTAGCCTCCATTGTTTTTTGGTTACACTTGAACAAACCAGACTGGTCAGTAATGTTTCTAACAGAACTTAACTCCAGTGCTGATGTTTTTTTTTGCCAGTGTAAAATTCTTTCTTCATTTTGCAGCTTGTCAGTTTTATTTGCATATGTATATATATATATATATATATATATATATATATATATATATATGGTGTGTGTGTGTGTGTGTGTGTGCATGCGTATATATATATATATATATATATATATATATATAATATGAGGCCAATCGTGAACTAGAGCGTCTCTGGGGAAGTGTCCGGGAATAGGGAGGAGAGAGAAGAAATTGTCGCACTTGCTGTTGAAGGGGGTGGCAAAAAGGTCGCAGCAAGGCTGACCCCATTTGCAGAAGATTTTGTCTGCCACAGTCTGATTGAGGGACCACTCGTGAGGCATGAGAATTGCTCTGCTCAGCCTGTCTGCTATAACGTTACACTTCCCAGGGATGTGCGCTGCTATCAGAAACCATTGGGAAGAGATCACCCACTGCCAAAGTCTGAGTGCTTCTCGACATAAAGGGTAGGACTTGGTTCCGCCCTGCTTGTTGATGTACCATACTACTGACATATTGTCTGTTTGAGTTGCAATGGTCCCGGTGGGAAGAGAGTTCTGAAGAGCTTGCAACGCTAAAAGCACGGCCTTCATCTCCAAGACGTTGATATGCAGATGGTACTCGTGAGGCTGCCAGGTGCCTTGGACTGTTCTGCCATGAAAATGTCCCCCCCCACCCAATCAGGGAGGCATCCGTGGTCACCGTAGCTACTGGAGGAGGAAGAACAAATGGTCTGCCCTGGTGTAATGATGGGGAAACCATCCACCAAACAAGATGGTTTTTGCATGACTGTGTGATCATTATCATGTGAGACATTGAGAGTTGCTGGAAGGACCATTGTGTGAACAGCATCCACTGAAGAATCCTCATGTGAAACGTGCAAGGGGGACTAGTATGATAGCCGCTGCCATGAGACTCAATGTTCTTAGGACGAATCTGGCCTGAATTTTTTTGCATCCTAATAAGACCTGCACATGTCGTTGAATGTCTAACACTCTCTCTACTGGAAGTCTCGCTGACATGTCCTTTGTATTTAAGTTTGCGCCTATAAAGGTGATAGATTGACAAGGTGACAATGCAGACTTTTCGAAATTTTTTGTGATGCCTAGTTTGGAGCAAGTTTGTATGGTGTAGTCTCTGGCTCGCAGCAGGTGATGCCTGGTGGTTGAAGTAAGGAGCCAGTCATCTAAATATGGAAACACCTGGAATCCTTGCCATCTCAGGTGAGCGGTAACTACTGCCAAACATTTGGTGAACACCCTGGGGGCTGTGGTGAGACCAAAGGGCAGAGCTCTGAACTGATAATGACTGGCTCCCAGCCGGAAGTGGAGGAATCTTCTGGAGCATCTGTCCATTTTGATATGGCAGTACACGTCCTGAAGATCTATGGAGCACATCCAAATGTTCTGACCCAGAAAGGGTAAAATGGACTGTAGCGTGACCATCCGGAACTTTGTTCTTTGAACAGACCTGTTTAGTCTGCTGAGATCCAGAATGGGTCTCCAGTCCCCTGTCTTTTTTGGTAGCAAAAAGAACCTTGAGTAAATTCTGGATCCAAGAACCTTGAGTAAATTCCGGATCCTTGCTGGTCTGCTGGGACTGACTGTATGGCTCTTTTTCTTAGCAGTTTTGAAATTTCTTGAACTACTTGATCCCTTAGATTGGGTGGAACATCTGGAAGGGATTTGTTGGGAATGTGTGGAGTGCGAAGGAAGGGGATTTTGCAGCCTTCGGATATGATAGACTGTACCCATTTGTCTTGTGTTATACTTTGCCAGGCTTTTGGGTACAGCGATAATCTTCCCCCGACTGCCTCTGAAGGTGGACAGCTGGGCAGCACTTCAGGGATGCTAGAAGGGCTTGTCAGAGAAAGATTCTCTTTGGCCCTGATTTTGCGGACCCCCTCTGCCCCTAGGGTGGCATCTATTGTTGTTCCTTCCTCTGCCCTTGGAGGGGAACTCTCCACGTGTGTCAGGCACGGCTCCCTGGGGTTTCCGGAACCACATTTTCCCACTCTTCTGACCCTTGGGATACGGTCTTGAAGGAGTGGAAAAATGGACTCCCACAGCAGAGAGAGTCTTGCCCTCCTGTTCACACTTGGTAAGGGTATCCTTCACCTGTGGTCCAAACAGAGCAGAACCATCAAAGGGGGTGTTGGTGAAAGATGCCCTGAAGGGTTCCGCAAAGTTGCATAACCACATCCAAGTGTGCCTCCTCAAAGCCACGTCTGTGCCTGCGGCCCTACTCGCGCCATCGGCTGCATAAGAGATGAGCCGCATGGAGGAGTTTACTACCGAATTAAGAGTGGCCAGCTGGGAGGCAACCTTAGCCTGGGCCCCTGCAGCTGATGGATCTTGAAGGGTATCTCCTAGCTCTTTAAAGAGATCCCTTTGAAGGCGGGTAAAGTGGCACAAATAGTTCAGCGACCTCATGGAGAATGTCGCTGAGGAAAACATCCGCTTCCCATATCTGTCCATCGTCCTAGATTCCTTATTAGGGGGATGGACAGAAGAAGAAGTTTCAGCCAACTCCTTTTTTGTGGCCGCTGCTACCACCATGGCATCAACAGGGACACCCTTCGTCAGAAATTGCTTGTCTTGTGGGGCAGTAATAAATTTTGTAGGCCTGCGGGGAGTTGGTTCCATTGTGTCTGGAGCTGACCACACCTTTCGAGCCACCACAGACATCAGTGGATCGAAAGGTGGAGACACCCAGGAGGTGGATGGTCAGGATCCAAATGCGTCCAGGAATACCGACTCATCCTCGGAAGGGTTAAGGGTAGTCCAGTTCCCCCTCTGCCTAAGAATCTCAAGGATGTCTGAGAAGAAGACATCCTCAGAGGAGGATCTCGGGGACCCTTCCGACTCCTCCAAGTTGGTATCTGAAATGACAGACTCAGGGGAGTCAACATGCTTCCTCTTGCATTTCCTCTTTTGAGGGGGCTCATCTGAATGAACGGGGGAGGCCTCAGAAGAGGAAGATACACCCATTGGGGTGGCCTGGAGCGCTTGTTCCCCAAGCTTTGGGTCTGGAGGAGGGGCAGAGGCAGGAGCAGGCACCATGGGGGGAGGAGCCGATGAGGCTGACCGTGAGACTGACTCAGATGCCAGCACACTCCTTATGACCTCGAAGGTGCCTCTTCCTGATATCAGAGAAGACTCAGGCTCTGAAGAGACTGGAATCCTTCCTGGCACTGAGAGAGATAGCTCCGAAGCCGATGTAGGAGCCAAACTCACCTGCGCAGAAGCTCCGAGAGGGAGAATGGGGTCGGACAAGGGTCCGATGCCACTCGCCCCCTCGGAGCTGATGAGGGAGTCCTGGTGCCCAGATCCCCCCAAGGACGGTACCATGGAAGAGATCAGAGCCGACGACGGAACCGAAAGGGGAGGTATCGGTGCCAACGGTCCCACGATCCCAGCCTCAGCATGCTCCGGCTCCGAGCTCAAGGGATGAGTCAAAGGAGGAACTACTGCAGAGACAGGTAGAGTTGAACCCTGATGAGGGGGGCTGGATAGCATTTTAGTCAGGGCCTGCGATTTTAAAAGCCTGCTCACCACTCTCTCCAAATCATGGTCAGATAGTCTAGATGACTGAGAAGAGTGGGATCGATGACTTCTCTCTGATTGCAACAAGGGTGACCCCGGAGCCGAATGTATCGACTCTAAGGATGGTGATCTGGAGTGTTTTCGACTCCCTGATGGTTCCGTCAGAAGAGTCGGGGCTGACTGGGAGATAGGTACTTCGGCTCCAGTCGGAGCCGAAGTTGGCTTGGAGATAGGTACTTCAGTTCCAGCCGGAACCGAAGTTGAAGCAGACGCCACACCCGACAACGGCTCCGAACTGGGAGCCGGTGGCTTCGATGGCTTGGAAGGTTTCACTGACTGAGCCTTGGCTGGTGATCCTTCAGGTTTAAGCAAACCCCTAAGGATAAGCTTATGCCTATGCTCCTGCAGGACTCTTGGACTAAAGGCATGACACACCGAACAAGAGTCCTGCAGGTGTAGGGCGCCCAAGCAATAGACACAAGAAGTGTGACCATCTGTCAGTGACATTTTTTGACAGCATGAGTCACACTTCTTGAATCCAGACACTTTCATGTCTTTAGACATTCCTGTAAAGGAAATATCAAAATACAAAAAAAGAGTACAAAGGGAAGTAGGTAACTAGAAAAAAACGCACACAGTCCACACAAGTTACCACACCCTAACAGCACACATACACTTTATAATATAAGAAAGGCTAAACAGACCTACCAAATACCACAATTTCTAATGAAATTTTTACTTTTATTTTTACTACCTTGAAAAAGGAAACAAGAATAAGCCTCTAACTGAAACAGCTTACCTTAAAAAGGAAAACGAGAGTGGGGGAGGGAGGGGAAAACTCTCTAAGAAGAAATCGAGTTTTCAAAGGGGTTAAACACTAACAAATACCTACAAATACTACAACTATGTATGAACACTAAGTATTTTAACTAATAATATACCAAAAAGTTCTAATATATCAGTAAAGTGAAAAAATACAACCTGAGCCAGTAAACGCAACCTTGTAGCAGAAGCAGCAAATGAGATCTGGGTATCTAGCGCCAGGCATCATGGGATACAGGGGGGCCTCGAGCCAGTAAGCAGCTCTCGAGCTTTTGAAGATGGCCGAGTCAGAGCCGAGGATCGGCTCCGAACCCAACCAGCAAGAATGAAGGCGAGATAGACAACTTAACATCTTCTTTTGTAACTATAGGGGTGAGAACTACTAAACTGGAGATACAGACTTGAAAAGGTTGGCTTTCCATATATTGTAGATAACAAACCTTAATCTGTCTTTATAAGGGTAGTATCTAAATAGTTAATCTGATAAAAATCAGGTTGATAAGAAACACATACAAACATTCTAATCTTAATAAAGATAATAGAATATTATTAAATTCACTTATGAATGATGTTATTAAGCCAGATAAAGTTTCTTTATGATGCCATAGATCACGTGAGTGAAATATTCACAATATTGCAAAATAGTGATGTTTATTTGTAGGTTTCTAGAAATGAAGTTAACGTGACATATAGAGGAATAGTTTTACATTTAGAAGCTTGTTTATCAGAAGGGTCAAGTCAAATTTTACTGTATTTCTTTTTAAATAATTCTACTCCTATTATACCAAAACATTTGGTATCTTAAAGGTTCATAAAACTATAACCAAGCCACATTTTATCCAAATGTGTTAGCCAGGGGTCTAAAACATATCCACTGGCTGTTTTTCTTGATATGATGTCAAAACCAGTTTTTAGACAATTTTCACATATTTTGAAAGACTCCTGGAATTTTTGGGGAGATTTGACCCCTGTGTTTGAAATAAAAATTTAGGAGTCCTAACAACTGATGTTGAAGACTTATTCAGCAGTATTTCATGTAGTGAAGGATCGAAGTTTTTTAATGAAGTACTGATTTCTTGTGAATTTCTCTCAAAAAGACAAACTCAGTTGATTTTAAACTTCATGGACATTATTTTAACCAATAATTTTGTATACTTTGAAGGAGAAATACAGAAACAAGTTAAAGATGTAGCAAAGAGAGCAGCGTGTGCTCCCACTTTTGCCAATTTGGTGATGGTAGCATGGGAAAAAAACAATTTTCATCTGCATTTTTCATGTATTGTGAAATATATTTACATTTTTGTATGATATTTTAATCTTATGGGATAGTCCAGAGAAACATACCATTGTTGATGGAATATGTGGATGGAACAACTGAATTCTGGAACTTTACTTATCAACATGATTTCAACAGACAGACTATTTAGATACTACCATTATAAAAACAGAGTCAGGTTTTGTATCTACAATAGAGAATAGCAAATAGAGAAATCCAGCCTTTTCAAATATGTATCATCATTTTAATAGTTCTCACCACTACAGTTAAAAAAAAAGTTTGGTCAAGATGTAGTTTGTTAGGTTTGCTATAATGTTATCAGACAAAAATTATTGGTAGAGAAGACTGAAACGTTGGAGGGGATGTGTTTTAACAGGGGATATGAAAATCCATGATAAAAGAAATAAGTGAAAAGATGGCCTTTGTAGTACAGTATAAGTCTAGGTCCATGATGGTGAAGGCAATAGTAAATAATAAGTGGAATATTTTTAATGCAAGTGAAGATATACAAAACATACTAGTTGTTACAGCTGATTTTATTTATAAAAGAGAGAGTAACGTTAAGAACGCATTTGAGAAAACAAATAGGGGGAAATTTAAGTCTGAAAGGTAAGGAGCAAAAATAGGGTTCATGTGATCAACATCAATATACTCTAGAGCAGGAAATCCTGCACCTAGAAAATGATATTAGATTTAAAATATTTTTTTTTAAATCAGGAAAGTGTAAAACCAAAGGGACTGTGTACCTTGCCAAATGTCTTTCTTGTTCATCCTTTTACACTGGGAAAACATTTAGACCACTTAAGAGACAGATTTATGAACATACTCAAGACATAATTAGAGGCAATACAAATAATGCCCTGCACAGACATTTAAAAGATTGTAAGTTTTTTTCAAAACAAATTCAGTTTGCAATTTTGGAGAAGGTAGAAGTTAATCTGAGAGATGGGTCATGGGAGACTATGACAGAGTACATAGAGTTGTTTTGGCAACTGACATTATGAGCTTATTTTCCTCCAGTTTTGAATGATTACATTTCCTCAGTATCAGTATTGTGGTTAAGGGCTACAAAATTATTATAGAGAGATTTTAATTATATAAATATATAAGGTTATTGCAGTGGAGTAGCTGGGGGCGTGGCGGCAAGAGGGAAGGTCCGCCTTGGGTGGCACTTTTTTTTTTACTTCACTTCTTGAGGGATTTTCACATTTACTTTTTAATTAAAAAAATGCTGTTTTTGTTTTTAAGGGTGTTCTTCTTTAATAACAGTTTGGTCACACACACCTGTCACATCACGTCTGTGCATGCATTGTCACACAGATGTTCTGTTGTTCCTTTCTGCCCGCGTGCAGTTTTGAATACAAGAAGACATTCCGATCTTGTGTCGCTGTCTGCATATCTGTATTTCCTGCAGTCTGTCCACTTTTTTATCAGTACAACATACAGGTAAGCTTCACAGTAACCATTTGTTTTTCCTTTCTTATGTACTGCTAGTTTAGATGCTGAGTGTGGACAGTTAGGAAAATAAACTTCTATAGGTATATAGGTGTTTACTAGGCTAATGACCACAAGGCTCTTTTTAAGCCTAGCCATGCATCCCATCTATAGGGTAAGTATGGCTTGGGAGATGAACCATTTACAGGTTACCTGTTTACATTAGAGACATAGGTGCTAAACTGAGTCATTTGCTCTCAAAACTGTTTGCTAAATGTGATGATTGCAGTCATAGAAATCTCTTCTATAGCCTTGTACACTTTTGGTTGGTAATTCACTCAGAGCAGTTTTAGGAAACGGGAATAACATTTTCAAAAAAAAAAAGTTATACAGGGAAACACTTGTCTTAATAACTGGATTTTAGTTTCCCACAGATGCCTCCTGCAAAAAAGCAGCCTCATGATCATTTCTTACTATTCACTGCTTTGGAGGATCAATGCATATTTTCTGCTGCAAGATAAGATCATTTGCTTTGTGTGTGTGTGTGTGTGTGTGTGTGTGTGTGTGTGTGTGTGTGTGTGTGTGTGTGTGTGTGTGTGTGGATGTGTGCATGTGTGCATGTGTGAGTGTGTGTGTGTGCGTTTGTGTGTGTGCGTGTGTGTGTGTGTGTGTGTGTGTGTGTGTGTGTGTGTGTGTGTGTGTGTGTGTGTGTGTGTGTGTGTGTGTGTGTGTGTGTGTGCGGGTGTGCATGTATGTGTGTGTGTGTGTGTGTGTGTGTGTGTGTGTGTGTGTGTGTGCGTGCGTAAAATGCCCCCAAGCTGCAGTTTTCCTGGAGTGAGAATTTGCTTCTTATTTAAAGGTGCTGAGCACAAATATGCAGTTCATGAGACAGGAGTGTTTAGTGACTTTAAAAACAAGGGTGACTGCAAGTTGCAACTGAAAGGGTAGAGCTAACTGAATTGGGTTTGGACTGTATTACAGTGGGGTTACATTTTGCGAAAGGATATAATTTTACTTGTATAACTGGTCATACAATACTGCACGTGAAGACTAGTCTTACAACAGCAGCCTTCATCTTCAGAATACATGCCAGAGCTAGTCTGAGAAAGACAGCTCATTTCAGACATACGAAATAACTCTATAGGTTCCACTATAACACCATGAAACCCAACACCATTAAACACAGAATTAGATGTTCTGATTGCACAAAACTACCTACCTGAGAATAAGTATGATGCAAACATTGACATTCTATTCTCACAATGCTTGTGCAATGGCATCAAATGGAAGCTAGGCAAAAAGGACAAACCCTGCACCCCCTTATTATTGCTAGTCTAAAGTCCTGTTGGCTTTGAGAAAAAGTGACCATTTAACGAGCTTGTTCTGTTTAGGCAGTGAGATCTCTCAGATAATAAGACATAGAATGTGTTTATGCAAAAATGCCATGACAGGCTTATTGTTGCTTGAGGGTCAGTAGCTATACATCAACTAAGAAGAGACTTATATTGATCAATATAATCCAATATATTACATAGAGATATCACAGCATCCACTGCAGGACTACAAGATTCAGTAACAGTTTTTACACTACAGTGATTAGACTTCTGAGCTAAGGCACTAATTCCAGGGGTTTGCACACTTAATGTAATTTTTTATTTATTTGTGCAATATATACTTACATATATTCCAAGTAAGTGCAATATTTATTTATTATAGCCATAGTCAGCATTATTTAACTCACTCAAGTGAGTGCAATATTAAACAAATAACTTAGGCATTTCAATCTGTAGTGTGTTTTGTTTTACTTTAAATAGGGTAGTTAATTTAACTCAGGGGTGGGTATTCTTTTCATAAATGAATGTTGGTAAATGTGTCTGCTCTTTCTTGCATGTATTGGGGTAGTATTGTATTTGTTAGTTGTGTTTATTCCTCAACTTGAATATGTTGTTTCACTTTCCTTTGTAATCTCAAGAATTGAGCTGATGCACAAATTTTCATTTAGGCTACATGTGTGTAGTTCTAAATAAAAATAAAGTTTACTTTGACTTTACAAATGAAAGGTATTTAAGGAATAATAGCTAGGCTTAAAAATTGCCAAAGATTCCAAAGACAAAAACACCGCATTCTATAGCTATGTCAAGAATCTAAATGGCAATGCTCAGATCTGCTCTGAGCTACATCAGAATGGCATTAAATATACTGATCCCAAGGATATTGCCAATATCCTGGCAGATTGATTCAGTGCAAACTTCACCCCCCCCTCAACCCCTAAAGGGCCCATCTCAATACTGAAAGATTGCCAAATGCCTGTAATAACGGCCACACATGTAAAAAAAAAGCACTCTCCAAAGCTAAGAATAAAGCATCCATGGGACCAGACGACATCCCAGTCTGTGTACTACATGAACTACAAAATGAACTGGCACCTCACGTAAGTGTCATGTTTAATCATAGCCTCACCTCAGGCTTCATGCCCACTGAGTGGTGCACAGCTACAGTTATCCCACTCCACAAGGGGGGATCCACCTTGGATCCCGGGAACTACCGCCCCATCAGTCTGATGAGCCTGATCTGCAAGGCCATGGAATGTATTATCATGGAATGTATAAACAAAGACATTGGCAACCTTCAGACACTGGACACCAAAGCCTTCAACACCATCCCCCACTCTGGAATCATAGATAAACTTACTAAGCTGGGCATTAATCCCTACGTCACTCAATGGGGTGCCAACTGGCTTACTGACAGAACCCACACTGTAAAAGTAGCCGACTCTAAATCCATCTCCAGACAAGTGACAAGTGGAGTACCTCAGGGTTCAGTCCTGGGACTGCTCTTGTTTGGCATCTACTTCACTGAAGTACAGGCCAACACTAAGGGACTCTGGCTAACAAAGTTCGCAGATGACTGCAAACTGGGAGCCATTACTGAATCCACAAATGATGTGGATATTCTACTAAAGGGCCTTACAGAAACAGATGCTCAATGCCAAGAAATGTATAATTATCCCCTTTGGGAAAAAACATGTACCCATGAATTACTACATAGGTGACAGTACACTAAACACCGAAAGTGTGATAAGAGACTTAGGGACACAGGTGGACAGTGGTCTCACCTTCGATAACCACATTGCCACAGACAGTCAGGGAATCCTTCTATGTGGCACACCTCATCACTAAGAGCTTTTCAACTAGCAAAAAGGAGGTCATTGTCCCACTGTACTCATTCCTCATTAGACCCATTGTAGAATACAACGCCCCGTTTTGTATGTACCTCTCAAGACATCTGCAACAACTGGAAAGGCCGCAGAAATACCTCACTAAAAGAATCACTGGCCTAAAGCAGATGCCCTATGCTGACCATCTAAAAAAACTCCACCTATACTCTGTTGCATATTGTCTACTTAGAGGCGATCTCTGCTTAACATACAAGGCCATGTCAAACCCAGAGCTATTGGACATGCTACATTTAAAGAAATCCCAATCTCTCAGAGACACACGCTCCGGGAATCTAAACCTTGTCATCGCAATGAACAAAACATGCCAGAGGGATAGGTTCCTGACCCAGAGACTTCCCAGACTCAATCAAAGTGCCTCTTAGGCCCTCTTCAAAAGGAACCTTGATGATCGGATAGGAGATAGGAAATTCACCCCAGGGATCATGTCAGTCGCCCTGCTAGACAGAGGTCCAGGGAAGTAAATACTGTGGGAAGAAATAGCCAGGGAATTGTTATGGCTAGGCTTTTATAGGCCCTAGGGCCGATAGCCTAGTACCAACCTATGAACCTATGAACTTAGAACAGTGTCTGGGGGAGTTGGGTGTCCCTTGCTTGACTGTCCAGATTTTGACCCAGTACATCTAGTTCCTTTGATATGATCTATATATATACCCCTTACAACAGTAACACTGATGACAACATGCATGATTAAATAATTAAATGCAAAAAGTGCAACAGGCACTTAATTTGTAGATGAAACACTGAAATATGAAGTTGTTTGCTAGCAGTAACCTCTTACTTTAGATATTAAATCTTTGCTTCTCAGTTTAACTGTCTCTGATGACATAGAATTTGTTATGATGTACCTTATCAGAGTTTCTGAACACTCAATTCTGTTTATTAACACTTGTATGTACCATATGGACCTACAACTATTAACATTTTTTTTTTATTTTTCATTTTAAATATTATCAGCAAGTATGTGGAGTGGCTGTAGGGACCACTGCAGCTCTTTCCTTTCCAACCTGGTTTTAGGATAGTGAGATAAATTTTTATGTAAGATTAGTTGTCTTTCCAGAGTAACATTATACTTAAGTTTTTTTGATGATTTATTTTTCATCTGTTGAGGTACTTTGGAAGAATGCATCTCTTTTGTTAAATAATTAAATTGAACTTCTACTTTTTTGAAATTCTTTCTGGGTACCTTTGTATTGAATGTTAGCTTTTTTTGAAATTGAGCTAACCGTTCGCTTTCTAACAAAATAATTTAGTACAAAATTTACAGGAAGGGCAGCTTTGTTAAGAGATCTCTCTACCATAAAAGTAATCATCCAAGATTTATGAAATGTAACATTCCTAGGGGACAGATGATTCCTGCCTCCAGGCTTGCTATGGATGGCATTTTCTTCAAAAGAATTGGGTACTATAATTGCTATGTTTACCAAGCGAGGGTACACATCGCTGCTACTTACATTATTGCTTTGAGATCAGAATGTTCTCCCCAGTACTTTTTAATGGGTTAAATTCTGGAAAGTTCATTAACAAACAGAATAGTTACCCTACTTCTTTTGTTTGGACGTCTTTAGACAGTGATTGCATTAGGAATGTTATCATCAACAACAGGAATATGTTAAGTGTAAATTCTGAATGTATCAAAGTTGTAGCAGATTGCCCCAAGTTAGTTTATTGGAAAGGATTTAATCTTAAGAATATCTTCCAACAAGACATCAGTATGGTGCATCTACCTACAGCTAACAAACTATGAAGAACATATATATGTAGTCAGTGTAAAGTTTGCAAATGCATCGCAGAAGGCCCTTTTGTATTGTTGCAGCACATGGACAGAACTGTAGCAATTAATTATCACTATAATTGTAACTTCATTGGCATGATATGCATTGCATTATGCAATGGATGTGACTCTTTCTATATTGGTATAATCACAAGGAACTTATCTTTGAGGCTAAAGGAACATCTATATGCGATTAAAACATGCAACAACAATGCCCTTTTAGACATAGAGAAATACTACTTTTCAGGGCTATTTTTCTCAGAATATATATGACGAAATCTAAGTTTTACTTTAGTGTAATAGGCCATGAACTTTGTGATTACAGGGAAGGGAGGAACAAAAACAATCTTAAGTGGAACACACATGCAGATAATGCAGATAAGATCCCCCATATTAATGATGCAATTAATATGAAATATTTTTGAAGGGAAGAGGGTTGAGAAAATGAATAAATTAAACAATTTATATAGAACACTAATCATGTATTGCAAAATGTAGTGCATTTATGATTTATGCACATATTTTACTATATTTTATTTATGTAGCCTTTTAAAGAATAGACGTGATTATCATGTAGTCGTTATGTGACCAGTTTTAAGGCTTTATATGCTGTGTGACCTCCGTGAGTTCATTTTGAAGAAGTCCCGTGGATGTTATGGGATGACAACAGTAAATGAAAGTCATTTTTTTGGAAAGTGGTGTTATTTTCCTTGTGATTGTTTATAAACATGAGGAATGGGGAGGCTAGTATTGATCACTGATGGATGTCAACAGGGACTGGAAGGAAGAAGGAGAGAATTTGTTTCCATCTGTTTGTTGACTCAGTCAGATAGTTATAGAAACATGACAGGCAGGGCTAGGTGAGGCCACAGGAAGAAAGTTCAGTAAGAAGATGTTGATGGGGTGCTGTGCCAACCACTTTTAATAACTCTAAGAATAGTGAAGATACCAGGTTGCAAAATAACACAAAAACTAGTAAACAAGTACTTCAAAATGCAGGAACTGCAGAGCAAGGTACCACACGAACTTCTTCTCCTTCAGGAATACCGAAGCTTTATTTTACAATAACAAATACGCGCTTTTGTCTCAAATTAACTTTAAAAGAGACTTCATCAGAAACCTGAAGAAGAAGAAGTTCATGTGGTACCTCGCTCTGCAGTTCCTGCATTTTGAAGATACCGGGTTGCCATAATTATTATGTGGGAATAAACAAACACGTAGGTTCCAAATACAGCGATCCTTTAATGAGAGATGACAAGGTAAGTGCTTTCACGGATCTTACTCCACTTCTTCAGACCATCATAAAGTATGCAACAACAAGACAGGTATTTAAATGTAAAACAACCAATGAAAATAAGGTTGTAATTTACTTTAGGTCTGCACAAATTACATGGATCTAAGATGCACTATGCTCACCTAAAAAATATCTGTAAAATAACATATGAAATCAAATTGAAACATAACCAACGACATAGTGATACTACGTAAAATCTATATATAAAAAATGTCTGTATATATAAAAACACATATATGTATAAAAATAAGAAATATACAGAGAATGCATGAAAAATCATTAAATATCATGAATAAAAGAACTTAGCAATGTTTCAAAGCTCTAGCTTTGAGAAATAGTTTTAGACAGACCCTGCTATTTAATCCTGGGGGCTTGTCAGCCTGAAGCTGTAAAATTAATTTTTGTTCTAATGCTTCTGTCTTATTTTTAAGATCACCACCTCTGATACTAACATGCAAGAGTTCTAAAGCAAAGAACTTAAACTTATGGTTACGGCCTTCATTAGCTACATGCATTGCCAAAGCATTAGTCGTTTTGGCATTTCTGATATCTCTGAGATGTTCCAAGATCCTATCTTTGAAGGCTCTATTAGTCTTGCCTATGTAGTTTGAAAAACATAATGTACAGAAACAAAAGTATACCAAGTTCTTAGTATGACAATCTGCATAGAAATTGATGTCAATCTTGAACCCAAGTTGTGGATGTAAAAAGTGACCCCCGCCATATATACACACACATGCCATACACCTTCTTCAGACATATGTACCCTTTCTATCAGATAGAACTTGGGTCATAGGGTTCAAAGGTCTAAAGCATAACTCAGTTTTAAGGGATTTATTTCATAGGTTCATAGGTTCATAGGTTGATACTAGGCTATCTGCCCTAGGACATTTATAAGCCTAGCCAGAGTGTGTTTGGCTTTCGCCACCCTTTTAGATTAGTTGACTGTGCCTCTGTATAGTAGGTCACAGAAGATAGCCCTTTTGAGGTTAGTTTACTGTGTCTCTGTCTAGTAGGGACACGGAAGAGATCCCAGGGATAAACCTACGATCTCCCATCCACTCGTCAAGATTTCTCTTGAAGAGGGTCATTCAGAGACTCTGCCTAACATGGATTGGGATTTTGTTCCAGAGTGAGGGGAGCCTCTGGGATATGAATCTGTCCCTCCAGCATGTTTTATTTATTTCTGTGCTGAGGTTTAAGTCCCTGGAGTGTGTAGCTCTAAGGGATTTGGATTTCCTGAGGTGGAGCATGTCCATTAATTCTGGGTTGGACATGGCTTTATACGTCAGGCACAGATTGCCTCTGAGTAGGCGGTAAGCAACTAAGTAGAGCTGGAGTTTCTTTAGCCTAACTGCGTAGGGCATCTGTTTGAGTCCCTTGATCTGCTTGTTAAGGTACTTTTGGGGTCTTTCCAGTTGCTGCAGGTGTCGGGTAAGGTACATCCCAAATGGGGCATTGTATTTAATTATGGGCCTGATGAGTGATGAGTAGAGGGGCACAATGACCTCTCTTGATCTAGATGTGAACCCTTTCGTGATAAGGTGGGCTATATAGAAGGTCTTTCTAACCACTTTGGCAACGTGATTGTCAAAGGAGAGATTGCTATCTACTTGGGTCCCCAAATCCCTAATTACTTCTTCTGTACTTAATGGATTACCACCTATGTGATAATTTGTTGGCACTTTGTTTTTCCCAAAGGGGATGACTATGCACTTTTTGGCATTTAGCTTTAGGCCATGGCTCTGGCACCAGTTATCTGTCTCTGTGATACCCTTTTGGAGGATGCTTGTGTCAGTCGGCGAGTCGATTATGGCACCCAGTTTGCAGTTATCTGCGAACTTGGTCAGCCATAGTCCTCCCATGTTAGCCGGTACCTCAGAGAAATATATACCGAACAAGAGAGGTCCCAGGACTGAGCCTTGTGGGACGCCACTTGTAACTGGTTTAGAGTCTGACATGGCACCTGCAATTCTGACCATGTGGGTTCTATCCCTGAGCCAGTTTGCAATCCATCTTGTGACATAGGGGTTGATATTTAAGCTGGTGAGCTTATTTATAATGCCCGAGTGGGGTATTGTGTCGAAGGCTTTTGCGAGGTCCAGGTAGGCTGTGAGGACTACCTTCCCTTCATCTATGGCCTTAGTGACTGTTTCAAAGAAGTCGACCAGGTTCAGGAGGCAAGATCTGCCCTTAACAAAGCTGAATTGGGTAGGATCCAGTGTTTGGAGGTTCCCAATGTCTTTGTTTATGAGTTTCATGATGATACGTTCCATAGCTTTGCAGACCAGGCTAGTCAGGCTTATAGGGCGATAGTTTCCGGGGTCCATTTTGGCACCACCTTTGTGGAGTGGGACCACTGTTGCTGTACGCCATTCCTTGGGTACATATCCTGTAGTAAGGCTGAGATTGAACAGTGACTTTATGTGAGGGTTCAGTTCTTCTTGGAGTTCGGGTAAGACGCAGCCCGAGACACCATCCGGTCCCAATGATGCTGTGTTTTTTGCTTTGGAGGGGGCAGCTCTCACCTGTGCATCTGTAATGTCAGGGAGGTTACACTCTGTTGGGATAGACATTTGCTCTTTTGGGGGGAAGGGGGGAGAAGTTTGCACTGAACCTGTCTGCCAGGATGTTGGCAATGTCTGTGGGTTCAGTGTATTTTTTGTCATTTTGAACTAACTCAGAGCATATCTGGGAGTTGCCACCCAGGTTCCTGACATAACTAAAGAAGGCTTTGTGGTTATCTTTAGCATCTTGTGCAATTTTTCTTTCGAAGCTGGCCTTAGATGATTTTATGAGGGATCATAGTTTCTTGCTAGTACTGATCAGAGATGCCTTCCCTTTTTGGGATTTTGCTCTATCATGTAGTAGCTTTCTCCTTCTGTTGTATAACTTATTTATGGCTGGGGTCCACCAGACAGGTCTCCTGCCTTTGGAGGAATGAGTCTTGGTTTTATTTGGGATAGCACGATTGATGCATTCCTGTAGGTGTCCATAGAAAGCGTTTGCAAAGGATTCTGCGGTTTGGGCCGTATTTTCCACTGGCCCGGGGGCTTTAAAGGATTCCACCTTGGTTTTGAGAAGTGTGAAGTTTGCTTTTGAGAAGTTCTTCACCGTGGTTTCCTTGGCTGGGGGTGGGGATGGGATATGGATATCCAGTTAGATTAATTTATGGTCAGATCTTACCAATGAGGGGTATACCTCTGGTATGGAACATAGAGTCCCCATGTTGATGATGATCAGGTCCGATATGTTTTCCCCTCTTGTGGGAGTGGTGACCAGTTGTTCCATAGCATTTGAGTTTATAAATTCTAGGAACCATTGGGCAAGGGTGTTGGGGCTTGAGTAGTGCTCCAAGTCTATGTTTGGGTAGTTGAAGTCACCCAATATAATGGTGTTTGGAGAGACCTTCATATTCTCCAGTATTCTCAGGAAAGTTCATGAGTTTGGGAGGGTGGTCTGTAGCAAGCTACAAACTGAAAGGCAGTTTTGCCCACTGTTAGTTGCACATGGATGGTCTCCTATGCTTCATGCAGTGCCACTAACCTGGAGGTGTGGGTATCTTTGATGAATATGGATACTCCCCCCTCCTTTTGTGGTTCGGTCCAAGTTTTGGGGCCGAAAAGCATGGTATGAGGTATAACCTGGTAGTGCTGGGGTGCTCTCGGGAGCCTTGAACCAGGTTTCTGTTACTGCACAGATATCGATATTCTCCATACTGAGGAGAGCCTCGAGTGCGTGCATCTTGAGGTTTAGACTTCTGGCATTGAGCAGCATTACCCTTAGTTTCTTTTTCATTGTGTTGCCTGCGGAGGTGGGTTTGTCTTTTGAGCCTTGCCTAAAAAAGGCACTATGGGGGTGGCAAGAGCCTTAGCCAGTATTCGAAAGCCCAGGGGTGACAGGTGCAACCTGTCCCTAGCAAAGCAACGTGGCTTGTCGAGCATGTCATGCCAGGTTGACAGACACTGGATCCCCTTTGAATGACACCAATACTTTAGCCAATTGTTAAAATTGATCATTTTGTCTTTATACTGTGGCATCATTCTTGGTGAGGGTAAGATGCTACTCAAGGTCAGGGTCATACTGGCCTGGGCTACATGATCAGAGAGCTCCTCTATGTCTCTTTTCAAGTAGTCCAGGGAGGTACATCTCAGGTCATTCACACCAGCATGGACAATGACGGAGTCATATTTGTACTTGCTTTGGAGTGACCTGAGTGCTTTTGTTATGTGGTGGATCCTGGCACCCAACAGGCAGCTTACAGTGACCTTCTCCTTGTTCAGCTTGGTGAGTGGGACATCAGTGTGTCTGACAATAGAGTCACCTATTACAAGTGTATTAGGTGTGTTGTTTAGCCGTAAGGGCTGTGACTGTGTGGTACACTGACTTTGTGAACTATGTGATACATGGGTATTGTTGTGGGGTAGTGGTTGCTTGGATGTCTGCTTTGGAGGTCTCTGCTGCTTGGGCAGATTTTTATTTAGAGCCTCCGAGTATGTTTTTGTGTGTTTATGTGTTTGGTTTTCTGTTGCAATAGGTCTATGTGAGACTGGATTTGTGGTGTGTGTGGTTATCTTCTCCTCCTGACTGACTGTGCCAGTATTGGGTTGAGAGAGCTCAGCCTCCAGTTTGGCTATATAGTTGCATCTCTGACATATATTTGAGCTTGTTGGGAGGAGGAGAGGGTGGTCTGTGTACATAAGGCAGTTGTAACATTGCCTCAAGATTCCCAGATTCACAGCTGGATTGGAGAGTAAACCCAAAACTGACTTTTGGACATGCCAGAATAGTATAAGGAACTACTTTTTGACTGATCAAAAAAGACCAATAGGGAGCCAAGTACTTAAAGGGAGTATAAGAGGGTGTAGTGCTTTAGTTTATTAGTGCTTACTTATAAGATTACTTATACGAGCAACTGCAGGGCTTTAGAATGAAAATAGAGTACTTACTTTGAGATTTAGAACAGTTCTAAGGGAAAAAGTGAAGAGCAGACTTTGTGGAGCCGGGAATAGTTTAAACCAGTTTAAGCGGTGCTGCCCGATGCTGCGCTATACACAAAATCGTGCAAAACCACACAAATGCGAGTTTTAAAGCAGGGAAACTGAAAAAGATAGGAATTGACCCAGAGCGACCAATAAGCTACTAGTTTCAGGGCTGAGACCACTCCTCCAGGGACAGATAGGCTGCTCAAAGCTCCCCACTCTCACTGGTGAACAGCGAAGCTTCCTCCTATCCAAGTAAGGATATGGGCAACACAGGAAACTATACCTCAATCAAAACCTGAAATCTGGACTAATCTAGTTCAGCAAAGGCGGGAAAAGAGAATTTTTTTTTTTTTGTTTTTTCAGGAAACAGCAGAAAAACACACAGAAAACACTGTAAATGCTATAAACAGGCTAGCACACTTTAGTGTGTAGCCTACAACAGTTATACAATACAAAAACGACTTAAATTGATATAAAACAAGTGCAAAAACTGTAAAAAGCAGAAGGCAAATGCAATTGAAACTTTTTAATGCACAGATCAGTTAGAAATTAAATTTTTTTAGGCGGGAAAAGGCAGTCGGAGCAAAAAAACAGAGAAAAAATACTTAAATCTGGAAAAGGCTCTCTTGGGTCTCTCTGTTGCCTGTATCACTCTGCAGGACACCATGAGGAGTTGTATACAATAACAAACTTTTTAAATCACAGATTAGCTAAAAAAGAAAACTGGCGTTTTAGGCGGAATTAGTTAAGACAGCAAGAAAAACAGAAAAGTGATACTTAATCACTCCAAAGTCACTCTTTTGTCTCTCTGCTGCTGTAGACTCTGCAGAACACCTGGAAGGCACTTGCTGAGCTGAATACATGCGTAAAAACTGTGCAAATGAGGTTTTTATAGCAGGGAAGTGAAAGAGAGAAATTAGCCCAAAATGGCCAATAAACTACTAACTTCTGGGCTGAAACCACTCCTCCAGGGACAGATAGGCTGCACAAAGATCCCCTCTCTCACAGGTGAACAGAGAAACGTCCTTCTATCCAAGTAAGGTAATGGCAACACAGAAACTTGTAACACAGCCCTGGATTCAGCAATAACCTGAAAACTGGACTATACTAGTTCAGAAAGGTGGGAAACAAGTATATAATTTTGTTTTCAGAAAATAGAGCAGATACAATCAAAATTAGCCCAAAAAGACCAATAAACTACTAACTTCTGGGCTGAAACCACTCCTCCATGGACAGATAGCCTGCTCAAAGCTCCTCTCTCTCACAGGTGAACAGAGAAACCTCCTTCTATCCAAGTAAGGTATGGCAACATAGAAACTTGTAACATAACCATGGATTCAGCAATAACATGAAAACTGGACTATACTAGCTCAGAAAGGTGAGAACAAGTATATATATATATATATATATATATATATATATATATATATATATATATATATTTTTTTTTTTTTTCCAGAAAATATTTTCCAGAAAATATTATTTGTAAAAGTAAAGTCAGGTTTATTCCCTATCACTCCTTTTAATTCTGGTACAGTTAATAAGATGTCCCAGTTCATTCTAATGACATTGCATACCATGCCAATGTTGTTTGCAAACGTCAAATGCATTCTAACCTTTGTGTTAACACTATTATTAGTGCAACCCTGATTATCAACATCATATAACTTTTCTGTAGAAGGTCGATTCAAGATACAATTAAAGTAGGGTCTACACCTGCCAATCCTCTCCTTCCAAGCATCAGATATTTGAGCATCAATGACCTCACTTTTATAGCCTCTACATATAAATTCTTCCTTTAATGAAGCCAAAGCCAATGTCAATTTACCATCATCACTATGTAACTGCATCATGCAAAAAATTTGTCTATGAGACACATTAAGTTTAGTGTGATTAGGATGCATACTGTTGTTATGTAATATATTATTCCTTCTAACACTCTTTCTAAACACACTAGTAGACACAGAGTGTAAAGCATCTCTTCTAATTTCAATGTCTAAAAATTCAATCAAAGTGGAGGAATAATTATAGGTAAATTTGAGGAACTCATTGACATCATTCATGTATTGTAAACATTTCAATAAAGATTGTTCAGTGTCTTGCCAAAGCAGAAAAAATATCATCCACAAACTGTGTATACCATCCAATGAAGGTACAATATCTGTCATTAGAAAGAATATATTGGGTTTCCCAATTTCCCAATTAGCCAATGATAGATTGGCATAGCTATTGGCACAAGCAGTGCCCATAGCCACACTAACCTTTTGTAGGTAATAGGAGTCCTTGAACACAAAAACATTGTTCTCAAGGATAATCTCCAAAAGAATACAAAGAAGTCTAATTTTATCAGCAGAAATGTTATGGGAATGTAATATCTGCCCGACGTTATCAATCCCCCAATCATGTGAGTTCCTTTATCGAGAGTGAGGTATTCTATTCTTATTGGACTTGCCATTATTATTATGTTGGTTTATGATCTTGGTGAAATTGAGGAGAGCAGTGGTAGTACTATGGTGAGGTCTAAACCATGCTGAGTTTTGGACAGAAGGTTGCCAGAGTTAATGTACAGCATGAGTTGCAAGTGGATGCATTTTTCTAGTGTAGTAGACAGAGGTATAGAGTGGTATTAACCAACATGAGTAACCACTGCAGCATCCCTACAGTGTCATCACCCCTGGTAAGATCAGACCACAAAGCAGTCACTTTCAAAGTCAGCTTCCCTACAGTGTCATCATCCCTGGTAAGATCAGGCCACAAAGCAGTCACTTTCAAAGTCAGCTTCTCCCCCGACCCCCTCCCAACTAGGGTCAAATAAAAAAAAACTTCTCCAGAGCTGATTACAATCTCCTGAGGGAAGGTATAAACAGCTTCATAGCCCCCTCCACAGAAACTGGCACATATGCCCAAACTTACACCAAAGTACTATATGAGCATTTATATAGCTGCATGGAATCAGGAATACCAGATGGGACAAAATCCTGCTCCTCAAGGAAGAGTAAACCTGTCTGGTGGACATCTACAATAAATAAAGGAGCAGGTGTCTAACTGGAAGCAAATCTCCTTAGCCTGAACAAGCAAATAAGAACACTAGTGAAATCCTCCAAAACAAACTTCGAGTCCAATCTGGCCACATGTACTAAAGACAATCATAAGGGTTTCTTCACATATGTCCATAATCTCAAGGGGAAGTACCCAGATCTGCTCAGAACTGGTGGTTAAGGATACCGCATACACAAACCCTGTAGATATAGCCACCCTGTTGGCAGACAGGTTCAATGAAACTTTACTCCTCTGTCCCCCCATCAGTAAAATAGGACATACCCAGTACCTGCCCCCCTCCCCTTATCTCTAGGGAGGAAGTCATCACTGCCCTCTCAAAGGCAAAAATACAGCCTCCATGGGACCCAATAACATCCCAGGCTGCATCCTACATGAACTCAGGCAGGAACTTGCAGCACCATTAGGCACCCTATTCAACCAAAGCTTGAGTACCGGTTTCACGAGGTCATGCCTGTTAAATTTGGTCTACTTCTTTGAGACAGTCACCAAAGCCATGGACGAGGGGAATATGCTGCACACCAGCTACCTTGATCTGGCCAAAGCCTTTGACACTATTACCCGCTCAGGCATAACAGATAAACTCTCTCAACTTGGCATCAATCCATATGGGTAGCAAACTGGCTCACTGATAGAACCCACCTAATCAAAATAGGGGAAGCCACCTCAAGCAGTAGATCCATAACAAGTGGCATACCCCAGAAATCAGCCTTGTAGCCTCTGTTATCCAGGATATACTTCTCTGATGTGCAGGCCAAAACCAGTGGGCTATGGCTGACCAAGTGTGCAGATGACTGCAAGCTGGGTGCAGTCATAAATTCCCCAAGTGATGTGGACGTCCTCCAAGAGGGTCTCACACAAACAAATGACTGGTGCCAGAAACATGACCTCAAGCTGAATGCCAAAAAATGCATTATCATCCCCTTTGGGGAAAGTGATGCCACCACATATTATCACATTAATAACAACGTCCTAATCATGGAATCAGTTGTGAGGGATTTGGGCACCCAGGTTGATAGCAACCTGACTTTTGACCACCATGTTGCTTCAATTGTATGGATAGCTTTCTACATGGCCCACCTCATAAGTAAGGGTATCTCATCCAGGGACAAGGATGTCATAACATCCCTGTATTCTTCCCTTATAAGGCCAATTATTGAGTACAATGCCACCTTTGACATATAACTTGCAAAGCACATGCAGCAACTGGAGAGACCACAGAGGTTCCTCACCAGAAGAATCCAGGGCTTCAAACATCTACCCTACACAGATAGGCTAAAAGACCTATCCCTCTGCTCAGTTCATACAGACTCCTCACAGGTGACCTCTGTCCAGGGTACAAAGCAATCTCATACCCCGCCTTGATGGGACTGCTGCATATCTACGTCAAGCTCCACTCAAGTAACCTGCATGCACACCCTCAACCTGGTCTGTGACATCAATAGGACTTGTTGGCAGGACAGATTTGTGTCCCACAGACTCCCCCATCTGTGAAATAGACTCCCTCTCCACGTCAAGCAGAGTACCTCTTTACCCCTTTTTAAGCACAACCTGGATAACTGGATGGGAAACAGAAAAAAGACCCCTGGGATTCCACATGTGTCCCTGCTGGACAGGGGCTTTGGGTGCTGACTTGTCTAAACATGGGCTAAACTTTTGGCTTGGTTTATAAGGGCCTCAGGGCCAACAGCCTAGTAACTTCCTATGAATGGCAACACAATCAGCACATTTTTTCCATTAAGCATGAGAATATTAAATCCTGGGGGGATGACTTCATTATCTGCTATATCTGTCTTTAAGCAGGTTCAAGCAATAACTAATATACCAGGGAAGTAAGCAGCCTGATCTGCATGCATGTCTTAGATTTTGTTACAAAAACTTCTAACTTTCGTATGAAGAACAGGTTTGGATTCAGAGGTAGATGGAAAAGTAGCTCTAGAAACATTTGTAGTTGTGTTGGCTGGGTTGCTGGGTTGCTGCTTGTTGGGGTTGGAGTTGGAGTGAGTGTCCCCATTGAGCTTCTGGGTAGAATCTTAGTGTTTAGGATTGTAGAGCCATTTGTATTTAACTTAGGTTTGGCTGTTGTTTTAGTTGTTAAGGATTTTGATTTGATATATCTGTACTTGAAAAAGTCTGAGAAAGTTGAATGGTAGTAGTTTGGGGTATATCTAAGTTGAGCTATGTTGTGGTAAATGTGAGTTATTGGGGTGATATTTATCAGTCTGGTGGGGATGTAATAGTGAGTTGGCTTAGTGAAGTGAGTATACGAAGTAACATTCTATTGGTTAGAAGCATTGTTGGTAGTGATGATGACAGAGTTTGGCTAAAGTTAGCCTGTATTATATGATAGGAGATTGATGGGATAAATGGGGGAGGGAGTTTAGCTAAAGATTTGCTAAGAGTGCTATAGGGGAGAGGGCTCTGAAGAACTGGATAAAGTGGAGAGCAGTATGGGAGGAAAAAAAGGTGGTTTTGAATGATGCTAAATATTAGACAGAACTTGGGAATAAAGACTAGGAAAATAGGTAAAAAAGAATAGTAAAGTAATGTGGGCATGTATAGGTACAAGAAATTATCTGACCACTTTATGTTAATGAACAGCTAGCCTCTTCATGTTAAACCTGCTTACACTGCACAATAACAGATAATTTCATGAGACTACTGCTTGCAGGTATAGAGTTTGCATAGGAACAGTTTTCAGTGGTGTGACATGTGACGCAGCTTCTGCTGTTTGGGTGACAGAGGAAATTATTTGTTGCCCAAGGGATCCTGAAACAAAGAAAAAGAGAAAAACACTATAGTGCAGAATATTATATGGAGGTGGTAAACTTGTTGCATAGAAAGCTATTTTATTTCTAGAGATGGAAAACATGAAACTACATTCATGAATCTCAAGTTTGTTAAACGGCAACAGTCCCAGCATATGTAAAGTTTCTCCAACTACAATAAAAATAATACAGATATGACACAGTAGCAAGGCTTTTACACTGTTCAAGACACTCAAAACAAAATAAAATGTTACATATCACATGACATGTACCTGCTCTGGGGAGGTGGGGGGGCTAACTGATTGGATATGGAGACCTAACTGAGGGTGAAATTTAGGAGTACATACAAATAATATAAGATTCTTTATTGCCATTTGCAGAAGTACAACAAAATTTGTAGCAATCTTCCTAATGTGAAACAAAATCAATGACCACTCCCGGACTAGATCAACTTAGCACTTTCATTCACTTTAATAATGTGAACTTCATCAGAAAAACCAAACATCAACCTACCCCTACCTTTTATAAATCATTACAGGAAATGATGTAACAACAATTATTGAATACTGTACTCTACAAGATCGTAAAAATCATATCAAAACATTATATATACATATAAAATGTAAAACTTGCATGAAGTATATTGTAAACTCCATACTAATTTATCTATACATTAAAAAACATTTTATATTAATGACTTCATTCAGGCCTAGTGATACATCGACCCCAAATAAAAGCTGCCAAAAAGCCTCTTTACATTCTAATTTGTTGTTTATATCGCCAACAAATACTCCTTTTTCTACACTATCTAAAACAAAAAATTCAAACTTTTTGAATGCAATACAACAAAGTGCATGCCTAGACAGTGAATTATTTTTATCTTTTTTCTTAATTGCCAGAGTGTGCCCGTATATTCTACGTTTTAAAGTTCTTTTGGTCTTCCCAATATAATAATTTTTACATGTTACACAAGTAGCTAAATAAATCACACATTCACCATTGCAATTGAAATATTTTTTGGCCCAAAAAATCTGTGCCAAATGTTCTATAATAATAAAGGATGAATTGCTGATGAACCTGCATTGCTTGCAGTTCATACAAGCAAAAGTTCCTTTCTTAATGGAACAAATCCATGTGTTTTCTTTGTCCACTTCTTTCTTTGATTCTAACATCAACTTTATGTTAGTAACTTTCTTGAACGTAAATTTTGGTACTGAACCTACAATGGAGGTCAACTCTTTATTTCCAAGAATAATTCTCCAATTATTTTCAATAATCTCTTTTATATACCACATTTCCTTTACAATAGATAAAGGAAAGGCATTTTTAAAATCTTGTATGTTTTGATCGCAATTTTTCCTAACAATATCTGGGGGTCCTACCACCAAATCTCTTGAAGCCAAAATTGGTTTAGCTACCCCATCTCTAAGGTTTATAACCTCGTTTTCAATGGTCTGTAACCATCCTATTTCATAACCTCTATTAATAAATAATGATCTTAAAAGAGATAATTCTTCAAAGAATACTTTCTCTTCTGAAGTTAATCTACTCAATCTAATCATCTGCCCCTTGATGGCTCCCTTCTTCATATGGACAGGGTGCAAACTGTCCCTGTGTAGATATTGATTGGCAAAACATGACTTCCTGAATATTTTACTTCTAAATTGTTTAGTGTGATGGTCTATACTTAAAGCCTAATCTAAAAAATCAATATCTACACCAAACCCACCTATTTTAAAAAAATAAAAAACGGTGGTGTCATTTAAATCTGTAACCAATTCAACAAACTCTGAATGGTCTCCAGACCACAGAAAAAACAAGTCATTGATGTATCTGTAATATAATTCTACCTTACTAAAACTGGGATGTGACCAAGAAATTTATGCTCCCGGTTTGCCATAACTATATTGGCAAAAGCTGGGGCAACTCTTGCCCCCATAGCTACACCTAACAATTGTTTGTACAATGCCTTGTTAAATCTAAAATAATTATTGTCCAATACTAACTCCATTAAAGTACAGATAGTATTCACTGTCTCACCAGAAAAATCCGTGTGACCAGTGAGATATTCCTTCATAAATTCGAGGCCTTTTTCTTGATTAATAGAAGTATATAAAGGTCTAATATCTAATGTGCCAAAAAGTATATTCTTATCAGGTATCTTATATTCCTTTAACATTTCAACTAAATGCTAGGAATCTCTTAAATAATGATCTGACTTCTGAACAACCAGATTAAGAACATTGTCTAACCAGATCAAAATATTTTCAGTCTTTGAATGTTTGGCTGAGACAATTGGTCTAAACGGTGGATGTTTTTCATTATTTTGAATTTTTGGAATACCAAAAAATGTAGCCATCTTAGGATGTTCAACCAACAAAAAATCATATGCTCTATTGTCAATTTCCCCCTGACAAAACATATCGAACAATAATGTATCTAATCTTTTAAAACTACGTCCTATGTAATCAAGGGAAACTTTCTTGTATGTCTTAGAATCTTCCAACATTGAACTTATAGATTTCTCATAAGCTCTAGTGTTCATAATGACAATCTTACCCCCCTTGTCCGCTTTCATAGTTCTAATGTCCTTAGTTAATTTTTTCAGAGCCAACATTTCCTCCTCAGGAAGATTATGTTTTACGTTATAACATTGTATCTTCTAAATTCATTTTCACAAATATTTTGAAAAACCTGCAAAGTGTTGAGCAATGGAGGATTAAAAATACTAGGTTTGCAAGGTATCTGTGAATGTGTTTGCACCCTACAGCTAACATCCTGCATAATACATTTAAGATTAAGTTTATGCAAGAATAATCTAAAATCCACCATAAGTTTGCCTATATTCACCCCACAAGTTGGGATGAAGGAAAAACCCTTTTCTCAACACATTTGTTACTTCTAAAGGAAGGGGTATATCAGACAAATTCACAATGTCAGTATCAAAGGTGATGTTAGCAGTTACCACCTTTGTTTGTTTTTCCCCTTCACCTTTCCCTTCTGCTGGGTGGAATTGTACCACCTGGTAGTCCGTTTTTTGGAAGGCCCCACTCTCTGAAAAGGGCCAGTATTGTGTCCATCCGACGAAACCACCACATCAGCATAACTAGTCCCAGCCTCAACTGTAATATTTCTTTGTTCAGTATCTACAAAAGACACATCAGATACTGTAGGCTTCTCAACAACTTCCAGAAGTACCATCTTTTGTCATTGTTGTTGTGGCCCCCCGATTTTGTTTGTTATTAGTCTCATTTTCTTTAACATTCATGTTGTTACTAGAAACCAAATGTGAAGTCTCTCTGACGTCAATATTGCATATGTATGCCTGATTTAACTTGTATGCATTGATATCCCTTCTTAACTTGGACTGCTTTCTAGAAATTATTGTTGCTCTATGCCTGTCCACCTTTGCTTCGACACTATTATATAATGTCATAAGATTGTTAAAACAACTGTGGCGCTTGATACCTTCATCTAGAAGTTTGATGCCATTCTTAATCTTAATAACTGAGCATGTCACTCTTAATTTGGAGATACAATATTTGAGTGAATGCATACAACGTAAAATAATTCCAAAAGGTTTGAGAACTGCGAAGTTCCTGAATTGTGTTTCACCCGGTGATGATTTATGTAACACCTTAATAGAATTGTACAGTGAGACAGGACTGGCGATGATGGGGTGTTGGTTGCTCATTATGAGAAATAAGTTATTAAGAAAGTTTCCCTTGATTACATAGGACGTAGTTTTAAAAGATTAGATACATTATTGTTCGATATGTTTTGTCAGGGGGAAATTGACAATAGGGCATATGATTTTTTGTTGGTTGAACATCCTAAGATGGCTACATTTTTTGGTATTCCGAAAATTCAAAATAATGAAAAACATCCACCGTTTAGACCAATTGTCTCAGCCAAACATTCAAAGACTGAAAATATTTCAATCTGGTTAGACTATGTTCTTAATCCGGTTGTTCAGAAGTCAGATCATTATTTAAGAGATTCCTGGCATTTACTTGAAATTTTAAAGGAATATAAGATACCTGATAAGAATATATTTTTTGGCACATTAGCTATTAGAAGTTTATATACTTCTATTAATCAAGAAAAAGGCCTCGAATTTATGAAGGAATATCTCACTGGTCACACGGATTTTTCTGGTGAGACAGTGAATACTATCTGTACTTTAATGGAGTTAGTATTGGACAATAATTATTTTAGATTTAACAAGGCATTGTACAAACAATTGTCAGATGTAGCTATGGGGGCAAGATTTGCCCCAGCTTTTGCCAATATAGTTATGGCAAACTGGGAGCATAAATTTCTTAAGTCACATCCCAGTTTTAGTAAGATAGAATTATATTACAGATACATCGATGACTTGTTTTTTCTGTGGTCTGGAGACCATTCAGAGTTTGTTGAATTGGTTACAGATTTAAATGACACCACTGATTTTTTATTTTTTAAAATAGGTGGGTTTGGTGTAGATATTCATTTTTTAGATTTGGCTTTAAGTATAGACCATCACACTAAATAATTTAGAAGTAAAATATTCAGGAAGACATGCTTTGCCAATCAATATCTACACAGGGACAGTTTGCACCCTGTCCATATGAAGAAGGGAGTCATCAAGGGGCAGATGATTAGATTGAGTAGATTAACTTCAGAAGAGAAAGTATTCTTTGAAGAATTATCTCTTTTAAGATCATTATTTAATAATAGTGGTTATGAAATAGGATGGTTACAGACCATTGAAAACGAGGTTATAAACCTTAGAGATGGGGTAGCTAAACCAATTTTGGCTTCAAGAGATTTGGTGGTAGGACCCCCAGATATTGTTAGGAAAAATTGCGATCAAAACATACAAGATTTTCAAACTGCCTTTCCTTTACCTATTTTAAACAAAATGTGGTATATAAAAGAGATTATTGAAAATAATTGGAGAATTATTCTTGGAAATAAAGAGTTGACCTCCATTGTGGGTTCAGTACCAAAATTTACATTCAAGAAAGTTACTAACATAAAGTTGATGTTAGAATCAAAGAAAGAAGTGGACAAAGAAAACACACGGATTTGTTCCATTAAGAAAGGAACTTTTTCTTGTATGAACTGCAAGCAATGCAGGTTCATCAGCAATTCATCCTTTATTATTATGGAACATTTGGAACAGTTTTTTTGGGCCAAAAAATATTTCAATTGCAATAGTGAATGTGTGATTTATTTAGCTACTTGTGTAACATGTAAAAATTATTATATTGGGAAGACCAAAAGAACTTTAAAACGTAGAATATACGAGCACACTCTGGCAATTAAGAAAAAAGATAAAGATAATTCATTGTCTAGGCATGCACTTTCTTGTATTACATTCAAAAAGTTTGAATATTTTGTTTTAGATAGTGTAGAAAAAGGAGTATTTGTTGGCGATATAAACAACAAATTAGAATGTAAAGAGGCTTTTTGGCAGCTTTTATTTGGGGCCGATGTATCACCAGGCCTGAATGAAGTCATTAATCTAAAATGTTTTTTAATGTATAGATAAATTAGTATGGAGTTTACAATATACTTCATGCAAAGTTTTACATTTTATATGTATATATAATGTTTTGATATGATTTTTACGATCTTGTAGAGTACAGTATTCAATAATTGTTGTTACATCATTTCCTGTAATGATTTATAAAAGGAAGGGGTAGGTTGATGTTTGGTTTTTCTGATGAAGTTCACATTATTAAAGTGAATGAAAGCGCTAAGTTGATCTAGTCCGAGAGTGGTCATTGATTTTGTTTCGTACAGGTTCTTTTTTGTTTCGAGTTTTACCAGTGATTTTACAAATCTTCCTAAGGTGCATTCACATGTAATGTACATGAATAAATAAGAAAATAGAATGCAATACAATACCAAACAACATAATATAATGCAATGCAATGCAGTAAATAACTAAATTATTGCACCTGGGTATATTGTACATGAGAGGAATAAAGTAAGGTGCACAGGAATGTAAACACATGCCTTATAGTGCAAATGGTTATTATCTGTACTAACTGTGAGTATTTAGTATTGTTCAATTCACATATAGCTCAGGGATAGAAACTGTTCTTAAGTCTGTTTGTTCAAGATGGAATGGACCTAAGCCATCTGCTGGAAGGCAGCAGCTCAAACAAGTGATGTCCAGGGTGAGAAGTGTCTTTCAAGATGTTGGTAGCCCTGCTGAGACAGCGAGAGCTGAAGAGTTCCTCCAAAGAGCAGGCAATGTTTTTTCTGGGCTGATTAATAATCATTTTAAGGGCCTTCATGTCTCCTGCCAAGCTGTTGGCATATCACATGGAAATGCACTATGTTAGCACAGTTTCAATGAAACAGAGGTAAAAAGACACCAGTAGCTTCTCCTGCAGGTTGTTTTTCCTGAGGATTCTCAGGATATGGAGTGTCTGTTGTGTCTTTTTGACTGCCTCCATAGCGTTTTTGGACCAAGACGGATCGTCTTCCACATGTATACCTAGAAACTTGAAGGAAGGAACCCTTTCCACACAGTCTCCATTGATGTATATTGGGTTGTGGTCTGTATTGTGTGTCTGGAAATCTATTATGAGTTTTTTCGTTTTGGTAGAGTTCAGGGCAAGGTTGTTCTCAGTACACCATGCAGCCAGTCTTTGAACTTCATCGCTGTATGCTGTTTCTTCTCCTTCTGAAATAAGTTCAACCATTGTGGTGTCGTCTGCAAACTTACTGATGGTATTAGTAGAATGAAAGGGGACACAGTTGTGGGTATAAAGTGTATACAGAAGGGGGCTCAGCACACAGCTTTGTGGGACACCAGTGTTTAGCCTGAGAATGGAGGAGAGGTACAGGCTTAGTCTAGCCATCTGAGGATAGTTAGTCAAAAAGTCTTTAATCCAATGGCAGGTAGGCTCTGAAAGTCCTAGTCCAAGAGAGAAGATGCACGTGAGACCCTTGCACGGCTGAATGAAAGGCATCTAAATGAACGAAAAAAGCCAGCAAGTGGTGAAAACAGCCAGATCTAAAATGATTTATTAATCACATAGGGTAAAAACCCCTCTGAAAGTCCTAGTCCAGTGTTTAGTGGCCAGTCTATCTGGGATAACTGTGTTAAAAACTGAAATAAAGTCTACAAAGTGCATCCTCACATAGCGCCTCTGCATACCTCTCAACCATACCAAATTCCTCAGTATTTACTGATTTTGAAGGCAAAATAATGGGGTGCCACGAATTCCAGAGTGGCCCCTTTAATTTCTGAATTTCCTGAGTGTTTTGTTTTTGTATCTTTTTTTCACCTAAGTTGTTGCTGACATCATCATGTGCAGGGGTGTGCACAACGACATCAACTTTTTAAGGCAGATGCCAGCCTGTAAGAATTCAGCTGAGGGCTGGAAGGGGTTTGTACACTGTTTGTTTACCTAGCTCAGTGGCTCTGGCTATAATGTCATGGTGGTTGCATGCTGTCACTTCGCTTGCAAGTTGCAACAGTGAGTGTATTATTAATGGTTGTTGTGGAATCAAGAACGCTGGCTGCTTGACTGGATTTAATTAAGTTAGCAGCAGCAGTCAGTTATGGGTAACGGAGCGGCAGCAGAGGATGACTCCTCAAGTCTTGAGCATTAATTTCAAGCTGTTTTTTTAACTCATTACATCCGAGTGACATCTCCAGGTGCATATGCAGTTAACTCCTACTGACACCTTTAGGCATCAGATATTGCTTGTTCATATTTACACCAATAATTCCAAAACCTTGCTATGCACAAGGTTTTAAAATATTTCATCTTAAAGCTTACCCCATGGCAAACTCAACTGCGTTAATATTTGATCTCTGTGTAGTGCAGGTAAAGAGATATTAACTTTTGTTTTTATGATATTAATTTATATAAATAAAATTCACATTTTTCTAAATGTTTCAACAACCAGGTAACACAGAAAGAACTCCTACTCCTTAGCCTTATATGAAAGCTCTCGTCTAGATGAATGAAATGCTGTTGTCAGTGTATGTGTAACTTGAGTGGTTGCTGAGATATTGTAAGTTGTTTACAATATATTACAAATGTAATAGTTACTGTGTTTACTGTGACTTATAAAATTCAGTTTTTAAGACCTAGAACCCAAATAACACTACCACTATAAAAATAGTTTGTGCTGAAGGGTTTGCCATTTATACTTCTTTCATAATCCCTATGGTTCCAGAGATATGAACATTTGTTTGAAATGTGTGGACATAATTTGATTCTGTCAAAAGGCTTAGGCTCTGCCCTAGGGTTGCCACCTTCCTTCATGGCTAAAACCAGAGTAAACCCACTCCCCTCGCGTCACCAGTAACCCCGCCCACCCCACCTCCACTCCCGTCCACATTCCTCCCATTTTGTGACGTCACAATGATATCACTCGGCGGGAAAGCCCTCTTTTTTTGTTCCTGTTGCCTGCTTTCAGCTGATTTACTATGCTTTTCTGTAAAAAAAAGCATAGTAAATCAGCCGATTTACAAACTCTGATAGTCTGTTTCCTTTTTTAAACAGAATACCGGAATTTGTACAGTGTTTTCCGGAATACCGGAGAATCAGTTTGATTTCCAGATAGTCCAGAAAAAAAACGAAGGGGTGGCAACCCTACTTCACCCATTGGAAGTTACAGTGCAAACTTCCTGAGCACCATTGGAGTGAATGAGTTAAATTAAAAAAAAAAAAACAAACAAAAAAAAAACCAAGCCGTAAGCCGTTACTACTTAAAGTGCAGCAGTCGAGCTGTAGAGTCTGACTGCGGGACTGGTCTTTAAGTCTTCACTTCAGTGAGTGCACACTGCACACAGTCTCAGAGAGAGTAAGACTGAGAGTTCTTCAGACAGAGTAGAACAACAAGAAATATGAGAAAGTTTACCTTGACATCCTCTGGCTACTCCACCTCTAGGTAAAAGAAAAAAAAAATAAGATAAAAATGACTAGATAATAATTGATAGGTAGTCATGGTGGTCAGAGTGCTGCCTACTACACCTGATTTTCTTTTCAAATTATGATGCAACTTGGAGACATTTCCCTGCTGTTTATAACTGTCATGTATTAGTGTTGGTATAGCACTTTTAAATATATTAATAATGCATGCAGCTCTTCTTAGACTATATCCCCACCGTACCGACACACACACAATACAAAAACAATCTAGCAGTGCTTTTGTACTAGGCTAGTCATTAAAGGAGTGATTCTTATTAGACTCTAACATTTGTAGCTGCATCAGAGAAGTGCATTGATGAAAACTCTCTCAGGGAAGCAGAACGAATTCTTTGCTTTATGTTCCTGTACAAGTGATTCTTGCTTACTAACATTCCTGATCTAGCTTTAGGTGTCATTGACTGATTTTTGTTTATTATAATTAAAGGAAAGTTCCTGCCATTTTTTTATTTTAATACTTCAGATTAACAGTTCTGAAAGTCAGCCATAATTAAAATGAAATTAAAGGCTTGCACACAGATGAAAATGAAAAAGATAAACAATGCAACTGGTTTGAGTCAGCAATCCTTGAGACACAAATTCTTGGGGATACATTTGAAAAGACTATTTTATTCATCAGTATCTTGCATGAGTGTTATAATCAGAAGTGCTCTTGCTAAATGAGTGCAGGGAAATTGGACATTTTTTGTGAGATGTCTGCTTCAGTTTTGAGTGCAGATATGTTTGAAATTTGCTGCCAAGATTTGGGACATATAAAATATTTGGAAGACATGAAAGAATATAAGTACCTGCAGTAGCAATTTTACCAAAGTCAGTCATAAATGTTTTGCACAGTGTGTGTGAAACCCAGATTTCAGTAGTTAAATGACAAAGGTGTTCTGCAAATTTTAGATTATGATCTAATGTGACTTCAAGTAGTTTGAATGTGCTTAAATGAGGTATTTTCCACTGATATTTTTTCTAATTATTTTTTATTGAATTTTAGATATGACAACAAAAAGACAGACAATATGCTGGAATACTTTGTTTCATTATGCAATGTAGTGAAATAAAAGAAGACGAAAAACTAATTGTTCTATTCCATAGGAGAAATAAAGTATCACTTCACAGTTCTTCGGTTTGTGTTTAGAAGTTGGTATCCCACTGGAGTGGACTGGGTTACATAATTATGTATGCAAATTTAATGTTAATAAGTGTACAGATTTTTGGCTGGTTGTACCTATTTTTCAAGGCTCTTTGTCCAGATGTTTTATGATTCCAGGTTGAGAGGTATGCTCCTATGCTGCTCAAGATGACAATGTGCAGCATGTAAAGCAGTGGAGATGGCATCTTCTGTAGACCTATTTGCTCTGTACATATATGTGTGTAGTTGAGATAACTGGGAGACTGTTGTTGATGTGTCGCAGAATCAGTAGTTCAAAATACTTTATGATGACTGGAGTAAGTGCCATTGGACGGTAGTCATTGAGACTACTGATGACAGGTTTCTTCGGCAGTGGAATGATCATAGTTGACTTCAGGCAAGATGGGATAGTAGACTTAGACAGAGACAGGTTGAAGATCATTGTGAAGACCCCACAGAGCTGGTCCATGCATTCTTTCAGCACCCATCCCATCACTCCATAAGGGCCAGCAGCCTTTCATGGACTGCCCGCTTCGAGGACATGTCTTACATCATGCTGTTATATTGTGAAGGTGTGGCTGTAGGAGGCTGGTATAGATGACTTGAGACTGCTGTGGCCTATCTGCTGATGCTTAGGTGTAACTGTCTCTGCTGTTTCCACCTCAACATGGGTGAAGAAATTAAGTTTCTCTGCCATCAAGGTATCTCTTTCAACAGCCATATGGTTACTGGTTTTATGATTGGTGATGTGCTGAAGACCTTGCCATAGATGTCGTGGGTCCTTGTTGACAAACTGGTCCTCTATTTTCTTTTTATAGGCCACTTTAGCCTCTCTGATGATTTCTTTAGGTTGGCTCTAGCCACGCTGTAAAGGATTCTGTTGCCAGACCTGAAGGCTGTGTTGTGGGTTCTTCTGTAATGAGTACAGTCTCTCCCAAGGGGGCCAATTTTGCTATGAACATTTAGCAGCTCTCAAGACATCTCATTTCTGCTGGGCAGGAGCAGTGGGGATTGGAATGGTCATACACCTAAATCCTAGGAATAAAGCACTGGCCTCTTAAGACAGGGATTGATGGTTTGAGACTATCTGGAGTAGAATAATGAGTCTGGCACACTAGTATATGGCTATAATTTTTACTTTGATTCTGAGCAGTCTTGTGTTCAAAAACTCCACTGGGAAGTCATAAAGTAGATGCCCAGGGGTCTTCAGACTAAAACTGAACTTATCCCATCATTAATGAAAGCCTTTCTAAATTGCAGCCCCATAAAATTGCATTTTTTTCAAGTCAAAAAGGTAATAGAGGGGCTTTTGAAAAAAAACACAATCAACCATCTACCAGATAATTGGTCCAGCTAAGAATCAGGAACCCACATGGATGGGAATCTGAAAACAAAATTATGATGATGGATCAAAGAGAATTTCTAAAGGAAGATGACAGTCCATGGAAGTCATACTTCATGACTGTTAGAAATGGAAAATGGGGCTGGTGGTCACTGCAATCTAAGCAGTCAGCCAAGATCAAACCCTGTACCATTGAAGGAAGAGATCAAGGAGGAATTTATGATGAGGTCTGCAGGATAGTCATTACCTGTAACAGATCTTTTCCTTTTGTACAATGATATCTGCTTCAATGGATGAAAACACATTATTCTTATGTTTTTGATTTTGTTGACTGACACAATGGTACAAACACAATGCTCCTGGTATTACAATTAAATTTGCCCTTCATTTTAAAAGTAGGACCATTAATATCAAAAAGTTTGCCCATATTCATATATTTACAAAAGGGGCAACACCCACATTTAACCATAAAGAGTTGGGAATCCATCTTCAGGATCAAAGGATGTACAATCAAGGTTTTAAAATGAGGTCCTTTTTTATATAAAATTTTCCTTTACCATCTGATATTCATTTAAAATCACCCATTTCTTCAAAATAATATTCCTGATGGAAAACTTACATAAAGATGAAATGAAGGACATAGAAAAATTATGAGTGTTAGAAGAATTGTGATGAGGGGCAGACTCAATAGGTATATGCAAGACCTCCAAAAAGGGGGCAGACTCTGTATATACAGAAGTTTCATGTGCAATAAGCGTTAAGATGGGGTAAATTATTTTGTCTCTTGTAAACCCCTTCATTTTTAACATATCAATGAACTCTTTAGGATAACCTCTTTTAAAAGACATGCTACTCAATAATCCAGATTCCAATAAAAAATCTTCAAAACCTGTAATCATGTGGGCTGCTCTAACAAATTGCCCTTTTACAACTTATTTTTTCTGACTAATGGGGTGGGAGTTGCTAAAATGTGCAAATATGTTAGAGTATTTGCATTTATGATACATTTGGAGGTATAACAACCAGGAACATAGTCTTTTTCAAGTAGGACATTCAAAAAAATTAAAAAAAAAGTTGTTGTGTTATTAATGTAATAAAGGAAATCAAGGATTTTATTTTTATGATACCTCTAGACTATTAATATCTTAGGTATAACTTGCATGTCTCAAACCATTCACTAGTGAACAAAAATCAGTGTTCCCATTCTAATATAACAATATTTGCAAACAATCCACTGTAAGTGATACAATGTTTTAAAAAATCCCAAGAGTCAATACAGAGATGTTTTTCACTGTTCAGTAGATGTTTCAATTTAAAATATAAAAACTTGGCAAATGGCAAGGGGGCAGTAATAGAGTTGCAAGCATCAACAACAGGACACATGGGTGGGTTAGACAAATCTTTATGGATTTTAAGAAGGCCAAATATGGTTGGAATAACAGGATAATCAAGGCAAAGGTATTTATACTCATTCAATGAAATATGTTGGTCCAACAGCATATCCCTAAGTTGCAGATGTATTTTATGATATACAATGTGCAACTCATTCTTAGATAATGTCTTATAGGTCTCCTCAAATAGAAGGCTGTAGATTTTATCTAAATAATCTTGTTGGTCCATTGCAACCAGACCCCCACCCTTGTCTGTTTCCATAAGCCTAATATTCTGGGATTTATCTCAAGTTAAAAGTTTACATTCCTCTCTGAATAAATTATATACATAGTTGGTTGACTTAAATTTTAATGCATGTCTTAAATCTAACTCACAAACCTTATCAAAAAGAGCCAAAGAGGGACGTAATGGAGGATTACAAATGCTATTCATCTGCAACTGGTTTGGCAGAGAAGACACAGAAGCAGTCTCATGGAAATATCTAACTAAGTTCAATTTCCTGATAAAAGGCTTAAATCCATTAGGATGTAAAAGATGTTGACCCTTCATGTTGGAATAAAAAACAGCCCTATTGAAAAAAGATCCACAATAGAATAATGAAGTAGTTGCTAAATGCAATTGTAAATAGTAAAATCCCCAAATGTATTCATGACTAAATTGCAAAAGGCATTTTTACCATTAGATGATGTATTCATCGTCCCTGCCTCCAATTGACTTTCTTGTTCCCTTGCTGATGCCTGGTGACTGATGTGACTGTTAGGGTGTGTTCATATGGTGAGATATCCATTGGTTTTCTTGATGAAGCAGGTATAAATTTTGATTGTCTTACTGGTTCACATGATTTCATTGCTGTTGTCATTCTTTTATCTTCTCTGACTGCCGAAGCGGAAGAAAATCTGAAGAAGAGGGAATGTAACCCACATGATGATTGATAAGCTGTGCCTGCTAGTAACTACTACAATCATTAGCAGATTGTGGAACAGAAGCATTAGTGAATTTCTTCCCCATTTCTTTGATGGGAGGGGTTCAGATATGCATTGTTATGGGCATGATCATGACTATCCCTTTGTAATTTTAAAATTTTTTGTCTGTCATCTTGGTAATAAGTTGATTAGTAGAAGAATAAATACTCACATTCAATTTTTTATTGCTCAGATAAAAGATCTGTAGTGATGATGTTGTTCACAACCCCAGTCTTGGTCATTAATTCATCAATCAAAATATTATTACGCTTAACTAGCAAGTCCATATATTCACAGCCCTGTTTGTCAAACAGGGCAAGTAGTTCTTTATGAAGTGCAGAATTTTTGATTAGTCCGGTAGGGAACTTCCAGGACTTCAAACCATTAGGCACATTCCTGGTGGAGATGGCATCAATAAGGTCAGCATTCTCAAATTGTAATTTATGTACCTTAGTCAGTTTGTACCAGAATGTGTCCAGATGCTCATTTAAAGTGGCAGTTGGCAGTGCACGGTTAGTAATAGTGAAATCCAATCTCCATTGGAGACAGTCATTCAGACAGGGAAGATGTGAACTGGCAGAAAGGAATGTATCAGCGATGGCAACATTAATTGAATTACCTGGTTGTTGAACTCCTCTTAATGGAGTGTTAAAGCCAAGGATGGGTTGTTCTGGAGGAATGGAACAGACATTAAAACACATTGTTTGAACCCTGCTGGCAGAAAGTTCATCCAAACACTCGGGTAATTGTTGAATCAGCATGGTAAGGCTGCAGACTGAAACTGCCAAGTTCGGAATATCACTGTCAGCAAAATATGCGTGCAAATTCATACTCACTCCAGCTGCCTTACAGTCCAAGCACAAAGCCAAATGAACTTTGTAAAAAAATGAAGGCAAACAAACTCCAAAACTAGAATGAAATTAAGCTGGAAACAAGACCTTGGAAGAGTATAAAATAATTTATTGAAAAGGACAGCCATTTTTTCTCAGAAACAGTGCAGTATAGAGTTCATCAGATATAACCAACTTAGCCCATGTCAGAATAAATACTTGTAAAAAACAGTCACATGACATTTAATTAACTTCATTAAGAACATTAAATAAGCTGAAATCCGATACATTTCAATATACAAAACACAAACAATGCAAACCTTCAACAAGAATCAAAAAATTTAAAAAAATCAATGCCCCGCCAAAATACATATGTATAATCAATATAAGACAGTCATCTCAATTGGGATGTAAGTTTTGAAAGACAGCCAATAGCTGCCAAATCATTAAGACCAGGCCAATCCACAGCATTAAGAAATAAAATCCAGTACAATTCACGCTTCTCCAAATATAATGCCCAGACTCTACCCCTAATGTTATGAAGAATTTTTTCAATAATACAAATTTAAAATGCTGCCCTTGATGTTCTAAAATATGTCAATATTGGGCATTCATGGTTTTCTTCTTACTGATCTCATATTCGTGTTCAGACATCCTACCCTTACTGATGTAAAATGCTAAGTATTGTTGACACAATCCTGCAAACATGATACTCCTGGTATTACAATTAAATTCCCCCTTTATTTTAAAAGAAAGACCATTAATATCAAAATGTTTGCCTGTATGCTTACATTTACAAAAGGGGCAACACCCACATTTACCCATAAAGGGTTGGGAATCTACCTTCAGTGCCAAAGCATGTTCAATCAAGTTTTTAAAATTAGGTCCCTTTTTATATATACATCTAAGCTTGTCCCCTTATTTTCCCTTTATCATCCAATTTTCATTTAAAGTTCTTTAAAATAATATTCCTGATGGAAAACTATCAAACTTAACAGATGAAATGAAGGACAGAACAATTATGAGTGTTAGTGGAATCATGATGAGGGGCAGACTCAATAGGTGTATGCAGGACCTCCAAAAGGGGGCAGACTCTGTATATACAGAGGTTTCATGTGCAATAAGAGTTAAGATGGGGTAAAGAAATTATTTTGTCTCTTGTAAACCCATTCATTTTTAAAATATAAATGAACTATTTGGGATAACCTCTTTTAAAAGACATGCTACTTAATAATTCACATTCCAATAAAAATTGTTCAAAAGCTGTAATCATGTGGGCCACTCTAACAAATTGCCCTTTTACAAAGAACTGTTTATGACTAAGGGGGTAGAAGCTGCTAAAATGTAAATATATGTTAGAGTATGTTTTTTCAAGTAGGACATCTAAATAATGAATACCATTTTCTCCAGGTTCATGGGAAATTTTTAAAAAAGTTGTGTTGTCGTTTATCTTTTGGCTTTTCCTGGTTAGGGGTCGCCACAGCGGAACTCCGGTCCACTAATGATTGGCAGTAGATTTTCACGAATGCCAAGGTGCCAGCTCGATGCCCAACCTTCAATGAAGGCACACCCATTTATGCATGTTTTTCGAATGCCCACCCAACCGTGGGGAGGACATGCAGACTCCACACAGAAGGCACTCCCCGCACTCCAGCTGAGAATCGAACAGGAGAACCTCTTGCTGTGAGGCAACAATGCTACCGCTGCACCACCGTGGATGTTGTGTTGTCAATGTAATCAATGAAATCATGGATTTTTATCTTTATTATGCCTCCATACTATGAATATATTGTCCAGATATCTTAGGTTTAACTCACATGCCTCAAACCATTTGTTACCGAATAAAAATCAGTGTTCTAACATAAGAATATTTGCAAACAATCCCTCCAAGTGGCCCCCATGACAAAACTCTTCTCTTGGACATAAATTTCATTCTCAAATTGTGTCAACAATGTTTAGCTTTTTACATTTGTAAGACTGAACATAGGTTACAAGATAGGATGAATTAACACCAATATGAGCTCAATAAGAAGAAAACCACAAATGCCCTATATAACATGTTTTAAAACATCAAGGTCCCTGTTTTAAATTTTGCATTATTTAAAGAATTCTTTATGACATTAGGGGTGAGGACTGGGCATTATATCTGGCAAAACGTGAATTGTACTATATATTATTTTTTAATGCTATGGGTTGGCCCGGTCTTAATGATTTGGCAGCTTATTGCGTGTCTTTTAAAACTTAGATCTCAATTGAGATGATTGTCTTATATTGATTATATATGTGTATTTTAGGCACTATTTGTTTCATTTTTTGATTCTTGTTTATGGTTTGCATTGCTTGTGTTTTGTACAAGGAAATGTTTTAGGATTTCAGCTTATTTAATGTTCTTAATGAATTTAATTGAATGTCATGTGATTGCTGTTTACAAGTATTTATTCTGACACAGGCTACATTGGTTAGATCTGATGAAGTCTCTACTGCACTGTTTCTGAGACAAAAGTGCTTGTCCTTTTCAATAAATTATTTTATACACCTCCAAGGTCTTGGTTCTGGCTTCATTTCATAGTAATTTTGGAGTTTGTTTGCCTTCATTGTTTTACTGAGTTTGTTTGATTTTGTGCTTGGGCCACATAGCCACTGGAGTGAGTATGAATTCGCAGACACATTTTGCTGACAATGATATTCTGGACTTGGCTGCTTCAGTCAGCAACATTACCTTGGTGTTTCAACAATTATCCCAGGTTTTGGATGAACTATCTGTCAGCAGGGTTCAAATGTGTTCTGCTGTGTCCAGATACAGTAGCAGAGGCAACTATGGAACATGAAAGTAGCCAAATTCACATAAAAATTACCAAATCAGTCCTTTATTAGTGCACAGAGGTAAGCGCTTTCAAAATTTGCTTCATCAGACCATAAAAAATCCCTCCATCATAAACACTTCCATATAGATCCACCATATAAATCCCTTAAACAATAATTCAATAAAGATCTTAAAGGTAAAGTGTACCATCTAAACTTCATAATCTATAATACACTCTATCGACAAAACTCACATAGAGCGTAACATACTAATTTATGGGAACACATAAAATTAAAAATATCATCTAAACAAATATTATAATTACTATATACATATAAATATATATAGCAGCTTTGCACCTAATTGGCAGATACTATAAAATAGCATAGCGTCACTAAAGGCTATCCAGTAGATATAAAAATTAAGTATAAAAAACATATGTAGCAGCTTTGCACCTAATTGGCAGATAATACAAAAATGGCATAGTGTCTCTAGAGGATATCCAGTGAATATAAAAAAGTAAGTATAAAAACCATGATAGGAAAATATTTTTATCAAGCAATCAGGACCCAATAAAATGGGCAGTATATCATCAAACCTACATATCATATGATACATTCTGGCAACAGAGTTTATAAAAAGCATAAATAAATGAAATTAAAATCAAAAGCTGTCATCTAACAAGCATTATAGTTACTGTGTATATATAGACACAAGTGGCAGCACTAATAAACCACTATTATACCCAGATGTAACATATCAGATAAATGGTATAATGTCACAGAATGTGGACATCATATTAAAACTGTCCAAAAGGTATGAAAACCATCACAAGCAGCAATTATCATATGACCAAGAATCAGTGAGATGAACAAAGCTATAGACATAGTAAAACATTTCAGATAGTATATAAAAGGTCAATCAACATCACAATTTATATAAAGCGGAAAGCCAAACATAAAATAATAAAAAGCATTAGACGTATTCACCAGTCGTAGCAATGGATCAACAAGATTATTCAGATAAAATATACAGCCTTCTATTTCAGAAGACCTGCAAGACAGTTTCTAAGAAGAATTGAACACATCTACAACTTAGGGATATGCTATTGGAACAAGGTATTTCATTGAATGAGTGTAAGTGCCTTGGCACTGATTATCCTGTTATTCTGAGCATATTTGGCCTCCCTAAAATCCATAAAGATTTGTCTAACCCACCCATGTGTTTTATTGTTGATGCTCGCAATTTTATTACTGCCCCCTTGCCAAGTCTTTTGATTTTAAATTGAAACACTTTCTGAGCAATGAAAAACATCTCTGTATTGACTCTTGGGATTTTTCAAAACAATTCTAACAATCTGTTTTTTAATGATTCCTTTCCTTTTTTGACTGAGGATGTTAAAAATCTGTATTCTGTGATCCCACATGATTTTTGTAGTTTATAGTTCACAGAATTTCTTTTTAGGAAAGGAATGAATCAAGACTATACTAATTTATATGAAGACATTTTAGAAATTATTTTGAAAAATAATTACATATTTTTTGAGAATTAATTTTATGTCCAAGACAAGGGTGTTGCCATGGGGGTGTCGCTTGTTGGGGATTGTTTGTGAATATTATGTTAGAATGGGAACACTGATTTTTGTTCAGTAGTGAAAGGTTTGAGGCATGTAAGTTATACCTAAGATATTTGGATGATATATTCATAGTCTGGAGGCATGACAAAGATAAAAGTCTTGATTTCATTGATTATATTAATAGCACAACAACTTTTTAAAATTTTTCCCAAGAACTTGGAGAAAATTGTATTCACTATTTGATATCCTACTTGATAACAACTATGTTCATGGTTATTATACCTCCAAAATTTATCATTAACCCACATACTCTAACATGTTTTTACATTTTAATAGCTCCCACCCCTTAGTCAAAAATCAGTTGTAAAAAGGTGGTTTGTTAGAGCAGCCCAAATGATTACAGCTTTTGAAGATTTTTTTATTGGAATGTGAATTATTGAGTAACATTTTAAGAGGTTATCCCAAAGAGTTAATTGATAATGTTAAAAATAAAGTGGTTGACAAGAAACAGAATAATTTCTTTACCCCATCTTAACTCTTATTGCACATGAAACTTCTGTATATACAGAGTCTGCGCCCTTTTTGGATGTTTTGCATACACCTATTGAGTCTGCCCCTCATCATGATTCTAACACTCATAGTTTTTCTATGTTCTTCATTTCATCTTTAAAATGTGATACGTTTAGCATTAGGAATGTTATTTTGAAGAACTGGGTGATTTTAAATGAATAACAGATGGTAAAGGAAAAATTAGGGGACAAACCTAGATTTATATATAAAAAGGGATATCATTTTAAAAACTTGATTAAACATGCTTTGACACTGATGGTGGACTCCCACCTTTTATGGGTAAATATGGATGTTGCCCCTTTTGAAAATATATACATATGGGCAAACTTTTTGATAATAATGGTCTTTCTTTTAAAATGAAGGCCAAATTTAATTGTAATATCAGGGGTACTGTGTATGCAGCATTGTGTCAACAATGCTCAGCTTTTTACATCTGTAAGCCTAAGCGTAGGTGACAGGATAGGATATATGAACACCAATATCAGATTAATACATGCCCTATATCAACATATTTAAAACATTGGGCATCATTTAAAATGTTGTATTATTGAAAGAACTGTTTGTAATGTTAGGGGGGAGGCCTGGCATTATATTTGGAGAAATGTGAATTGTGCTGGATTTTATTTTTTAACTTTGTAGGTTGGCACAGTCATAATGATTTGGCAGCTATTGGCTATCTTTTAAAACTTAGATCTTAGTTGAGATGATTGCCTTATATTGATTAAATAGCAGGGTTAGCTCAGTCGTAGAGCATTTGACTGCAGATCAAGAGGTCCCTGGTTCAAATCCAGGTGGCTTTTAAGGGTAAGAGGTTAGCATAGTGGTTAAGGTATTCACCTTATAGGCACAAGGTGCAAGGTTTGATTCTGAAATGGGGTAATTGGCTGGGCTTGGAATGGCCCACAAGGACAGTTAGCCTAGTATTATTTGTGGGAGGTTGGTGGGTTAAGGTGTTTACCTTACAGACACAAGGATCAGAGTTTCATTCTCACATGGGGTAATTACCTAAGCTTAAAAAGGGCTACAAGGGCAGTTAGCCCAGTACTAATCTATAAACGTATGTATTTTTTAGGAATTATTTTTTTTTACATTTTTGATTGTTGTCAATAGTTTGGATTGGTTGTGCTTTGCACACTGAAATGTTTAAGATTTCCGCCTATTTAATATTCTTAATGAATTTAATTAAATGTCATATGACTGTTTTTTACAAGTATTTATTCTGACATAGGCTAGGTTTGTTATATCTGATGAAGTCTCTACTGCACTATTTCTGAGACGAAATTGCTTGTCATTTGCAGTAAATTACTTTATACTCTTCCAAGGTCTTGGTTCCAGCTTTGTTTCATTGTAATTTTGGATGTTTGGAATATAATACCACTTTTTAATGATCCATTTCAATCAGCAAGAGGTAAATTATAATAACCTCTGCTGCAACTTGTTTAATTTCATCCAGTAATTATCTTGTTTTGTTTGGTTTATCTTATATGAAAAAACTTTCATGCATTCTGTTCTGCTTTATCCATTCATCATATGTTATTATACAGTCCTTCATTCATAAATTGTCCATTTATTAATTTAAATTTTTTCTTTGTCTGGCATCCAAATTTTCTTACTTTCTTCATAATGCTCGATATTTTTGTTTCTGTTTTTGGTGGTTTCTTAGATTGATATGGTTCATCATCTGTCCGTTTGTGAGCACATGTTCCCATTTCATCCTTCACCAGATATAAAACACTTTCAGTATCCAGGGAATTTTTTTCATCTGTTTCATTACATGACCTTTTTACCCTGGGAGACAAAAGTTTTATAGGACAGCAATCCTCTTCAGATTTCAGTCTACAAGAACAAGGCTTCCAAGTGGTACAATAGCATTCTGCAATCCTAGGGATCCTATCATTTAATGGTAGAATTGTGTCTTCACCTAGTCTTGTTGTGCTCAGTGATTGGCAATTTATATTCATCTTAATTAATGAATCATTGTGGTCCACAGAGATTTCATCTGAAGTACAGTTAAACTGACTTACAGTCATACTGTGTTGTACAGGTACTGACACAATATTAATTAGTGGGTCCTCTGAATTACAGATAAGGAAGTTGCAATGCTGGTCTTTCTGAGCTTCTTTATGCAAGTATATGCAGCTATCACTAGCCACAGCTTTCACAAAATGAAAATCACTCTCTGCTGACTTTTGCTCAGCCTCATTAATACTGTGAAAATAAAGTACAAACATGTCACATTTTTACACAATAAAGCAGTTTGAATGATTGGTTTGAAAGAAGGTTTCACACAAATCTAAACTTAAAATGCCAGTGCAAAACAAATAAGTACATCACGGAATGGTACATATTAACAATATATTTTACCAGTTAAAATGTCTCATGCACATATTGGACAGGTTTATAAAAAACAACTATCATTACTGATGTGGGTAAAACCACATCACGATCTATGTTTAATGTGGCAATTACCCTCAGCAAGCCACCCACAGGAGGACAATTGTTCACCAATTTATTCCATAAACCCACCTGGGTGAATTTACAATTTCACAGGAACAGCTCGCATCCCTTTAAAACTAAAAGAAATGTCATCATATCCCAAGGACTTAGGATAGCGAAGATCACCAAGGAAATTTTTAATTTTACTAAAAACATCATCAACCTCAAAAGAGATTTACTTGGTAGGGGCTACAGTAAGAAGTTTATCCTACAGATTTTTGACCCTATTATCGAAAGAAAACACAACAATGATGACATGCTCACTGATAACAACATGTTCTCTTGACATATCAGAAAGATCATAAAACAAAAAGAAAACTATAAATGGAGCAACAGTATGACCCTAACATTCACTAATAACTCTCATGAAATCAGAAAAGCCATTACTGATAATTGGTGCATTATCAGTGAGAATAACACTCTAAACAAGATTCTCTCCCCAGGCCAACTTTCAATATCTGCAGAAGAAAGAACATCAGAGACTTTCAAACTACAATCACCCTCTTCCCCCTGCAGAATGTACAACCACCAGGCACACTGCTGCTACTGCAAATACATGTTAGGTAAACCATTGTTTTACTGCACTAGCAACAAGTAATCCTTCAAGAGCAATTGGTTCGGTATCTGTTGCACAGAGACTGTAGTATACAGGGCTCAATGTAAATGCAGTAAAGCCTTTTATATCTGTAAGACTATTAATACATTAAAAAAACAGAATGGCTTGCCACTTCACTGACATCTGAAAAGGTGTTGCCCCAAATCCCCTTGATAAACATGCCAAGGATATTCTGGGCATGACATTTTTTTGTTTCTTATCATTGACTTAGTCACAATTATTAGCGTAGATCCTGGCTTAATAGATAATGATAGGACCATCATTCATCTTTTTCCTATTATATTACTGTCCTAGTACCCTGCAGTTTTTACTGCACTAAACTTATGTCTGCCCTTCCAAATCAGTTGGGTACAGAGCATTGTATACCAACATTCCCCACTGTCTACCACTGGGCTTCTTGAAGCTGTTTGAGGTTTCATCTCCTAGCCACCCTCTGTTGTTTTATGTCCTTAAATTGTTTTATGTGGCTGACCCAGCTGGTGCATAGACATTATTTATATTTACATTTATATTTACTTTCTTATTTAGATATTCTCCAGGAGAGTTTTTTTCTCTATAGGACCCATAACCACATTTCTCCTATTAATACATTTATATTCCCTATTGAGACAAATATGCTGGCACTATGCTCTTATTACTGCCAAGTCATTTGCGTTAAGAGCTTTATTCAGCAGCAATTTGCCCCACTCTGACAATGGGTTTCGTTATGCGGGTCAAGCAGTGTACCTTAAGCTGCTCTCTGTTGATGATGTTTTCATGTACTCCAAATGTTATTTTTGTTTGCACAAGTAATGGACATCTTTGTACTTGGCCTTAACAACTCAACACCTTAATTTTAGGGATGCCATTAGATTTTATCTGTGCTATTGTCCCTTTTCTCAAGTTAGTACTTGAGTTTTTTTATTTTTACTTTCTGCTATTAACATACATATGTTTGATGACCCCTCTTTCTACCCAGTCATTCACTGACTATTTGTCTTCCCTTATTTTGTATAATATATGCTTTTACAACTATCCATGCGGCCCTGGAGTATTTACTGGATGTAGGCTGCTGTCCTAGTTTAAATCCATCCACTGATAGATGGCTTTAGGACTGCAAATCCATTAAATAGATTAATGTAGACTAGAATTTGTTTAAAACATCCCGAACCCCTACATTCAACTTCACGATCTTTGAAAGACAATTTTTCCCATGAGTACACATCACGAACAACATTGCTTACTTGAATTTGTTTATCTGACTGTCACTTTCTTGTCTTGTTTTGCTGAGATTTTTTATCATGGAATAGTTTTTTAATGGATGCTCGTATCTCTATTTAATATAAGCTCCTACTGATTTTATGAATCCATTCTCTGAGGATTGGCTTTAAGACTGTAGATCAGGTGATTAGCTGAATATGAACTGTTATTTGTTGTAAAATGCCCCGTTCCTCCACATCCAAATTCACGCTCCTACGAGGGATGATTTTTTTCAAGATTGGTTACCTTAATTCATTTAACTGACTTCCATCACCTCTTTTGTTTTTTGGGATTTGATTTATCATTGATATGTCTTTAATGTATGCTTTTTTCCCCTCTATTTGGTATGGACTTCTTTAGACTTTATGCACATTTTGGCACCGTTGGTTTTAAAGTGATTTTTGCAGGAATGTCAATCAAAGGTGGGCATATAAATCTTACTTGAACACTCCTTATGTATGTTATCTAAATACATCCACTTAGTAGTGTTGTTTGCATACAGCCACGATTGTTTTTTTTTATATACTTTACTGAGCAGCACTTATCTGCTGTAGCTGGCCTTTTCAGTTAAATAAAATTAAACAAATTTAAGTTTAAGTGGTTTATTTTTTAGTTATTGAGTGTGTAATACGTTTGGGAGAAAAATCTAGTCTTGGATTGATTTTTTGAAGTGCCAATTTAGATCAACAATGTTTTTTTATGAACTTGGAAAGCTGATCTTTTGATGAGTGTTACAAACTGCTTTCACTGTTTCGTTTACAAACTTGGATACTTGTTTTATTACCCATCAGAGTTTTTTGGGGTTACAATTGTTTCAGCAAGATCAAATTTATTTACATATCCTTTAGTCCTTCATTAATATTGGATATTCTCAACAAGATATTTTACAGCAATCCTCAGTCAATGCTGGTGAGAATAGGCTAACTGTTAGGACATACTTTTTTTTAATTTTGATTTGCCTACTTGCTTAAAGGTGAGATAAGTATACAGGTTCCAGATACAAAAACCTTTGATAGCACTTTTGGGAACTGACTAAATGCAACTTCTTTCAGTTTTTATTCTGGACAGAGATCTTTCTATACACTGACTTACGTACACTTTAATTTAATTCATTGCTAAGGGGAACTAATGTGGCTAGGAAGGTGTTGTTTCTGGTCTAGTCATGGCTTATTACTTTTAAGTTTTTGGACCTTGAGCATGTTCACTGATTGGCTGAAGTTTGACCTGCTATTTACATCAGCTGGTACTCCCACCTAAAGTGAGTAACATCAAGAGGGACAGAGACTTTTGTTGGTATTAGCATATATATATATATATATATATATATATATATATATATATATATATATATACATACATATATATATATATATATATACATACATATATATATATATATATATATATATATATACATACATACATATATATGTGTGTGTCTCATAAAACAGGAAACAGTCATATGATATGAGTGAACCTCTAAACAGCAATCAGTTTAGAGTGAACCTTCATATGAGTGATCCCTCAAAAAAGTGAACAATGATTACTTTCTATTTTGTCCCACACACTCCTTGCTGATTATATATACTGACTCCAAGACTGTACAGCAGCAGGGTAAGGGCAAATTCCCTTCCCCGTTATACCATGACCCATTCAAAAAACTACCTGCAGAAACTCCATTAAGAAGAATGTTTGCTCACATAAGGAAATAACAGATGCCATTTTATTTTACAAATTGATCTATGAAATGTCCCTCTTTGACATATGCTTGGTTGAATAACATTTCTCCACTAATCAGACTTCAGAATTTTTTTCAGGTAACTTAGTTTGGGAATGTTTGCTTGTCTGGCTAACACATGCAGTGACATATGGTGCTAGCTAACACATGCTATACATAGTTGCAGTTCACTTTGTCGATTGTTCATTTTGTTGAAAATGTGAACTGCAGTATTATGTTGCTAACAGTTTGGTTTACCAAAAGGTCATTTTATCAACATAGGTAAGTGGGTTGATGTTAGGAGTGGGAGTGAATTTGCAAATGATTGTGAGTTAGGGTTACAGGAAGGGAAATATAATCAGAAAGATTTTAGGTTTATCTGTGCTAGTGTTTGTGGGTTAGGCTTAGAGCAAGGGTTAGATAAGGGAATAGATTTTAGGTGTGTTTTCGCTAGGGTTTGTGGGTTAGAGTTGGATTGAAGGTGAGATAAGAGTATATTTTTAGAGCTGTGGGAATGTGTTGGTGTGTGTGTGTTTTGTGTGTGAGTATGCCTGAGCTTGTCTTGTGTAATGATAGTGTTATAGAAAGGGCTTTTCTAAGGTATGCTGCATATTTAGGGTTAGGGGCAGGGGCAGACTTAGCAGTAACATGCATTAATAAGGTGGCACAGGGAAGAGAACAAATCTAAGGCACTGTATTAGCGTCAACCACTTGAAAAGAGAGGCTCTGGCACCCTAAAAGCCAGCATTTTGTACAGTGCTCTTGCATGGTCTGTTTTCTTCTTTGTGTCCACTGATTACTGTTGTGTCATCAGCATCTCCTGATGTCCATCAGAACTAATTTCTTGGCAGAATACTGTCTGGGGTACCAGGCCTTGACCATACCTACAGCAGTCTCACTGAGTGACATGCTCTTTGCTCCCTCAGTTGTTCCTATCACTGGATCATGCCCAGTTTGCATATATGATGGTGTGCACTCAGTATAATCTTTTCTAAAAGTACCTTGAACTGATTTATTGTCAAGCATTAACCTGGAAAAATCAGCAAACATACCTAATATGTCCAATTCCATACAAAAGTGAATTTGCCTTTTAGATACTCAATTCTTCCTCTCTAAGTATAAAGATCTTACCTGTACCATAAATCCTTGATGACAGAGTAGCATAAAATAACCTTCAAATCATGAGCTCACCTTCCTACCAGAATTATTTTACAATTTAGTGCAATCAATGTTCACAGATCTGTACTCTTCTATAATACTGAATGTTGGAAGTCTGGTAGCTGAATGTTTAAAGTCTGATTAACTGTCATGTGTTTCTATAAAAATGTACATTGTTTCATAACAGTTTTTGACTCTCAAGGTGTTTATTAAAATAGTTAAATTCTCCTTTTCACAGAGGAAATCATTAAAGAAAAGCATCTTACTTGTTGTCTGTGTGAGGTTGTTCCAAACCATGGCTCTTCAAAGAATCTACAACTCTGTCTTCATGTGGAGATCGCAGTTCCATATTATTTACCTAGTATTAAAAAGTGAATTTAAAAAGTTAGAAAAACAGACCACTAACATTGTATGTTTTGTCTTTTGGCTTTTCCCGGTTAGGGGTCGCCACAGCGGAACTCTGGTCCGCTAATGATTGGCAGTTGGTTTTTATGGTGTCAAGTTGCCAGCCCGACGCCCAACCTTCAACGAAGGCACACCCATTCAATGCATGTCTTTCGAATGCCCACTCGACCGCGGGGAGGACATGCAGACTCCACAAAGAAGGCACTCCCAACCCAAGCCAAGAATCAAACGGGAGAACCTCTTGCTGGGAGGCAATAATGCCACCGCTGCACCACCACACTAACATTGTATAATATTTCTAAATGATTTATGTTAACTCTAAGTTGTTGTTGTGTCTTTCAGCTTTTTCCCGGTTAGGGGTCGCCACAGTAGAACTCCGGTCCGCTAATGATTGGTAGTTGATTTTTACGTGCTGAGTTACCAACCCTGACGCACAGCCTTCAACGAAGGTACGCCCATTCACGCATGTCTCCACGCAGAAGACGCTCTAGCTGAGACTCGAACTGGACAGCGTTTTGCTGTGAGGCGACAACGCTACTGCAGCACCACCACTGTGATTATGTTAACTCTAAGTAATTCTTAAATAAATTCAGAATGAAAGCAAAGCATTTTAATGATATATTGTACGGTACAGAGCTCAAACATCTAGCAGTGATTTTACTGCTGCAGTTTGTAATTACCTATAAAACCTCTCCCAATACTGTTCATGACCAGCGTTTGCAAAGTACTCCTTTAACCATACAGCAAGCAATGCGTATAGGAGGCAGATGCTGGGACTCCCTAAAACAATGGACTCTTGTAGATATTATTGTAGATATGAACCTTGAGCACTAAGTAAGACTAAATGTGTGAATAAGGAAGTTTCTTTCTCTCTCTTTCATATATATATATATATATATATATATATATATATATGTTCTATTACATAACCATGCATAAATGTATCCTAAATCCTTGACTGTGGTACAGTAACAGAGTACTCCCCTATCTCCATGGTACAACAATGCAATGTCAGAGTAAATATACTGCCAATAGCACTGGTGTAGGAAGCACAGTAATCCATGCATGGAGAGGATGCAAAGTTTTTTTTTATGTATTTATGGTGATATGGTGATATGGTTGATCACCAACTTTTAATCCACACCCTGCAAACATTCTGTCTAGATACTGGAGCCCTCCAATGGTTTCAATCCTACCTGAATGGTCGACAGCAGGCTGTCCTCTGGCAGAACAAACTCTCTAACCTTCTACCTAACACCCTTGGAGTACCACAAGGCTCTATACTAGGGCCCTTGTTGTTCTCCATCTTTATTAACGACCTTTATACTGTCATCCCAAAAGTCAGCTGTCTCCAATATGCAGATGACTCTACTCTGATTTGCTCAGCCACATCTCCAGTAGAGTTATGGTCAGCTACCCAGACCACCTTTAATACAATAGAAAACTGGCTTTCTGAACATCGTCTGATCCTAAATCCCCAAAAAACTAAAATGCTGTTATTTTCACCAATACGTAGGTCTACCGCTTTCACCTTTACCATAAAATCAAATGATGGCACAATAATCTCCCCTGACCAATCTACAAAACTATTAGGTGTCATCATAGATAATAATCTAAAATTTGACCTACATGTTAACCAAACTATCAAAACCATTAATAAAAAACTAGGGTCACTTTACAGAATAAAAGCCTTCCTAACCCCTCCAGCTAAAATTGCCATAGCTCGCTCTCACCTTCTTTCAACCCTTCTGTATGCATCCCCTCTACTCTCGAATTTAAACAAGACTGTCCTTAACAAACTCTCAGTTTGCTACAACCACATTGCCAGGTTTGCCACTGGGCTGCCTTTTAGGACACATCATTGCATCAATCTAAATCAGCTTGGGTGGCTTGAACTACCCAGCCTAATCCAGTATAACCAACTGATTATGGCCTATAAAATCCTCTATAATCCGGACAATACTCCTGCACTTAAAATATTATCACCCCCTATAACAATCCTAGACCGCTTCGATCCTCTAACAAACTACTAATTCAGACTAGCAAAATTAATAACACAGCTGGTGATTCTCTCTTTGCAAACTCTGTAAGTAGATCCTGGAACTCTCTTCCAGCTGATATTACCTTACTTTCCACCTTAGGTCAATTTAAAACTAGACTCAAACAACATTTGTCACTTAACTGGCTATGTCAATGTATCAAGCCTGGCTAACTCTCTCTAGAATGTGTAAAAATCTGTTAACCAGTTTACTCTGTAATTTAATTTAATCCTGACTTGTGCTCAGGATTAACTGTAACCTGTGGAACTTGTTTAACTTGCTTACTTATGTAATCTCTGTAAATAGTCTGTTTGTAATATGTAATGCTGTTATTATGTAATGCTGTATCTGCTTACCCTTGGAGCTTTTCTCCTCGGGCCTCCGCTGAAAATGGACATGCATCCAGTCGGACTATCCCGGTCAACAAATGTAAAATAAAAATAAAAATAAAATGTATTACAGCACGTTTCAAGATTTGTTGCTATCATTTGTCATTCACACTAAATATTTTGTAGTGCACGATTATGGATCTCACACTTATAGGAAGTTATTTATTGCATTTCAGAACATTTTATTGTGACTCATTTTATTAGAAAAATTTCACTCCAGCATTAGTTCTTTGGAATGTGCTACAGATTGCAGTCTTTGTTCTGTGTAATTAGATAAGCATTGGTTAAGGAGACAGTATGTTGTGTTTACAGTTTGCATTTACTGTGTAGGGACAGGACAGACTGAATATTCTGATATATACCAAACCTGTGTGACAGTGTGTGTGTGTGTGTGTGTGTGGGGATAGGTCCTTATTTAATGTTTTTTATTACTGTAAATCTACCATATTTACACTAAGTGCAAATAATGTAAATGTTTGCATACTGCACTTGCTTAATACAGACATATATTGCTCCAAAACATCATAACTTACCTAAAACATCCAAAACTCAAATCTACATTTACATTAAAAGTAAGAATTGAACCACTACATTTCCAGTTCATTTCAATGTTGGGGGTGGGGATTGGCATAATGGTTAAGATGCTTACCTTGGAGTCACAAGGTGCAGGGTTTGATTCACACCTTTGAAAGGTAACTTGCCTAGGCTTCAAATTACCCACAAGAGCACCTAGCCAAGTACTTATCTCCAAACCTATGAATGTTAAAGAGTGTATCTTCATAGAATGTACACACAAAATACAACCATGCAAAGCAGTACTGCTCTTATATATGTACCCCAGAAATAGAGTTAACTGTTTCAAAAAAAGTTAAAGTAAAGTAAAAGAATGAAATATAAAGTCAAACACTGACAGTAAGTAACAAAATAGTAAACAAGCATTACCAGTAAAGGAGACTAAAGTCTAATGATCTAAACTGAATAAAATTAATTGTAGGGAGATATGTTTAGGTTCATTCAAGTTTGAAACTTAAAGAAAATCCTCAGTTGTGCAATGAGAAGCAGACATCAGAAGCAAAGAAAAACTGTATCTGTTAAGTACTCTGATAAATAAGACCTCTGACACAGCCCTTTCTTCAGAGAAGATAACCAGGAGGCTTGTTATTTGTAGAGGTGCTCTACCCAAACTAACAAATGTAAATAAAATAAATTGCCAGACACAGGGGCGTTGATAGGGTATGGCATAGAAATAATACAGGATAATGAAATCTCTTTACAGCAATGGTTGTACAACTCCTGTTAACATCTAGATTGCAAAAAAATGTATTTCAAGATTGCCAAACACAAGGGGTGGAGGGTAGACTGGACATAACATAGGATGATCGAATTTCTGTAGAGCAATGTTTGTCCAGTCCCTACACCACAACATACAGATTGCAAACATGGCTTGGAGATAGACAGTATGTGTTCTGCCTAAAAATACTTGCACATGGTGAGCAGTGTTGTGTATGATGCATGGTCTGTGAAAAACTGCAGGTAGTAACAGTATGTCATTTAACATACAGCGATTCAGAGCTCACCATGTGACAGGTAGTGTAGAAGTTGGAGATTTGATAACAGCCTGCTAAATTTTGGATGACAATAAGATTTTGTTTTTATGTAGGGTTCCTGACAAGAGGTCAACTCATCTGTGATTGCCTCACACAATTCCAATCACAAATGAGCAACAGCAGAGGAATGAAAACAGTATTGTGAAATGTAAAAGAGAAAAATGTGGTACAAGTTTCCTCTTCACCTCCTGATAAGTGGGTGTTGTACCCCCATTCCTTTCTACTTACATATGCCCACTGCAAGATCACTCCAACACTGAGAAAGGTAAACAAATATCCAGTACACTGGCAATTCAACCTGATGTGGAACAAAATGATGGCTCACTAATGATTCTCAGACAAGGCTGGCCCTCTTAGACAAGGTGCTATTTGTGACAAGCAATTTTGGAAGGCCTGACAGCCCATCACCGGGGGTGCTGTGCAATGGATGTTACTCACAGTCAGCATGCTGGGGGTCTTGCTCATGTTGCTTTATTCAGCTAGAGCAGCAGTAATGATCTACTGCTGTATAAGTACATCTTACGGGTTGGATATCTTCTTCTTGGGAACAATGTGATGCAGCTGTGTTCTTTTTACTTTACTCAGCAAGTACAGCGGTATGGAGGTACATCTGCTGCATGTGTAGTTCTGGAGGGAGCTAAGGCTGGTGATCATCTGGGGGGGTTGTGCGGGGTACTTTGCTAGAAATAATTGGTGCAGGCTCATCAGCACTGTGTTAATACTAATACTCATGTGCTTAGCTTTCACTTGAACACAAGCCTAGACACTTCTGTCTTTTGGCTTATCTCGGTTAGGGGTCGCCACAGTGGAACTCCGGTCCGCTAATATTTGGTAGTGGATTTTTACGTGATGAGTTACCAGCCCTGATGCACAACCTTTATCGAAGGCATGCTCATTCATACATGCCTCCACACAGAAGACACTCTAGCTGAGAATCAAACTGGACAACGTCTTGCTGTGAGGCGACAACGCTACCGCAGCACCACTACCGCGGGTAACACAAGCCTAGACACTGAGACAAGGAAAAGGTCACCTCATCCCCTGCAGTGCTTTGCATTTCAAACACAGTTGTCTGCCATCTTTTTTTTACTGCATAGTATGCAAATGGCAAGAGGAAGCAGAGGGGTTTTACTTAAGAACTTGAAACTGCTTATTATTTCCTTTGCAATTATACCCTCTAAGGCTGAGGGTCTATCATCTGAAGGAAAGGAATTGATTAAAACTTGGCAGACAGCACTGTTTTCTTTACTTCTTCATGACATAACACATCTGCCAGTATTTGTTTTACATAGTATACTATCTTCATTAGAACCAATCCATAGACATAATGGATAATGTTACAAACAGCATGCATTGTGGGTAGCATTATCCTTAAGGACAGGTGCATTTCAGGCATAAATGACATTAAAAAACATGAACTGAGTTCAAACAACAGTATATCTAAAACATTGTTTCTTCTTGATAGAATATCACCTGGTTTCTACTAACATATGGAACTTACCTTTGCCACACATTCAGAAGGCCATAATTCAGGAATTTTGACTAGAATCTCATTAATATCACCTGATGGATGTAGTAAGGACTGTTTTTGATCATGACTGAAATGCTTGCAGTCCCTTCCTTGTTTTATATCTGTGATCCTACAGCAGAGGGAAAAAAAACATTTCTCAATGCCAAGTGCTTCATTACTGCAATGCCAGGATGTAATTATTTTGAATGCGATGTAAACGTTCTGATTTCACAGTAGCAAATTATAGCGGTTATAGTTATGGATTCCTGTCAAAAACTCTACTACAGCAAAGAAACTGTGATTAAGTCTGCAATCATTTACCAAAGTTTATTGCTGCAGTGGTGTAGCAGTTCTTTGGAACTTCTGTACCAAAGGTGCACATTCACCTTTGGTACAGAAGGCTGTGGGTTCTATTCCCACAACAGGAAGAGGGATTGCTAAAAATGCAGTGCATCATTATGGGGTGCTGCACTCCTGAGTGTGTCAGCCCCTGGATGAGCCGTTAAACCAAGGTCCCATTGGCTTAAGTTGGTGGGAGCTCAGTTAAATGTAAAATATCCTGTGACACCTATCAATAAGAGTAGGGGAAGTTGCCCTGGCCAGATTTTCTGTAGTAGTATAAATAGTATAAATACCACATTGGATGTCACCTAAAAACAGCTAGCCTAGTGGGGCTTACCTGGCCAACACAGAATAAATAAATAAATAATTCTGTTTGGTTAAATAGCTTTCCAAGACCCTACCCCCAAGTATCTGTAAAGGTCACTCCCAAATCTAGCAGTGGCAATGTTATAGAAAAACATAACGCAGATGAATAGTCTGCAGTTCATCCATTCATATCAAATGATGCCATTAAATCCATCTACCCCCATTTTCACTAAGGAGGAACTAACAACCAGGTTCCTTTTTTAAAAAAAAAATGTAAGTTACAGGCTTATCTGAAGCTGTCTCTTGTACATTAATGGAAGCAAGAAGTACATGAGATGCTGTGTGGTAATAGTTAGAACTTTGCAAAGATGATGTGATTACAAAAATTATTGTCAAATCAGAAATAAATGCACAAAGGCTACCACCAGAGGAATAGTCAACCAAAGCACTCAGTTAACAAACTTAAATCTTACTAGGAAAAAAAGTTACTCTGCTTGCTTAAAGGCCCTATACCAATGCTGTGCCTCAGAAAGTGTAACACCTTCTTTACTGAACATAAGGTCTTCATCACTAAAGAATCCAATAACATGTTCTAAAATGCTTCCTTACATTGTACCATGGCCTTCATTTCTGTTATGACTTTGAAATCAAAGCCTGTTACTAAAGTGAGCAAATAATTACTCACCACAGTCTCTTCTGCCTCATAACTCAGGAAACAGACATACACTACTCTTTTCAGCAAAGATAAAAAATAACAAAAGAAACACTTTTTTTACTCACTTCACCATTTAAAACCCATGAAATAGTGTTTTCCAAACACACATGGACACTTATATGCCACCTAACACTGCTGCCAGAATAAAGTTTGGGACATTAACCCCTCTTTCTTCAAATGATTTAGAATTTGTTAACACCAATGTCAAAGGCATTTTTGCTGATCCATCACTGGTGGGTGGGCGAGTGTGGCATAATGCTTAAGGTTTTCATCTATAAATACAAGGTGCAGGGTTTGATACTGATCTCTGGTTATTAGTTAAGCTTAAAATAGCTATTCAAAACAGTTAGCATAGTATTCATCCATGACCCACAAAGTCTATAAAAGTTTCACCCTCCCACTCCCCACCTCAGACGTTCCCCCTTCCATCCCTCAAATGATCTATGTCCTTTCCCCTGCCTTGTTCTTAATTTACTTGACATCTTTCCTAGTCCCCAGGTTTGCGTTGTCATCTTTATCGGTGTACTTCTCTGTACTATAGAGATTTCGTCTTCCCCTTCCCTCATACAGATTCCTGCTATTCTCTTTAGAGTATAATACCTTAACCACTCCCCCTCATCCCACCCAAGCTTGACAGTAGCTTCCTCTTATGTCTTTTAATTTCTTTTAGATTCTACTCATATGTTCCCCTTTTCCTTACTCTCAATCATTCACTTCTTTCCTGTCTTTTCTTAATCCAGGATTTTGGTGGTCTGCATTGCTCTGAGTATCACTCATCTCTGCATTTAATTTTGATTTGAAGCTCTTTATTTATGGTTTGATCACTTCTATTTTGCATCTGATTCTAATATTACACTTATTTTGTTTTAAGTTTTCTATTCTGTTGGAGTTTTAAGAGTTCTTGGCTAGGGTCAGTTAAGAAAAGTTATCAAGAATTCCTTTGCAAAGAATTCCTTTGCAAACTGTGAATAACATCAGTTAATTAGTGTGAGGAGCTGAGAGACAGCATTGCTCTTTTATTTAGAAATATCTGTAGTTATCTGAAGTGTTTGTGTGGTCTGCATTGCTATGAGTATCACTTATCTCTGCATTTAATTTTGATTTGAAGCTCTTTATTTAAGGTTTGATCACTTCTATTTTGTATCTTATTCTAGTATTACATTTGTTTTAAGTTTTCTGTTCTGTTGAAGTTTTAAGAGTTCCCCACCCACCCAGTCCTTGTTGTGTACTTAAATTTGGTGGCTTTTGAGTCGCACACCCCTACTATAAATCTCATTTGGCCACTCCTCCCAGTCGCATCTCATCAGCTTATTCTAGTGATTAGAGAGTGAGATCACTTGGGAAGGCCCACCCACTTAGTTTATCAACCTTAAATTATTGTGTTTCATCCCTTCCCACTTAACCAAAAAAATGCACTTTATTCATCTGCTTTTACTGTATTTGTGTTTCTTCCTAATTTATTACTTTATTTTGCTTTTGCTGCCTGTTCTTAAAAGTACTCAACTGCATTTATTCTGCTGCATTTATTACTGCTTGTTAGTAGCCTGATTAAATTATAACTGTTATTCTGAGCCTTTTGTTTTATGTACTTGGGCTTCAGGTCAGTTTTACATTAAGAAGTTTTGTGGTCTGCACTCTTGTGTCAGGACAGGTAGCTTACATACTTCTAAGTTAGGAGTTGCTGATTGAAGGCTTAGTGTCTGTTATTCTAAAAGTGTCTTAGTTCTGGTTTAAGCACTTGGGCTTCAGTCCAGTTATTTTACATTAAAAATGTTTGTGGTCTGCATTCTTGTGGAAGGAGATGGTAGATTCTGTCCTTCTGAGCCAGGAATTTCTGGTTAAGGGCTTATTGTGCCTGCTTATTTGAACTGTTTCTTTCTGAAATTGGTGCACCTTGTTTGCTGTAGAATAGACTAGATTCAGACCTGCTGAATCTAGTTTTGTTTGTATAACTTGAGCACTAATCCAGGCCATTTTTTGGAGAAGGTTCCCTTGCACCATAGTGGCAAGATTGTGCAGTTAGAACTTGTCTGATTGAAGACCGCTGGAACGGGGCTGTTTTTAGCTTTTTTGTTGCTTAATTGGTTAATTTGTTTAAATCAGTTTGCTCATTTGCTACTGTTTTATTAAAAAATGCACTTTATTCATCTACTTTTACTGTATTTGTGTTCCTTCCTACTTTACTACTTTATTTTGCTTTTGCTGCCTATTCTTAAAAATACTCAATTGCATCTATTCTGCTGCATTTATTACTGCTTGTTAGTAGCCTGATTAAATTGTAACTGTTATTCTAAGCCTTTTGGTTTAAGAACTTGGGCTTCAGGCCAGTTGTCTTACATTAAGAAGGTTTGTGGTCTGCACTCTTGTAGCAGGACAGGTAGCTTACATCCTTCTAATTTTGATTTGCTGATTGAAGGCTTAGTGTCTGTTATTCTAAAAGTGTCTTAGTTCTGGTTTAAGCATTTGGACTTCAGGCCAGTTATTTTACATTAGGAAGATTTGTAGTCTGCACTCTTGTGGGAGGAGAGGGTAGACTCTGTCCTTCTGAGCTCGGACTTTCTGGTTAAAGGCTTATTGTGCCTGCTTATTTGAACTGTTTCTTTCTGAAATTGGTGCGCCTTGCTTGCTGTAGCATAGACTAGATTCAGACCTGCTGAATCTACCTTTGTTTGTATAACTTGAGCCAGGCCATCTTTTTTTGGAGAAGGTTTCCCTGCACCCTAGTGGCAGGAGTGTGCAGCTGGAGCTTATCTGATTAAAGACTGCTGGAACAGGGCTCAGTTGTGAGCTTTTTTATTGGTTATTTGGTTAATTTGTTTAAATCAGTTTGCTCATTTGCTACTGTTATATTTTAAAGAAAAAGTTCGAGCTTGTTTCCCACCTCTCCTGTTACTAGAGTAGTCCAGACACAGATTTGCTGTATTCAGGACTGCATTGTAGTTTCTGAGTTCCCAGACATTTCTGTGTTAGAGAGAAGCCTCTCAGCTTATCAGTGGGAGTGGTAATCACTAGGTAGCCTATCTACCACAAGAGGAGTTGTTTCTAGCTCCCTTTCAACTTTCTGCTTTAAAAGCTCGTGTTTGCATGGGTTTGCATGCTGTGCAGCACCACTAAGCTAGGGTAAACTATTACCGGTGTCAGAAAGTCTGCTCTTCAATTTTTCCCTTAGATCTTGCTAGTTCTCTTCTCTCTTGCATTTAACTAGCTTATTCACCTAGCACTTCATCTGGTTTCTTGTAGCAATTATTGTAGCACACATAAGTGCTAACAGCACTAAACATTCTATAAGGAAACAGCTCCAGTACTTATTAATAATGACCATCCCTCCTGGCATGTCTAAAGGTCAGTTCCCTGTGCTTTCTCCTATTAACCTGGTGAATTTGGGAATTCTGAGGCAGTGTAGCAACTGTCTCATGTACACACACAACCATCTCCTCTTACCTCCCAACACTCAGACTTGTGAGAGATGCACTTCTATATCCAAACTGAAAGACATGCACTCTCCAGCCAAGACTGGAATATCTGGTCAAGAGGAGAAGTTCAACACTTGCACCACACCACATGGAACACATAGCCCTCCAGAACACCCACCATCACAGCTCTCACATAAAAACACAAACCACACACCCACCTTCATGGAGGTTCTCAATAGAAATCTACCCAAACAGCAGAGACCTCCAAATCAGAAATGCACTTGACCACCACAACACAGCACAAATCACAAGACACATATCTCATCTACACAGTGTGCCCCTCAAACTAAGCCACTAAGGCAAAACAGCGTGCCCAATACATTAATAATAGGTGACTCAATAGTGAGGCACACTGATGTCCCACTCACTAGGTTGAATAAGGAGAAGGTAACAGTCAGCTGTCTGTCAGGTGCCAGGATCTGACACATAACACACACACTCAGGTCACTCCACAACAAGTACAAGTATGACTCTGTCATTGTACATGTGGGTGTGAATGATCTGAGATATACCTTCCTGGACTACATGAAAAGAGACATGGAGAAGCTCTTAGATTATATGGCCCAGGCAGGTATGACCCTTGCTCTGAGCAGCATCCTACCATCGCCCAGAATGATACTGTAGTACAAACAGAAAATGATTGACTTCAACAACTGCATAAGTTTCTGGTGTCATTCTAAGGGGATCAAGTATCTGTTTGCTTGGGATGACATGATTGACAGACTTCGATGCTTTGCCAGAGATGGCCTGCATCTGTCACTCCTAGGTTTCCGGATACTGGCTAAGGCTCTTGCCACCCCTATAGTGCTTTTTTTAGGGGGTGTTCCAAAGACAAAATTACCACTGTAACAGCTATGAATAAATGCAATCTGTGGGTCATGCTGCTCAATGCTAGAAGTCTAAATCTGAAGATGCACTTGCTCAAAGCACTTCTCAAAAGGGAGAACATTGACATTTGTGCTGTAATGGAAACCTGGTATAAAGTAGCAGAAAGCACCCCTGCACTACCAGGCTATATCTCATTCCACACTTTTTGGCCCCAGAAAATGGACTGAAGTTCCAAAGGCGGTGGCATCTCCATATGCACACCTCCAGACTAGTAGCCCAGCATAATGCATCGGAGATACTTCAGGTACAACTAACAGTGGGTAAGACAGTGATTTGAGTTGTAGCCTGCTATAGGTCCACAAACATGTCCCAAGTCTCTCATTCCACGTTCCTAAACACCCTGGCAACTATTAGGGTAAAACTCAACACTCTCACACTGGGTGACTTCAACTACCCCTCCATCAACTGGGAAACATATTCATGCACCAATACAATTGCCCAAAGTTTCCTGGAATTCATTAATTCCAATGCACTGGACCAGCTCATTCTTACCCCCACTAGAGGAAGCAACATCCTTGACCTGGTTATTGCTAACATGGGCAATCATTTCTCAACACCAATAGTCAATTCCTCCCTGGTTAGATCCAACCACAAACTAATTACAATGGAAATCCACATCTGACCCACACTACCAGCAAAGGTAACCACCATGAAAAACTTCTCCAAAGCTGACTTTGGGCTTCTAAAAACAGAAGTGGCTAACTTCATGGCACCCATGCAAATGGAAAATTGGTGCATGACCACTGAATCATACACCAATGCACTGTACGGACACATACATAAATGCATGGAACTAGCCATGCCCAACAGCACTAAAACACTCTCCTCCCAAAAAAGAAAGCCAATCTGGTGGTCCCCTGCCATTAACAAACTCTACAACAAAAGGAAGAAACTGTTGCAAAACAAGGTGAAGTCCCAAGATTGGAAAAACTCACTTATTAGCCTCAACAAAAAGTTGAGATCCCTCATCAAAACCTCTAAAGCAAGCTATGAAGGCAGAATTACGGCAGGCACTAAAAACAACCACAAAGCCTTCTATAGTTATATCAAGAATCTCCACAGCAATACCCAGATTTGCTCTGAGTTACTGCACAATGGTACCTTCTATACTGAGCTAACAGATATTGCCAACATACTGGCCAACAGATTCAGTGCCAGCTTTGCCCCCCCCTACAAAGGACCAATCACAATACTGGAAGAATGCCAGGCACCCAGCATTACTGCGGCACAGGTTAAAGCTGCATTGTCCAAGGCCAAGAGTACAGCTTCCATGGGATCCAAAAATATCCATGGCTTGTGTTCTACATGAACTACAAAGTGAACTGGCACCACACCTGCATCCCCTGTTCAATCACAGCCTCACCTCAGGCTTTGTCCCTACAGAATGGTGCACTGTTACAGTCATCCCTCTCCATAAAGGGGGATGACTACAGACCCTGGGAACTATCACCCCATTAGCCTGATGAGTCTGATATCTAACGCTATGGAGCGCATCATCATGGACCTAATTAACAAGGATATAGGGAATCTCCAAACTCTGGATCCCACACAATTTGGTTTTGTGAAGGGTAGAGCATGCCTGCTCAACCTGGTTGACTTCTTTGAGTCAGTCACCAGAGCTGTGGATGAGGGCAATGCAGTTCATACAGCCTACCTCGATCTGGCCAAGGCTTTTGATGCCATTCCCCACTCAGGAATTATTGATAGACTGACCAAACTAGGCATCAACCCCTATATCACTAGGTGGGCTGCAAATTGGCTTACAGATAGAACCCACAGTGTGAAAGTAGCAGACTCCAAGTCAGACTGCCGACCAGTCACGAGTGGAGTCCCACAGGGATCAGTCCTGAGTTCTCTCCTGTTTGGCATCTACTTCTCAGACGTCCAGGCCAACACAGAGGGACTCTGACTGACCAAGTTCACCGATGAATGCAAGCTGGCAGCCATTATTAACTCCCCAAGTGATGTAGACATCCTACAGAAAGGCCTCACTGAGACCAACGACTGGTGTCGAAACCATGCCCTTAAACTTAATGCGTCATCATTCCCTTTGGGAAAAACTCAATTCCCACTAATTACCACATTGACGGTAGCCCACTGAACACTGAAGGCATTATAAGAGATCTGGGGACACAGGTTGACAGCAACCTCTCCTTTGACCATCACATTGCCACTGTGGTCAGAAAGTCCTTCTATGTGGCACATCTCATTACCAAGGGTTTTGCATCCAGGAAGAAAGAGGTCATCATCTCTCTCTACTCTTCCCTCATTAGACCAATCATTGAGTATAATGCCCCATTTGGCATGTACCTCCCTAGACACATGCAACAGCTGGAAAGGTCACAAAAGTACCTCACAAAGAGGATTCTAGGCCTTAAACACATGCCCTACATGGACAGACTCAAATAACTCCAGCTTTTCTCTGTCTCATATCGTCTATTAAGAGGCGATCTCTGCTTGACTTACAAAGCCATGTCTGACCCAGCCCTGTTAGAAATGTTACACCTAAAGAAATCCCAATCCCTCTGTACTACATGCTCCAAGGACCTCAACCTCATTACCACAATCAACAGAACATGCTGGAAGGACAGGTTCATAACCCAGAGACTGCCCATGCTCTGGAATAGACTTCCCATACATGTCAAGCAGAGCACTTCACTGGCCCTCTTCAAGAAAAATCTTGATGAGTGAATGGGAAATAAAAAGTTCACCCTGGGGATCACTGCAGTGGCTCTACTTGATAGAGGCACCGGGAGCTAACAGCGGCATGCTGCCAGGTCACTTCTACGGGATACGCTTGTAAAGGCTCCAGGGCCGTTGGCCTACTACACACCTGTGAACCAAAAATCCTTATCTCATCTCCCATACCACTCCTGTAAAGCCTACTTGCTCCCTACAAAAGCTACTATTTTCACACGTTTGTTTCTTTTTTATCTGTTTTACCTTAGATTGTTTTTAGTGGAAACAGGAGATGCAGTAACAGCAACTTAATGCTTATGTTGAAAATGAGTTTCTAAACTTCCTGCTGTCTTAGACTCATTTTTGTTTTATTATACCTTGCAAAATGCTTATAGTTACCTGAACTGTCATCCTCTCCCAAACAGAAAAGAATCTATGAATGAGTTTTTACAAGGAGTCATATGCCCACAGCTGCAGGTGTTGGTAACCTTTTCATCATGTGCTATTTGTCAAAACATTGGCACTATTAAAATAATACCAACTATAATAATAATATAATGGATAAAAGTCATGACTGCAAAGACTGAAAAATAGGAATAGCTGATTAATCTAGAAAAGCTGCAGGATACAAAAAATTAGTGTTGTATTCAGTACATCTAGAAAAGGTGCAGGAGACAAAAATGAGTGTTGCATTCAGTGCACTCTCTTATTTAGCTGGCCTCCATTTAATGGCCAAGACTTGAGAATACATCTCACTTGCTTATTGTATTATCCAGCTACTGTAGAATGTTATACCTGTGACCGATATCCACCTGCAATGAAATCTGATATAACTGTCATTCCTGCAGCACTGATCCTTGAAATGATCAGTCGCGTCCTGTGCAGAGTTAAGCCCTTTTATGAAACCATGCTCTAAGAATCTAGGGCTAAACTGCTTCTGTTCTGTATGTGTAACAGAATAATACTACACCTCTTCCCATGGATTTCAAAAACCTTCCTAGCTCCCAACTTTGTCAGTTCTGCTCTACAAACAAACATCTCAAAATAGGTTAAGGACAGTTTATCAAAATACATCACAATATGAATCACATTTCAATAAACACTTATCAGTCAAACCTGTCCTGCTTCAGTTTGCCAAAATAAACATCAACAAATTTCCAAAATAAACATCAACAAACTATATTTTCTGAACAAACCTAATTATTTTTCATATTTCCCATCTGAGAGAGGGATGCAAAAAAGTTTATTTTAGTGAACTATAATGTCAGTTGAGTGTTGAATAGTAATAACCAGCTGAATACAATTTGATGAATTAATTGGTGACATCAGTTCTCCTCTATCCTGCACCAAGTTAGTATATCACATCATGATATGGGAGTCCGCCCTTTTCAGGAAAGATTGATGTCACTGGCAGCCCAGCTTGTGTGGTGTTTTGATTTTCCATGGACTTGCTATGATCAAGGAGGTCTAGTTATGTACATGATATGCCTTTCCTAACCATGGGATCCAGGAATGTACACTATATACAGTGCACCCAGTTACTACCTCTTTGTAATAAGAGAAATAGAAGTCATGGTTGTAAGAGGTTATTGGTGTGGTATTTGTCTATAACTACCTAACTCTTACAAGTAGATACATAGACCCTAATACCCAAACGGTAAACTAGTGTACAGATTTATTTTCCCTGTCCTAAGCTAGCCTCCACTGGAGGTCAATTCTATTGGGGGAAACTCTCATACCTCCCAACTTCATCGCAAGATATGAGAGAATCTGCTGTAGGATGCACTGTCACATCTTCATCACTGGCACAGGTGCTGTGTTCAGGAGCAAAACCAATATGCTAGTAGGGCCAGCTAATTAACTGTGATTTCCCAAATTGTTCTACTTTCTACAGAGGCACGTCATGGGAGTAATATGTCTAAATGTCCCTCTCAGATGCTTGCACTAGTTAAGGGAGGCTCTTACGTGAGAATTGGAAAAAAAAAAATTACACAGAAGCTAAAGTCTTTGGAGTGCATCTTTCATACTCCATGTTCTAATGCCCCCTCAAATTCCTTTCCTTGATAGGTTTAAGCCAACTAATGTTAAGACTACCTAAGGCCAAAACAGAACTGTATCTACCTTTGGATTACCTGAACTATTTACTTTTCTTTCTCCTTGCTCTATTTTCCTTGCAGACTGCCCAGTCTCCTACTTCCTTACCACTTTATACCTACTCTACCTACATTTCCTCTCTCTATCCTCAGTAACTCCCCACCCCATATATTTCTACAGATCTCAAGTTCATCGAGAAACAAAACTTCTCAGCTAATCAACTAGTTAGTCATTATAATTCAAATATAGACTGCATGAATGAAGTCCATCAGTAACAGATTTATTTTTATAAGACGTATGTGCACTTCTTCCATTGCTTGTTTTGAGCCAAGTCTGTATATCATACTATGCATTTAGTGGTAACCCCTAAATTCTTCACTGAAAACAGCATCATCTCAATAGATTAATAATCCCAGTCACAATATGCAGTAAATGAGTGATGACATCCAAATGTGTACATTGCAGTTTTATTAAAAGAGTATCCCTTATAGTCCAGTTTTAAACAACAGCATTTGCAAAAGTTATGTGCAAGCATTTCTGCAATGATTTCAGTATACTACTGTGACAAATGCTTGTATGTTTATAACCAAAGGCCATAAACTTTCTATGTATGTCTTTCAAGCAGTTTTTGTAAAGCAGCTGGTTTCCTTCCAGGATATAAAAATTCATTTTACAATCACTGAAAAGTGAGAGGTGCCATCCATGACATGATGTGAAGTGTGGATATTTTCAAGTCTCTGAGTAAAACACTAATCTGTGTTCATGTTATGAGTATACAGACATCAAACACAAGCACTATATCATTATTTTTATTGTCTATAATATCTTATGCCAACATTCCAGTATAGTATGGTCAGTGAGATGAAAGCATTCTAAAAGTGTCTGTGGTCTGCTCCAAAAGTAATTTTGGAAAGTGGGTGGAACATTGCCTTTTGAATCAAGGAAAAATGTTTTCCCTAGGTTCAGAAATGAGAGAGATCACATTTCAGAGGCACTCTGAAGAAGCAAGTATACTACGAATAATAGGATGAAATTCTGAAAACTGATAGATGTTACATGGTTTAGTTTTCTGTAGTAAAGCCTAGCAGCCCATGGCTATGCAGATCATCAATATTTCTACCTTAGATGTTCAACCTGTTCTTTTAATGTGACTTCCACAAGACCAAGAAAAGTGAGTATTTTAATCCATTTTTGGTTGTATTCAGCCTTGGCCATCTAGCACTACCATTTATTTATTTATTTATTTATTTATTTTATTTATCATTTGTTGACCGGGAAAGTCATGCATTTCCAGGTAACCTGTCTATTCCTACCATCCTATGTGGTGAGTTAGCATCCCAATATTTAAATTTAAATGTTTCGGGTCTCATCTCATAGTTTCCTAAATTTACCTGCACCACCTGATCCTCTTATTATTATCACCTATACACTCAGAACTTGTAACATCTAACATCTATCTTCACCACAAGGCACTGCTCATTCATTTTCAAGTGCTGTATATAGTTTACTCCTGTTTGATTACCTCTTTTGTTGTATGCTGTCCTCATCCTTGTATAATCCACTTTACTAACATTTTTGTTCTTTTGCAAAGTTGACCTCTATATGCTTGTCCTCTTTTGCTCTGCTTTCTAATTTGGCTTAACCAACTCTTATATTTTGTTAATTCTTGCTTATTGTACATTTTTTACTTGTCTGTTGCTCCTGTTCCGGGGCTGATACTGAAACAGGCCCACTGGGATCAGTGCTCTACCACAGTTACCAAATCAAATAAGTAAATAAATAAATAAATGAATAATAAATAAAATTAGCCCATGGGGCCTCCCTTTTCAAGAAAGTTTTCTTCACCCCTCAGACTTATAAGGTTAATAGTGGAAGGCACAATTCAGAAGCTTGGTGAGCCATCATATCTGACTGGTTTGACTTTTCATATGTTACCTCAGTCTCTACTCTTTGCACTCTTAGAGTACCATGTGCCCACAATGTTTGGTGTGTGTAGATCAGTAGAGAGACTTGATTAGGAAGTTCAAGAAATAACAGCTAACTGTCAATGCTCTTTCTTGGAGTCTGGAAAATTAAGTGATTACATCCTGCAAAATTGAGGATATTTCAATAACTTGAGCTATAATGAGAAGATGAACAATGGAAGATCAACTGCAGTCTTTAAAACAGCTTTAGAAGATCAACAAATATGCTTACTATTCAAACCTGAAAACAATGGTATACATGACAAAACTCACGCAGAATCAACAGGCAGATGAAAAAAAATCTAACTAGCAAAATTTCACATCTGGAAGAAAACAAAAAATACTACAAGATTTAAAGGCAAAAGTAAATTCTAGAACTTAAAGTAGCTTTTACTGCTGCAGATGTCTAAAACATATGACTTGGAAAACAGACTACAGAGCTAAAGTGTAAACATTATTGAAATTGTAGAATGAATACCAGAGAAAGACTTAAATGCTTAAAAAGTACTTGAGAGGAAAGGGCAGATGTGAAAATAAGTGCAAATTGTAAATAAATTGGCAAGAGAGAATGTGTTGTCTCACCTTTAGTCCTTCCAAACTAGGAGTAAGTGTTAAGGGTGGCCAAATAGCATAAATTATTTCTATCATTTCTATTTTGAAATATGAGCATTAAAATAGGTGAAGACTTTTGAGTTGTTCTTTTTAAAAACTGAAAAGATCTACCACTTCTATGAAATAAGTTGTTATTTCTGGGAGTAGAAAAATAGTTGGCTTATTCTGTAGTACTAGTATTGTTGTGGTTAGCTGAGAGGATCGCCTTCAAATCTCCTCAGGAAACTGTATAAATAGGACGCCATAGTATTATCACTTTAGGGTGGTGTCAGCCGACAGTAATGGACATCCTGTGATTACCACTATTGCCACTCAGTCCATTAAAGCTATTACTGCTCCTTCAGCATGACCATTTCTGATTATATTTCATAGGGAGTACATACTACAGGGTACAAAGAAACAAAGTAACTGACCGGTGGAAATAATTCAAGTCTTAATCCAAATAAGTAGTAAATCAGCAGAAAAACAAGTGACGATGCAGAGTTCAGCTAAAACTTGATGTCTTTAATAAAACAAAAGCATATAAAAACAAACTATAAATATAGCTTTCATGCCTGATAAGGTGCTTCCTCAGATTGCTGAACAGTTCTACAAACAGATTAATTCTTAAAGAAAAATAAGCCAATCAACAGTTAATAAATAATCACATGACTGGGAAAATCATTGGCATATGGTCATGATGGTGTCCAATAAATAGTCTTCTAAATATGACCAGTGAGGATAGAGTAAAAAACACATCAGCCTATCATCTAACATACCTTCATCAATTCAGATTGATAGAACAAGTTGGACTAACTAAAAAGGCTCATCTGCCTATCTGAAAAAAACATGACTTAGGGCTTAGATCCAACCTTAAAACTAATAAAATTCTAAGATGCCTAAAAATAAATTCAAGCCTGCCATCAACAGATAGGGAATCTGCAAGAGATTGCTTCTTCAAAAAGAAAATCAACCCTTTACTGTAAAGTTATCATGCTGATATTAAAATTGTCAATTGGAAAGACCTGCCAGTAAAAACTTCAGTGCATGCAAGCAATAAATCTCACTAACTGAAAATCATTAATTTCCTTTAACCCTTTCCTCAGTTCTCTCTGATGATGAAAAATTGATGGAATCAGGGCTTTAAACTCTATACATAAAAACGAGCCTTCCTGTCAGCTGCATTCATTTTAACCTTCAAGAACGTATGCTGACAGAATTCATAAAAAATGATAACTAAATGCAGTCAGTAAGGTTAATGCTGGCTCCATTCACTTAAATTAAAAGAGTATTTTGTAGATTCCCTAACCAACATAATGGACGACTAAACAGCTTAACGTTGGACAAAAGCCTATGTAGACAAATGGCAGCTGCTAGTATAGTTAATACTGTGCACTTAACTGTAGAATTAAACAGATAAAAATAACAATTTTGTCAGCTGGATCATGTAATGTTGCAGTGAGTCTCATCACTGTTCTACAACTAATATTTTGAAAAAAGTTTCATTTTAGCTTTTTTATCACTTCACCGGCCTCAGCAAGACACAGTTTCAGGATGTACAACTGCTGACACTGACCAGCAATACAAACTGTAGAATCTCTGCTTTCAGAACACACACACACACACACACACACACACACACACACACACACACACGCTGTGTGCATGGTGTGTGTATGTGCGTGTGTGTGTGTGTGTGTGTGTGTGTGTGTGTGTGTGTGTGTGTTTGTGTACATGTGTGTGTGTTTTCTGTGCATGTAGGGGGTGTACTATGAGAATGGAGGACTACTACCACAAGGAAGGAGGACTACAATGGTTATCCCATTACACAAGGGTGGACCATCAACCAACCCCGGGAACTACAGACCCATTAGTCTGACCAGTCTATTACACAAAACCATGGATTGAATTATCATGGAAATGATCAACAAAGACATAGACAAACCTTCAGATACTGGATCTTTGTCAAGGTATGGTCATGCCGACTAAGCCTGGTGGATTTTTTTGAGCAGGTCACCAAGGCAAACGATGAAGGGAAAAAAGTGCATACCACCTACCTGAACCTGGCTAAGGCATTCAAAATAATACTCCATTTGGGTGTAGTTGACAAACTCAGTGACTGGGCATAAACCCCAACATTACTTGCTGTATTGTCAGCTGACTCAAAGACAGGACACAGGAAGTCAAGACCGGTGAGACCACCTTCACTAGAAACAAGTCACCAGCGGGGAACCTCAGGGCTCTATGTTAGGACTGCTTCTATTTGGTATCTACTTCTTGGAGGTAAAAGCTAATGTCAAGGGCCTTTGGCTAACTTGAGTTCACTGCTGACTTCACAAAAGGCACCCGAGCTGAGAATCAAACCAGTAAACATCTTGCTGTGAGGTAACAACACTACCCACTACTCTACTAAATATTTCCATTGAAAAGATGTACTGTAAAATCAACCACACAACAAAGAAAAACAACATTTTGTTGCAATCAACAAGTTTAACTATTAACTCAACAAATGCATCAATCAGAATACTTCTCTCTAGCCCAAAAATAGATTCCCAACATAAATTGGAGAGCACCCATCAACTAACATAGAGTTGGTAATATGCTTTAATCTTAGACAAAATTTTGCTGATTTTTAACTTCTTTTCCCTGATATACTATGCTTTCTAAAGCTTAACATATATTGTAATATTATTAACCTCACCGCCTCCATATCTGCAGCCCCGACTTCTAGCTTTAGAAATGTAATTCTTAACCCAGTTGCCAAAAAACAATATTTTCCCCTTCTCTGATGATGTCCACCATAGTCTTCACCCTGTATACCAAACAAACAAATAAACAAAACTCATTTTTCAGGGGCCATCTTGCCAAAAATTGCTTCCCACTTCAGTAAAATGTACTACCATCAACTTTTAATAACTTTGCACTGCCAAAACATGTGAATATAGTTAGCATCAGGATCCCTATACCGTCAGTATTCAATAATATTCAATACAAGCACCCTATCAGGTCTTGCTGGAGTCTGGAACCACCTATGAATTCAACACATATGACGATCCCATACCTTAGGTAAAAGAGCAATCCTTTCAATCATTCTTATACAATCTAGCAGCCATGACTGGTTAAAATGACTTTTTCAATGTCTTCTCACCTAACCCACAGTTTATTCATTTGGAACCATAAACATGACTAATCAACAATATGTAAATGTAATTACAGGTCCAAAGACACCCCCTGTGAACCTTCCAATTGTCAATGGATTATACAAAATAATCCTTAACCTTACTGAATTTTTCCAACCTATTCCACCTTAATCAAATTTTAACAGTTTGCTACAACTAATCAAATTGAAATCATACCCTATTTGGCAAATAAAATTTCTCCTTTAATCCTTGCCATTCAAAAAAGCACCTGTTCTTTTGAGCAAATGTTAAACCTGTCTGACCACCAATTTAAACAAAGCCTTCCAAAAGACAGGCCATCTTTAAATCTGTATATTTGTATTATTGCAAACCCCTAATACATTTCTTGTTGATGTTTATATAGGATGGTGCAAGAAGTGTCTGTCAGCCTTGAAAGCTTTCACTTAGATGGTCATGCTAAGTCACTCAGTCTGTCTTCCTGCCTGTTTACATCAAATCAGGAAAGGTGACCATGACAGAGCTAGACTCTCATAGTTTCTTTTCCATATATATATATATATATATATATATATATATATATATATATATCTATATATATATATATATATATATATATATATATATATATATATATATATATATATATATCATATATATATCTATCTATATATATATATATATATATATATATATATATATATATATATATATATATATATATATAGTTGCACTTTAGAATCTTGAAATACTGAAATGTCGAATTTCAGTATTTCGAGACTATAAAGTCGAAAGTGCAGTTATGCGAAACTGCATAATAGTGAATGCAGAAATGTCACATTCGCCATTATGTGTTCGCATATGTGACGTGCGGTGCAGTTTGTGGATTTAGCTGGGGTTTGAGGTAAGCAGTGTTTTTGTAAGGGTATTGGGTAGGGATTTTAGTGTGTGTGTGAGTGTGTGCAGTGGTGAGTTTTATGTGTTTGTGTGTTTAGTGCAACCTTGGAGTTCTTATATATAAGTAGGGGGGTGGGGGGTTTAGGGGGAGGCTTGCCCCCTCTGCTTTTAGTAAGATTGTTTATGTGTGTGTTAGTTTTGTTTTCTTTGTGTGTGTTTGTTTTTTTTTTTGTAGTGTCGGCAGGTAGGTGTATTTGTGTTTGTGTGGTGTATTGTTTTGTTTGTGTTAGGTTCATGGTTTGAGAGTTTGTGGTTTTAAAGTTTCAGGCTTTTGATTTTTTAGCTTTATAGGCACGAGATACTAAAATTTGATATTTCAGTATTTCGAGATTATAAAGTGAATCCATATATATGTATATGTTCTGGGGTTGGGGAGAGATAACCAGAAGAACTGTATTGTAAGAGTACAATTTTCATTTGTTTCACATGTTAATTCCTTTTTTTTTCAGATCAACATCAAGTACACAAACACACACACACACACACACACACACACACACACACAAATGCACACACACAAATGCACACACACACAAATACACACATCAATATATATATATATATATATATATATATATATATATATATATATATGTATGTATATTGAACCATCGAACCCTCCTGCACTACCTTACTCATGTATGCTAACCTTATCCATGCCTCTTGTCCTAGCCCTACACATTATGTTACCAAAAGATCCTTTCCCTAACAGTAACACAACACCAAACATACAGAACAGTAAATGTGTCCCCTTACCTAGACCTAACTGTACATTCTACCTAGTACTTGAACATATATGCTAACCACTATAACTTTTTCAGTTTCCTGAACACTTTTACTTATCTACACTATAGAAATGAGCATTCAGGCATTTGTGAATTTGCTCATTTGACAATTCATTCCTTTTTTACCCCTCAAAAAGTTTTCAGTCGACTGTGTATTTGCTCTTTTTAATTGAAACTTTATATATATATATATATATATATATATATATATATATATATCTACTGTATAAATTCGAAAATACACTTCTTCGAACTCACACAGTAGACCCTGGGTTATGGGAAAGTGCACTTAATCGAAAGTGCACTTTTGCAAAACCCGCTTCAGCGAACAGGTTACTACTGATTTTACTGCAGTAGTTATGGACCTTAGGGTTAGGGCACGGGTCATGGTAAGGGGATAGCTAGTAGGGCTATGCCCTTATCATGACCCGCACCCTAACCCTAAGGTCCGTGACTACCGCACCCCACTGGAGGATAGCCTGTCCTTCACTGTGGTGTGGTAGTCACGGACCTTAGGGTTAGGGTGTGGGTCATGGTAAGGGGATAGCTAGTAGGGCTATCCCCTTACCATGACCCGTGCCCTAACCCTTAGGTCTGTAACTACCGCACCACAGTGGAGGACATAGCATGTTTTCCTGCTGTCCTCCACTGTGGTATGATCCGTTCATAGAAGCTGAGTTCACGAAAGTGCACTTTCGAATAAGTGCACTTTCACGTAACTGAGCGGTCTACTGCTCTTTTTCGAATATGTGGTATTCAATGAAAAGCAGTAGACCCATATATATATAGGTCTACCTCACATAACCGAACGCTCAAATGTTTGAAATTCATATGGCCAAGACCATATGATCGAACATTTAAATGTTCGAAAATGTGAACTAGACCCGTAAAAATAAAAACACACATTAAACTGTGTATAACACAGCTTCACCCCTACACCCCCCACACCCCCCCTACTTAAATATACCAAGTCCGAGATCGCACTACAGTGAAAACAAGGGAAATCTCCCGGTTCACGCTGTATGCGATTTCCCGTTCAGAATGTTGGTATTTCAAAACTGTGGACATATGGTCTGCGATCATATGGGTTTCAAAGTTTTGAATTTCAGCATTCTGAAGGGGACCCATATATATATATGCATATATATATATATATATATAAAATATATATATATATATATATATATATATATATATATATATATATATATATATATATATATATATATATATATATATATATATATATATATATATATATATATATATATATATATATATATATATATATATATATATATATATATATATATATACCTGTATCTGTCTATCTATATATAGATAACCATAGATCTTTGTCTATCTATAGACAAATATATAGATATATGTGTGTGTGTGTGTGTGTGTGTGTGTGTGTGTGTGTGTGTGTGTGTGTGTGTGTGTGTGTGTGTGTGTCTGTGTGTGTGCTATGTTGTGGGGTTTGGTGCATGAAACATCTAGTACTGTAAAATTAGGGAAAGAAATCTGTCATGAGAGATGAATCAACATCCACTAGTATAACATACTTCATGTATCACATAAATCAGCCCATCCCACATATTTCATTTATCTATTTCTTTTAATATTTAATTTATCTATTTCTTTTGTTTACTGTTTTTTTAATTAGTTTGAATCACTGTTTCCCATTCACATTAATGGGTTGTTGTAAAATGGTGTTTTCTTAATTAAATATATACAAATACATCCAGACTAATAAAAGAACAACCATTTTAAACAGAAGGGAGTCATTCATGTAAGTTTCAGCTTCAGTAGTCACACAGGTATCCACATAAATGATATGGGTACTTTAGATTATATATGCAGAGCTAGGCAAGGCTTTCTTAGCTGCATTGCTAAACTTTAGAATTCCCTGTTAGTTAATGTAATAATTATGAACTAAAATTTTGAGGGGGGACACTCATAATCCTTTTCACCATGAAAAGGAACTTCCCATTATATAACTGAAATCTTTAGTTAAGGCTACCAGTTTATTTTATTTGTTCATGCTTTGTTGGTTGGATTGGTCTTGAGTAGGCATATGACCTTATTAAGGTGAAACCAGAAGCGGTAACCATACTGACTAGGTGACACTTAATTATGGCATCAGGGAAATTCCTACAATGTTTGCGTTAAGTGCTTTGGGATCTTTTACATCAATGGCACGTTTGCCAACCTATAACTGTGCTATGCACTGGCAGGTGTAGATAGCATTTAAGTATGTATGTAGGTTGAACATATATGTAATTAAAGCATCAAGTGCATGCAGTATGTGATCATATACCTCACAATCTCTTAACACAATATTTTGGACACAGCTAAAAATAATGGAGTAAGGGGTAACAATAAGGGACCAATTTTTTAATATTACTCCAATTTACTTAAAAAGTTAATAGACCAAGAGGTTTTTCCATCAAAATGCATTTTCCAAAGGTCACAAAATTCAAAAGTTAGATGTTTGTCATTATTTAGTGACTGCAACTTTAAATGTTTTGCCAGAAAACCACAAATTCTATGAATAACAGCCCTAAAATATAATGCAAAATTCTTGATCCTGCAAAATTTTGGACATTTGAGAGGTATACTATTAATGTCAGGTTGCATATATTTTCTTATTTTAATTTAATATTTTCTCAACTCCCTCAAACATCTTAGAAATCCAGAGGCCCACCTATGAGTCATCAATGCCAGTTTGTACTTGGCCATGAGTAGGGTGGCAGACATTTTCTCACCATCACACAGTAAGGACAGATGTGTTTAAAGTCCTGTTCCTTACTAAGTAAGGGTGCAACTTCCTAACAAGCTGCTAACGAGCATGTCCCTACACAAAGGGAGCATTGCAAGAATATTCAGAGCTGCTCACTTGTTTACCCCTTGGATTCTCTTAAGGGGCAATATAATCCTCTACCTCTGTCTGGTACAAATCATACCATGAAATGAGGCATTTGTTATTAGGATAAACTGGGTTATGAACACATGCAAAAAGAAGTATGTTTTAATAACTTTGTCTCACTTCTAGTAATGTAACCTGGGTTTGATTAGTAACCTAGGCAGGAAAGGATCAGGACAAGACTGAGACAGGGTTAGACTGCAATACTGATTCACGATGATAGAGGAGAAGGAATGGCCCAGGCGTTTGTACTAATAATTCTGCAGAGGCATGATGCAAAAACAGACAGTGCATGGAATGAAATACAACTTTTCATTTGCCAGACAAAGCACTGTGTATGAGCCATTCTGCAGCATTTATGTGGTCACACACCTTTTATTTTAGGTCCTCAATTTAGTGGTGCCCATGCCAGGAGACCAAGGAAGGGAAGATAAGGACCAAACAAAATTCCTTCTTATTCCTGCTGAATGAAGGCACTATCCTTGGCTTTCACCTCCTCTCTGTGTCTTTGGATGTCAAGTAAGAAGGAGAGAATATACATTTATTTTTTTTCTAGAGCAGTGCTAAAGCTGCACTTTGTTTTTTATTAGTGCACTTTTGATAAATAACACTTACCTGGTCAGTAGAAATACAAGCTCAGCTTCTCCAAAATAGTCAAACTAGAAAACATTGCTCTGGCTCTGTCCTAAATGTACTTTCAGGTGTGCAGTTTTAAATGAAACATGTTCTTTTACTAAGCAAAAAAATGTAGAGAGAGAAGGAGAATCTTACAGAGTATTAAATAGTGAATACATAGGAACATACCTGATATAAAATAGCACATAAGGCTTGCAATTAAGCACTGATCGTATGTCAGCCTCAGACACTTTAGAGTCGTTTAACATATTCCATTTTCCTTGAGTGTTCTAGGGGCAAAAACAAGTACAATTTAGCATACAGCAATGAATTAATGCAAACTTGGTAACTGTCTGTGACACTGACTGTAATAGCAGATACTCAGTCTCTATTCTTGTTTCTCGAAGACGTTTTTCAAAATAAAAGTGGAACACAGTAATGAAACGGCTTCAGACTTTCAAGCAATAAGAGGACTCTCTCTACCACAAATGTCATCTGTGTTAAATGTTCAGCCACAACTGTCTCCCTCACAGAAGCTGTTGAGGAAGGATTAATTCTTTGGATTATTGAGTGGAAAAATGAAGACCCATCCCTTACCTGCAGGTCAGAAAAACTCAAAGAGCCTTCTTTGGTCCGCCCATGAAGCATAGCACAAGGGCATGCTCTGTCATCATCCCTAACAATGACACTGGATAAGCTGACCTGAGAGAAGTGATGTTACAGTGCACCAAAGCTACATCATCCATAATGGCAACCTAAGTTTTGGGGAGAGCAGACTTCTTAGGAAGTGACTGTTTTTTATATTAAGTAAATATATCTGCACATTCTCATGAGAAGTGATCACTCCTCAAAAAAGTAATACCTAAATAATAGTAATAAATATATAAAATTACATTTTATTTACCTCACAGATGAACTTTAATCGACATAATCGACGTCGTCATGGTTCAAGGCTCCAGAGAGCACCCCTGCAATACCAGGCTACAACTCTTACCACACTTTTCGGCCACCAAACCAGAACTGAAACACTAAAGGTGGGAGTGTCCATATTCACCAAGGATATTCACACCACCAGGCTAGTTGCCCAACACAATGTGTCTGAAATTCTCCAGGTGCAACTAACACTAGGTAAGACTGCAATCCAAATTGTAGCTTGCTACAGATCCCCCACCATGCCCCAAGATTATCACTACACCTTTCTAAACATACTGGAAAATATTAAGATAGAACCAAACACCCTAATACTGACTGATTTTAACTACCCTGCCATTAACTGGGAAGACTACTCATGTACCAACACCTTTGTCCAACAGTTCTTGGAATTCATAAATTCCAATGCCCTGGATCAACTAATCCATAGTACCACCAGGGCCTCCAATATCCTAGACCTGGTCATTACCACCATGGGAAATCGATGCTCCACACCTATGGTCACCCCCTCATTAGTCAGGTCTGACCATAAGCTAATCACTCTTAACATCCACATCCCACCCCCACTCCTCAGTAAGGAAATCTCCATAAAAAACTTCTTCAAAGCCAACTTCATGCTACTCAAGTCAGAAGTGACAAACTTCATGACACCCATGCAGATGGGAACTGAAAGTTCGACTGCTGAATCCTACACTAAGGCACTGTATGAGCACATCCACTCATGCATGAATCGTGCCATCCCAAATAGAACCAAGATGCTCTCCTCCAAAAAAAGGAAGCCAATCTGATGGTCCCCTGCCATAAACAAACGTTACAACAAAAGGAAGAAACTGTTGCAGAAAAGAGGAAAATCCCAAGATGCAAAAAACTCCCTTACCAGCCTCAGTAAGAAACTGAGATCCCTCATAAAATCCTTCAAAGCTAGTAATGAAAATAAAATTGCCAAAGATTCCAAAGACAACCACAAGGCATTCTATAACTATGTCAAGAATCTAAATGGTAATGCTCAGATCTGGTCTGAGCTAAAACAGAATGGCATTAAATATACTGATCCCGAGGATATTGCCAATATCCTGGCAGATCGATTCAGTGCCAACTTCACCCCCCTCTCACCCCCTAAACGGCCTATCTCAATACCGGAAGATTGCCAAATTCCAGTAATAACGGCCACACAGGTAAAAAACGTACTCCCCAAAGCTAAGAATACAGCATCCATGGGACCAGATGACATCCCGGGCTGTGTACTACATGAACTACAATATGAACTGGCACATCACCTAAGTGTCATGTTTAATCATAGCCTTGCCTCAGGTTTCGTGCCCACTGAGTGGCACAGAGCTACAGTTATCCCACACCACAAAGGGGGATCCACCTTGGATCCCGGAAACTACTGTCCCATCAGTTTGACGAGCCTTATCTGCAAGGCCATAGAGCGTATTATCATGGAACTTATAAACAAAGACATTGGCAACCTTCAAACACTGGACCCCACCCAGTTTGGGTTTGTGAAGGGCCGATCTTGTCTCCTGAACCTGATTGACTTCTTCAAATCAGTCTCCAGAGCCATGGACAAGGGTAAGGTGGTCCACACAGCCTATCTAGACCTCACCAAGGCCTTTGACATCATCCCCCACTCTGGAATCATAGATAAACGTACTAAGCTGGGCATTAATCCCTACATCACCCAATGGGTTGCCAACAGGCTTACTGACAGAACCCACACTATAAAAGTAGCCAACTCCAAATCCAGCTCCAGACAAGTGACAAGTGGAGTACCTCAGGGTTCAGTCCTGGGACCGCTCTTGTTTGACATCTACTTCTCTGATGTACAGGCCAAGACTAAGGGACTCTGGCTAACAAAGTTCTCAGTTGACTGCAAACTGGGAGCCATTATTGAATCCCCAAATTATGTGGATACTCTACAAAAGGGCCTTACAGAAACAGATGCTTGGTGCCAGAGCCATGGGCTCAAGCTCAATGCCAAGAAATGTATAGTTATCCCCTTTGGGGAAAAAACATGTACCTGTGAATTACCACATAGGTGGCAGTACACTAAACACCAAAAGTGTGATATGAGACTTAGGGACACAGGTGGACAGTGGTCTCACCTTCAATAACCACATCGCCACAACAGTCAGGAAATCCTTCTATGTGGCACACCTCATCACTAAGGGCTTTTCATCCAGAAAAAAGGAGATCATTGTCCTACTGTACTCATCCCTCATTAGACCCATTATAGAACACAATGCCCCATTTGGTATGTACCTCTCAGGACATCTACAACAACTGGAAAGGCCGCAGAAATACCTCACTAAAAGAATCACAGGCCTAAAGCAGATGCCCTACGCTGACCGCCTTAAAAAACTCCAGCTATACTCTGTCGCATATCGTCTACTCATAGGCGATCTCTGCTTAACATACAAGGCCATGTCAAACCCAGAGCTGTTGGACATGCTACACTTAAAGAAATCCCAATCCCTTAGAGTCACACGCTCCAGGGATCTAAACCTTGTCATCACAATAAACAAAACATGCTGGAGGGATAGATTCCTGACCCAGAGACTCACCAGACTCTGGAATAGACTGTCCATACATGTCAAGCAGAGTGCCTCTTTGGCCCTCTTCAAAAGGAACCTTGACGATTGGATGGGAGAAATGAAATTCACCCCGGGGATCACGTCAGTCGCCCTGCTAGACAGGGGTCCAGGGAAGTAAATAGTGAGGGAAGAAATAGCCAGGGAATTGTTATGGCTTGGCTTGTATAGGCCCTAGGGCTGATAGCCTAGTACCAACCTATGATCCTATGAAAGTTCAGTGATGTTTACTTTCATTTAAACAAACAAAAAAATTGAAGTACGGTAATAGAAAATGAAACAAATATGCTATATTTGCTATCAATTAAAATAACCAGAGACTTTGATTTTACACTGCGATGTTGGTGCTCCACCCCCACACACACAGAAATTAAATAACACAAGTGTTACACAATCATGGAGAAAGGGAATAGTTCCTGAAATTATATTACAGTCAAACTGTTGCAATTCAGCAACTCATCCCCGGCTCCCCCTTAGTAATACATGCTAACCATAAACCTAACCCTGCCCCTAACCCTAATATGCATCTTAACTTTAGAAAAGACCTTGCCATTACATTGCCACTACACAAGACAGTTCAGACACTCACCGCACAGATCCATGCACCCACACGAGTATACACGCACACACACACACACACACACACACACACACACACACACACACACACACACACACACACACAGACACACACACGCACACACACATTAACTCTATTCTCTAACCTAAACACACATTAGTATAAACATACACACATACATAGTATGCATCTCACTTACCTTTTTATGGAAAAGCAAACATCTGATAAAAAGTTCATTCAATAAACAGGTCGTTCACACAAACAACCCTCACTTCTAGCTGTCGACCAAAGCAATGGTCAACCAAACACATGACATGTGTGTATATATATATATATATATATATATATATATATATATATATATCTATATGGGAACAATACATAATCTCGAAAGTTTGAAATACTGAATTTCAAACTTTTGAGACCATATAGCTGAAACCTCAAACTACCGAAAGACCAGAAGTACGAATTTCAAAATCCCGACTATCGGGAGTTTGAAATTCGCGCTTTTGGTGTTGCAGTATGGTGAAAGGGCAGGTAAGTATTTCTGTTTAACTGTGTTGGTTAGAGGTTTAGCGTGTAAGTGTGTGTTGTGAGTGTGATGTGTGTGTGCGAGGGGGATGTAGGCATGTGGTGGTGTATTCATGTGATTGTCTGGGCAGTGCGACCTTGGAGTTAGAATATTTAAGTAGGGGAGATGTGGGGTGCAGGGGGGCTTGCCCCCCATCTTGTCTGTAGGTGAGGTTTGCGTGTTTGTGTTTTAGGGGAAGGTGTGTGTATGTGTCTCTGTGTGGTGTATGTTGTGTGCAGTTTTTAGTAGTTTGAATTCCGTGGTTTTGGTTTTTCAGTATTGCAGTGTTTTGGGTGTTTAGTCTCGGGATTTTGTGTGTCAGTAGAGAGAGTGTTCGGTATTTAGTAGTGGTTTTATATATATATATATATATATATATATATATATATATATATATATATAAATTTTTTTCTGATTGTCGAAAACACACTTTCTCAACAACCAGAAGATCGAACCCATTTAAGTGAAAGTACACTAAATCAAAAGCCGGTTCTCCGAAGCACATTACAGTGGGGATAAGGAAATATATCCTTTTCCCCACTGTAGTGCAATCTCAAAGTTAGTATATTTAAGTGGGGGGATGCAGGAGGGCTTGCCCCCCTGCAAAATACTGTTTGATGTATTTATTTTTTTCCAGTTTGGAGAACCGGCTTTTGTGAAAGTGCACTTTCGATGTAGTGCACTTATGCTTTAATGGGTCTCGATGTTTCTTGTTTGAGATAGTGAAATTTCAATCAAGAAACATAGACCCATATGTATGTATATATATATATATATATATATATATATATATATATATATATATATATATATATATATATATATTTATATTTATACAGGTCTACTGCTCTACATCGAAAGAACACTTCTTCGAAAAAGAGCAGGAGACCCACACTTCAGCAAAAGTTCACTTCAACAAAAGTGCACTTTTGCTGAAGTCTAGTTCTCTGGGTAACCCCCCCAAAAAAAACACTAAAATATGTTTTTGCAGGGGGGCAAGCCCCCCTGCACTCCCATGTGGGGAACTGTGCCCCACACCCTCCCTACTTAAATATACCAACTCCGAGATCGCACTACAGCAGGGAAAATGGAATATTCCCATTCCACGCTGTAGTGTGACTGCCAAAGTCAATGTTCAAAGTTTCACTACTTCGTGGACTCGGTGAAGTGGGTTAGAAGAAGTGAAACTTTGAACATCTGCATGGATCCCATATATATATATATATATATATATATATATATATATATATTTATGGATTCCTATTACAAGAACGAAAGTTCACTACTTCGAACTTGTAATAGGAAGCCTCACTTCTGCGAAAGTTCACTTTAACGAAAGTGAACTTTTGCGTAAGTGCACTTCACCGAAAACACCGCAGCACAGTGGAGGACATAAAAAACAAGCTATGTCCTGCATTATGGTGCGATAGTCATGGACCTTAGGGTTAGGGCACGGGTTAAGGTAAGGGGATAGTTAGTAAAGCTATCCCCTTACCCTAACCCATGCCCTAACCCTAAGGTTCGTGACTATCACACCATAGTGGAGGACATTGCTATGTCCTTCACTGCGCTGCAGTCATCATGGACATTAGGGGCTATCCCCTTACTATGACCCGTGCCCTAACCCTAAGGTCTGTGAGTACTGCACGGATGTTCAGTACAACACCCGTTCATTGTACTGAACTTCGCGTAGGCGCATTTTCGATTAAGTTCACTTTCGCTGCAGTGAGCATTCCGTACACTATTTTGAATTAGTGAAAATTCGATCTAGTGTATGGAACCCATATATATATATATATATATATATATATATATATACACACATATACATACATACATGTAGATGCATAATTTATATGTGTATATATGCATATATATTTTTGAAGGAAATTAAAATATGGCTAAGATGGCTTCTCCTCATAGTAAGGGTAAAATTATTCCATATTCCATATTCTTGGAAAGAATGCAATGTAGCTGTCACTTTTTTTTTTCAGCAGTACATTCAAAGAATAGTCTTTAAAACAGAACTGGATTAGATTTTGCCTTATAGGCCAAATGGAGGCAATCTAAGTAATCTCTAAGAGACTATATCAAACGAGAGTTCTTGAAGCAATTCTGAATAGTTCAAGTTTTCAATTTGTATGAATTTTGAAGTCAGGAATTGTGCCTTTTCACATTCCTTGAAGTAGATTGTTGCACTACAAAACACAGCACTGTGTTCAATAATGGACTCAATATATAACATTTAAAGTGGTAGAATGATCTCCTTTCTAGGCAAGTAGACATAAGCTTTAGAAATTTCATGGATAACAGAATATAATTTCCTGACTTTGGTATATACATTATAGTCAGCATTTAAATTGTCATCAATCATTGCCCCTAGATCATTTGCAATTATGTATTTTTTTTTACTTGACTATTTATTTTCGTAATCATACTTTCTGTTCTTTTAACAAATGACATGATGCTTCATTACTGGCATAACCATGAGGCCATGAAACACCCTCAGGGGTTCTAAATGCAACAGCTATGTATTTCTTTATACAACATCTTGGAAAATATTTGCATGTTTTATTGAAGTGATTAGGTTATTAGTTTAAAACATCATATTTGGTTATCCAAGGGGCATGTTTTGCTTTTACATCTGAGAAGATTGGTCCATAAAGCATTGTTTTTTGTATATAGGTGACCACAGGTAACTGTTGTCAAAAAAGACAAGTAACCTCCCACCTTAACTTGTTGTCCTTTTCTTAACCAGTTCATTTGCAGTTGCATGGTTATTGACTGTAAAATGAGGAGGCTTAAAGCTTTGATAGTCATACTACTGACTATTTTTTTAGCAATGGGATCAAATAGTTTAATTATTTATCAGCAGAATTCGAAATGAGCAGCTGCAGCCTTTTCCCTTGCTTAGCTGCCACAGTGTCATAAGCCTCAGATCCAGCACTTCTCTTAATACCTCTGAATCCTTTGGAAAGCACCTCAGGTTATTTCTTCATTATATCCAAAAGGGTTGCCAAGTTTTCATATGAGGCTTGGCCAATTGATTACTTTATGAAACACCTTCAGAGCTCTAAAGCAAACAAGTAACAGGCAGGGAAGTAACTGAATCATTCTTCTGTTTTCTCTTTTTTCCCATGCGGTGATTCAGAGGAGCAGGATTCCTAGAAGACTGGTTGGTATGCACTTAACTGTTGAATAGTTAAGCCTTCACTACTGATGAGTAACTAAGAAAAGTTCAATTTTTAACACTACTCCTGTCTGTTTTCCCTTCATCATTTCTGAACTGATGTGTATACATATTTCACAGAAGGCTATTTCACACTTGGTCTCTAGGACAAGCAGGCAGTAATAATAATAATCAACACATTTTAAACTCTCTGGTTAGTCACTTTTTCTCATATGTAGCTGCTATTTGATTACCAGTGTTTTGGTTAATGAAAAAAATCAGTTTCTGAACTGTTAGCTTTAACTGAATGGTTCAGTTAAGTAAATCAGACAGAATTCGTCTGCAGTTAAGGTTTTATGAGGTTTTGATTGAACCCAGAACAAAAGCTGTTGTTAAAAAAGGATAACTACTAGGTCATATAAAATATTGCGCAATAGCTATAGGAATAAATCCGAAGAAGGCAGGACATGTTTGTAAGAGAGATTAGATATGCACTTCACAAAGAAACAATGGGAGGACATATGTAACTGCTACCAAATATGCAGCAAAGTCTAGAAGAGTTACGATTTTTGTCTGGAAATGCTTGCATAAATACTTTCATCCCCCATGCAGACTCCACAGAAATTTTCTCAGGTGGATAGCAAATGTTGGAGGTGTGATGGGGAAGAAGGAGGTAACTGGGAACATGTTTTGGGATTGTAATGAGTTGGCAGACTTTAAATATTCCCTGCAGAATACTCTGTCAGGAATACTGGGAGAGCACATGAGTGCAATTAAGGAAATGACTTTTCTGGGCTGGGATATAGGATCTGATTTGTGTGGGAATTGTAAGGTCTTGTTAAGTTTAGTTCTGGTGGTTGCCAGAAAATCAATTACTACAAAATGGAAATTAAAATCTAAACCAACTCTACCATTACTTGAAGAAGTGACTAGTGAAATAGAAATAAAATAAAAGGAAGAGGGATCTTTGGAAAAAGGTAGGAGTAAATTAAATAAAAATAAAACGTGGGAGCATTGCATGCAGAAAAATGCTTTGAAGAAAGAATAAGGTTTAAGAGAAGGTAGGAAATTAATAATGTTCCTAAGATATATAACAATATACATGATGTATAACGTTTGTAAATGTGAACTTGTTAATATGGCTTTATTACTTTTATATAAATGTATATTTGCCTATGTCACAAATTATGACAATGTTAAAACAATCAAATTATAGAAGTCAACAAGCCTTGTACCATAAAATCCCTAAATTATAGGTGGAAACAAAGCATGCAGACATGATTCATTCCACAGAACTTAGAACTTCTAGCTTTTAATTACATATATGTAAACAAAGAGACCAAGCTAAATAAAAGGAAAATAAGACAACTTTTTGCAAGCGAGTCGAGAGTATAAAGCTACAGTAATAAATTCAGACTGCATTCACCCTCACAAGAAATTTAAAACATTGCAATTATACCCTTCTAATATCCTCTTTTTCATCCAGTACTTTTGCATTCATTTTTCCTTATGGAATTATATTTGTGCTTAGTATAAATTTCAAAGGCTGCTTTGAAGACTGCTTTGTAGTGTTAGGAAATAAGAAACTCAACAAAACAAGTACCTTAACATAACAATAGTAATGTCCTGAGTGGCAGCTGTTTCCTTCATGTACGAGGGCTGCATAAAGCTCATAAAGAACTGATTGTCCATTAGATGCAGACATATATGGACAGATGTTTAAAAATCTTGAGTACTTCACATTCTAATTAAAATAAAACAAAAATGCATGTTACTTTTTTCTGAATATCAGAAAAGCAATTTCAAAAACATTGAGTTCATTATATTTTTTCTATAGATTTTTTTTTAAATAAAGTGTAAGTGCTATATTCTTCCTGCACAGCTTCATTTTTGTCTAAGCATGTTTATATTATCCTAATATCCTCTCTCTACAAAAGAGTAAAGTTGCCAAAGAAAAAACAAACAGGAAGACACAAGGACATGTTACAAGAGTAAGAAATTAGAACAAATGTCTTTCTGTAAAACTGCAGCGGCAAGATGCAGAATGTTAGGCCCTTCCAATCTGTACATATGTTTTGTATTCCATGGTTAATCAGATTCAATGTTAATTAATTATAATTGTAGAAGAGAAATAGCTCCTCACAACTCTTCACGTGGAAAAGGGGTCAAAGCCATCTTCACAAGCAACAGCAACAAAAGATGTACACTGACAGAATCTTTTCCTTCAAGGAAAAATTACTTTCTAAGAACAAGTCTTAAATGGAAATGCAGATTTAATTAGTGGCAATTCATGAAATTGAGCCAAAATCAATAACTGGCTTAACAAAGTATGATGAGCAAACCCCTCACAGGCAGCAAACTCTACAGGAAGACCTTTAAGCAGAGTAATTTAAAATCCCGTACCTCTAGTATAGTTTACCTCTCTGTATTTTAACTGTGTACCTGGTCAGTAAGTGGATTTGTGACAAAAACAATGAAAGAAGTGGGATTGTCAAAGAGATGAAGAAAGTAGACATGAGTATAAGGAGATGAGGTGCGTGGCAAAGAGAGAGGTGGTGAAGGCTAAGGATAAGGCATATGGAGAGTTGTATGACAGATTGGACACTAAAGAGGGAGAAAAGGACCTGTACCGATTGGCTAGCCAGAGGGACAGAGCTGGGAAAGATGTGCAGCAGGTAAGGGTGATAAAGGACAGTGAGGGAAACATACTCATGAGTGAGGAGAGTGTGTTGAGTAGATGGAAAGAGTACTTTGAAGGGCTGATGAATGAAGAGAATGAGAGAGAGAAGGTTGGATGATGTGGGGATAGTGAATCAGGAAGTGAAGCAGATTAGCAAGGAGGAAGTAAGGACAGCTATGAAGAGGATGAAGAATGGAAAGGCTGTTGGCCCAGATGACATACCAGTGGAAGCATGGAGGTGCTTAGGAGAAATGGCAGTGGAATTTGTAACCAGATTGTTTAATGAAATTTTGGAAAGTCAGAGGATACCTGAGGAGTGGAGAAAAAGTGTTTTGGTACCTATCTTTAAGAATAAGGGTGATGTACAGAGCTGCAGTAACTACAGAGGGATAAAATTGATCAGTCACAGCTTGAAGTTATGGGAAAGAGTAGTGGAAGCTAGGTTAAGAAGGGAGGTGATGATTAGTGATCAGCAGTATGGTTTCATGCCAGGAAAGAGCACTACAGATGTAATATTTGCTCTGAGAGTGTTGTTGGAGAAATACAGAGAAGGTCAGAAGGATTTGCATTGTGTCTTTGTGGACTTAGAGAAAGCATATGACAGGGTGCCTAGAGAGGAGTTGTGGTATTGTATGAGGAAGTCGGGAGTGGCAGAGAAGTATGTAAGAGCGGTACAGGATATGTACAAGGGTAGTGTGACATTGGTGAGGACTGCGGTGGGAGTGACAGATACATTTAAGGTGGAGGTGGGATTACATCAAGGATCAGCTCTGAGCCCTTTCTTATTTGCAGTGGTGATGGACAGGTTGACAGATGAGATCAGACAGGAGGCCCCGTGGACTATGATGTTTGCAGATGACATTGTGATATGTAGAGAGAGTAGGGACCAGGTTGAGGAGACCCTGGAGAGGTGGAGATATGCTTTAGAGAGGAGAGGAATGCAGGTCAGTAGGGCTAAAACAGAATATATGTGTGTAAATGAGAGGGAGTGTAGAGGAATGGCGAGGATGCAGGGAGTAGAGTTGGTAAAGGTGGATGAGTTTAAGTACTTGGGATCAACAGTTCAGAGTAATGGTGAGTGTGGAAGAGAGGTGAAGAAGAGAGTACAGGCAGAGTGGAATGGGTCGAGAAGAGTGTCAGGAGTGATTTGTGACAGACGGGTACCAATAAGAGTGAAAGGGAAGGTCTACAAGAGGGTAGTGAGACCAGCTATGTTATATGGGTTGGAGACGGTAGCATTGATGAAAAGGCAAGAGTCAGAGCTGGATGTGGCAGAGTTAAAGATGTTAAGATTTGCACTGGGTGTGACTAGGATGGACAGGATTAGGAATCAGTATATTAGAGGGTCAGCTCAGGTTGGACAGTTTGGAGACAAAGCAAGAGAGGCGAGATTGCGTTGGTTTGGACATGTGCTGAGGAGGTATGCTGGGTATATTGGGAAAAGGATGCTAAGGATGGAGCTGCCAGGTAAGAGGAAAAGAGGAAGGCCTAAGATGAGGTTTATGGATGTGGTGAGAGAGGACATGCAGGCGGTTGGTGTGAAAGAGCATGATGCAGAGGACAGGAAGAAATAGAAACAGATGATCCGCTGTGGTGACCCCTAATGGGAACAGCCGAAAGAAGATGATGATGAACAACAGTAATAGAAGGTGTACACTATGTATTATGCTAACGCTATAAAATCCAGAAAAAGTTGCAATTATCATGCATTGATATTGCACTCAGTGTCAGAGATGATGCTGTAATTTCAATTATTTTCAATTTATGAAACTTTGGAAGCAGTATAAAAATTTATCTGCATCTGGAAAATGAATACATAAAATAAATCTGCATTACAAACCTTACTTAGCTAACAGCATAATGTAGGCATATATACTACATCCTAAAAGAAAAATTATAGAAATAGAAATTATATGTTGCCAATTGATGTATATGGCAGTAAATATATAAATAAATAGACATTTTATGCTTTTTTTGTTTATCATTTCTTAACCAGGATAGAGCACTTGACAAATTTCAGTCTCAAGTAAGAGAAGAAGGAATTAAATTGCAAATAAACAAAACTGTAAGCAAAATGAGAAGTACGATAACAGGGTCTATATTACATTATCGAAAAAACATGTTCATCAAACATGTCTTTGCCGACCAATAAACAACAAAAACATTAATGTCCGAACAACCACTTCACTGAATTTTTTCCCAGGGAAAAAAAAAACGCTTGGCCATTGTCGAGGATTTGTCCTTGTCCCCACTGTAGTGCAATCTCAGAATTGGTATATTTAGTTAGGGGGGTGTGAGGGGCATAGCTCTCCACATCAGGGGGTGTGGGGAGTGAAGCCCCCAATTTGTAGGGTTTGAAAGTTTGTTTTGTTTTTGTTTAGCCAAGTGATTTTATTCCCTGTGGGAAAAAAAATCGGTGAAGTGGTCATTCTGAGAGGTCTACATATGTTTGTGCGAATGACATTCTATCGGCTGCAATGTGCTGAACATCAGAATGTCAAGCGCACAAACATTTGTGAATCAGATAGTCAACTACACTTATGGGAATGCACTACTGCATTCGCATAAGTATAAGTCGATTATCTGCATGGAGATCGCGGTACAGTGGGGAGTGGAAATTCATCCACATCCCCACTGTAGTGCGATCTCAGAGTTAGAATATATAAATAGGGGGGTGTGGGAGGTGCAGCTGATTTACATCAGCTCATATATGGCTATCACGTGGTGGTTTCAACAACAATGTCGAGTCAAATACATTGAGCATTTGGTTCAACATTGTCACCGTCCGTTTTGTTTCATTTCGGTATTACTATTCATTTTTCCAAATGGAAAATGTTTTTCCGTTTGAAGAAACAATAGTAAACCATTCTGAGATTAGTGTTTATTGGTCGGCAAAGACACATTTTTCAATAACGTAATAGAAACCCCACATAATGTGAAAAAATCAGTTAGACAAGAGTAATATAAATACCATGTAATATAAACTGAAGACAATGTAATTGTTTACAATATTAGCGTATACCTGTTGCAAGGGTGACAGGAAGACATTATTCTAGTAACTGAGTGAAAGCGTGAGTAAAGCAAGATGAAAACGTTCATGATAAAATATACAGAAGAGGTGTATCAGTGTTCATAAAGAACAAGTACATTGCTAGACTGGTCCTACAGCATGATTCACTTATACTGTTCCATTCCCAACTAACTATAAGTGTGACCCGCTATCATATCCTCGCTAGCTACAGATACCCTACTATGAGTGTGGAACACCACATCTCCTACCTAAACCTACTGGAATCTTTTAACATTTAGTCTAACACCATACTTATGGGTGACTTCAACTACCCCTCCATAAATTGGGAGACATATGACCCATAATTCACTTGTTCAGAGGTTTTTGGGGATTGTCAATGCAAACACCCTGGAGCAACTAGTTAGCTCCCCAACTAGAGGCACAAACATCCTAGATCTAGTACTCATGAACATGGGGGATGCTGCTCCCTCTTGTGCATTGACTCCTCCCTGGTAAGATCTGACCACAAAATGATCGCCTTTAGTATTAAAATTAAACTAGAATCTCCATCAAACTCCAAACCTGTTAAAAACTTTGTTTTTGTTTTGAACACAAAATGACTGTACACTCACATTCATAGTTGCATAGAAGAGGCAGTACCTGTCCAAGTCAAACCTATGATTACTGCAAAAATAAATCAAACTGGTGGACCCCCTTGCATAAATAGGCTAGTCAACAAAAGTAAAAAAAGAATCCTTTACAAAGCCAAGAAGGAGCAGACAAATCTGTGAAAAAAATCACCAGTCTAAGCAAACAAATTAGAGAGCTGGTCAAAATTGCCAAAACAAACTATGAGGCAATGATAGTTTCCAAGGTGAAAGAAAACCATAAGTCTTTTTTAATTATGTACATAACCTCAGGGGAAATGCTCAGCAATGTGCCAAGTTAATCATGAATGGCAACACTTACACCCAGACTAAAACTATAGAAAACCTGCTGGCTAACAAGTTCAGTTCAAACTTCTTCCCCCCTTCATCTCTACCAGACCCAAAGAAATATCCACAATCCATTATTTGACAATAGGCAGGATTTTAGGCAGGTCGAAAATTTAACAGTTATCAGATGGCAACATTTGATGTATCTCTGATGGTTGTTAATGCTAGGAGCATTAATAATAAATATTTTTTATTGGAAAATGTGCTATGTTCCCAGAAGATTGATGTTGTTATTGTTTGTGAAACATGATTAAAGAACAATGACTAGAAACCAGTTCTGTCAGGGTATAAATGTTTTTACTGTAACAGACAGTCTAACAAAAAATCAGGCAGAGGTGTTATGACAGGGATTAAAGATAGTTATGATACCTGTGATTATTACATGTTCACTGATAACACCAATACTATAGACTGTGTAACTGTGACAATAAAGACAACCCTGGAACATATAACAATAGCTGGAGTGTATAGACCACCAACGTCAAGTGCGGATGACCTAGAGGAATTAATACATTTCTTGCATGAAATACAGGAGGGAAGAATAATATTAGCTGGGGACTTAAATTTACCAGAAACAGACTGGACTAATATTGATTCAACAACATTAGTAAGGAAATTATTCATAACATATATTCAGGAACAACAATTGCTTCAGATTGTAAAAAAAAAAAACTACCAGGGGACAGAACGCACTAGACATTGTTTGTGTTCCTAAAGAAATTACTATTATTTCAAGTCAAGTTTTACCACCATTGATGTGCAATGATCATGGGGTTATAAAGGTTAATTTGATGCTAGATAGTTCTGCAAAAACTGAAATCTAAACCAATGCACAGAAGGTTAATGACAGATTATATGGAAGCAAAACAGTCACTATGTAAAACTAACTGGAGTGAGGTGTTTAGTGGAAAAACTGCAGATGAAATGTGGACAATTTTGAAAGAGAAATTGTTTGAGTGCAAAAAAATAAAAAAAAAACATGTTTAGCATCAGGATCTAGGCACACAACGGCAGGGGGATATATTTCCATAAGAACAAGCTATCTGATTAAGGTGAGAGACAAAAGATATAAGAAATGAAAGAGAAGTTGAACTACAGCTTTGAAAACTGAAATAAACAAGCTGGATAAACAGATTAAGCACAGTGTGAAACAAGATCAAGAAAAAATTGAAGAAAATGTATATAAAGATATTAAGCATAATAGGAAACCTTTTTATAGATACACAAGATGTGGAAGGACTAAAGACATTCAAATTGATAAACTGTGTGCAGATTCTAAAATTTATTCTCAGACAGTACAGATTATAAATATATTTACAAAATCTTATGCAAAACAGTTTGGCTTCACAAAAGGGGTGATAATTTGTTCTAGTGACATCCAGGTAACCTCAGATACTGGAATCAGATTAGATTATATTGAAAAAGAACTGTGCAAAGTGAATCCAAACAAACACAGGGAGGAGATGGAAATAGTAACAATGACCTGAGAATACTTCCGCAAGAACTTACGATACCATTATATGTATTATTCACTAGGTCATATAAATATGGGGAGATTTTTCAAGAATGAGACATGTGCTTATTAAACCTATTTTTAAGGGAAAGAGGAGTAGGACAAATCCCCAGTCATACAGACCCTTAAGTCTACTTTCATGTTGTGGAAAAATAATGGAGACGATAATATTGGATAAGTTATTGTCAGAAATGGATAGATTCGGACTTGAAACCATATATCGGTATGCGTATGTTGAAAATAAATATAGTAACACCTGTAACATAATGTTTTATAACAATATAATAACAGCTATGAATGAAAAATTGTGCTGTGATGTAATTTATATAGATTTAACTTCAGCATTTGACAGGGTCATGCACAAAACACTGATCAACAAATTAGAACATCTAGGTACTGATGTACTCTTGATAAAATGGATAGCGGCATGGCTTACAAATAGGACATGATATGTATCATACAGCAGCTGGACAGGTGAAATGCTTGGCTACAGTCTGGATGTCCCACAGGGCTCTGTCCTAGGCCCTTACTTGTTTAGACTGTATCTTTCAGACCTAACTTGTTCATGAGGTGTTCTACAGTCTGTATGCAGATGACATGAAATTAGGTAAACTGATTACATGCGTTATAGATAAGGCATGTCTGCAAAATAACTTGACTAAATTGACCATTTGGGCGCAGGATAATAATATGCTGATAAATATATCAAAAACTAATCATGTGAGATTTGGGAGACTTAAATTGAAAAGTGACTATTTAATACAGCACACAATGATTGAAACTGTGGACTCATTTAAGGACCTGGATGTATGGGTAGATCCAAGTATGCGTTTTTCTAAACATATCAACCAATTGGCTAATGATAGTTACAAAACCATAGGTTGTATAAAAAGATTTATAAAGTCTAGGAAATCAAAAATTATGAAGTCATTGTTTGTTAGTTACATTAGACTCAAACTTGACTACGGAATAACAATATGGAAACCCTATAAGAAAACAAGCATGAGTAAATTGGAAAGAGTACAGCAGATGTATACCAAGGGCATCCATTGATGTGAAAATTTAAGATATTATGAAAGACTAAAATATCTGAACTTGTACAGTGTCTCATCTAAGAGGAAACAATATTCATATATATAGGGCATTTAGAGACAACTACCTCTGGGGATGTTTGGAGTTATCAAAAAGTACTAGAGAATCATCAGTCAACCTATGTAGAAGTGTACTAATTGGTTCTTTGACAGAGCAGCTGATGCATGGAACAGACTACCAATTTACATTAAACCAAGTACTAGTTTAGATAGACTAGATATCTTTGAGAACAGCCTGGACACTTATTATGGGAACAAGTGTTTTGGTATATTGGCAAGCCAGAAGGGCATTAATGCCCGTGCTTAAAATATTTGTATGTATCCCCCTACCAGTCATTATAATGGAACAGATCCTTATTGCACTCACTAAAACCAAAAACACAGCATCCATGGGTCCCAAACACATTCTAGAATGCTTCTTAAGTAGTTTAAAACAGAATCTGTCAGAACCACTAGAAACCCTGATTAACCACAGCCTCCAGACAGGCTTTCTTCCAGAGGAATGGGGGACAGCAACAGTTATCGCTCTGCACAAGGGGGGCTCATTGCCTGACTCAGGGAAATACAGAACCGTAAGCCTGACCAGTCTTATCTACCAGGCCATGGAGAGAATTATCATGGACCTGATCAATAATAAGATAGGAACTCTTCAAACACTGGACAAGACCCAATTGGGCTTTGTTTGGTAAATCAGATATCCATGCAAATTATAATATTCATAGCACACCACTAAAAGTAGACCCAGTGGTGAGGGACCTAGTAACACAGATAGATAATAAACTAAACTTTGACCACCAGGTAGCTACGGTAGTGAAGCTTCCTTCTATATGGCTCAACTTATAAGTAAAGGCATGGCATCCAGGTCAAAGGAAGTCATAGAACCATTGTACTTGACCATCATTAGGCCCATAATTGAGTACAATGCTCCCTTCTGCATGTACCTAAACAGGCACTTACACCAATTAGAGTGGCGACACAGAAAAAAAAAAAATAGAAAGCATAAGACACATGTCTAATGCAGACCGACTAAAGACCCTATCCCTTTACTCTACCTCATATCGTTCATTGATATGGGACTTATTCCTAACCTTCAAGGAATTCTCTGATCCAGCCTTGATGAAAATGCTACATATTCACAAGAAAAATTATATGAGGGCTACACATTCCATGGACTTGAACCTTATTTGTGACTTTAACAGAACTTGCTGGAGAGACAGATTCGTATGTCAAAGGCTACCTCCTCTATGGAATAAACTTCCAATCCTTGTAAAGGTGTGGGAGGTTGGCATAATGGTTAAGGTGTTCCCCTTACAGACACAAGGTGCAGGGTTTAATTCTTCCATGGGGTAATTGGCTAGGCTTAGAAGTGAGCCCCAAGGGCTGTGAGCCTAGTACTAACCTATGAACATAAAACAAAGACCATCCCCTCACTCTCTGGATGGATGGGAAAATGTAAATTCCCTCCTGGGGTATGGTCCATGTCCTTATGGATAGAGGCAGTCTGTAAAATGATTCAAGGCTCCAACACCCAAAGTCCCACTACTCCCATATCTGAGAAATTAAGATATAATATGGTCATATCCCTAGTATTATTGGCTAGGCTTGTAATGGCTCTTGTGCCATTATCCAAGTAATCATTTATGAACCTATGAATCAACAGGCAAGTCACTAGCAGTGTCCCCCAGGGCTTGGCATTGGGCCCTGTCCTTTTTGGCATCTATTTCTCTGAGTGGAAGCAAATGCCGAAGGTTTACGGCTGACTTATTTTGCAGATGGTTGCAAGCTGGGGGGTATCATTAACTCCTCTGCAGACACTAGTATTCTTCAAGAAGGCTTATCTTTGACTAACAAATGGTGTTAAATTCATGGTCTTAAACTCAATGCTATGAAATGCATAATTGTACCTCTTGGGAAGTCAACCATTCTGGCTAATTACCATATTGATAATACACCCCTAAGAGTTGACTCAGTGGTTAGGGATCTGGGTACACACATAGACAGTGGCCTTACCTTTTACCACCACATGGCCACAGTGGTGAGGAAATTATTTTATGCTTTGCACCTCTGTGCAACTTATAAGTAAGGGCATGGCATCTAGTCCCAAAGAGGTCATTATCCCACTGTATTCCACCTTTATCGGACTAATCATAGAGTACAATATTTCCTTTGGAATGTACCTGACCAGGCATATGCAGCAACTAGAGCAACCTCAGAGGTTCCTTACAAAAAGAATACAAGGTATAACAAATGTGCCTTATGCAGAGTGCCTTAAAGCCCTTTCAAAAAGTATAGGTACAAAGTCATAATGAATTACTTATTTCAAGCAAAACCATTTGCCAGCACATCAACTTATGAAGCCAATGTGCTGTAGACATTTATTTTTAAAGAAAGCTTCAGTGATAGGTCTAATAATGTCAGCTAAATGAAATGAATTTCATAACAAAACATTGTTTAGCAGATGTGTACCTATGAATAATGACAATATTTAACTTAAAAAAAAATTTTACTAACTGGCCATATTAATTTGGATTTCATACCTTTTTCATTTTTTTGCCACTAAAGTAATCAAAACGTTTCAATGACAGAATAAGAACATTAGATGTCCGATGAATGATAAATCTCTTTGTTGCAGTAACCATCTGATCACATCTAAAAAAAAAAAAGTCACACTTTAATGTTCTTTAATAACTTGCAAAGTGTTGTATTTTACTACCAAGAAAGTTACTCACCTAGAAGAAATATCCTTTTGAGCATGTATATTCCAAAAAGTTGCCTGACTCATACAATTAATTTTACCTTCCGGTTGTGGAAAGTAGTAGCCATAGCAAAGCTACAGAATAAATGCTAATATTGGAATATGTGTCTTGTCTCTGATTTTCTAAACTCAGGTGTTAAATTTTCAAGTTATATTGTGTGTCATGAAGATCAAGGAAATATGGCAAATACTTGTCTGGGTTGCAAAATATTCAACAACCATAGCACTTCAACCTAATTGTATTACTTAAAATGAATTTTCTGTTGTGAGGCTATGACTCACCTTGACAGACATACTTAAAGATACATGTAAGGAATGCTACATCTAGGTGAGTAACTTTTTGTTGCATTACATATACAGATTTTTGAGCAATCTGAATTATGCAGATAATAGGCACCATCGCCTACTACACAAAGGGGGTGGACATATGCATTAGGTAACACACTCATAAGGACTTAGAAAGTAAACTTGATATCTGCCATGACATGAATTTTCAAAAACAGCTTCTCAAAATATGTACATAGGTTCTGGAAATTAGACTAACTTCACCAGTTATGTATACTTAAGTGTTTTGGTTATCAGTGATGAAGAAATGTATGCATTTCGTGATAAAAAAAATCTCTTAACTATGACTTATAAAACCTTCAAAGCTACTGGTTTCAAAGGCAGAAAAGAGACTGTAGACCTAAGTCTGAAAACAGCTGAATATGCCTTCTCTTTGTGTATCTGTGCCAGTGGGTCAATGTGGTGCTGCTGCATCAGGTAGTATATTTGCTTTTGGTACAGAAAGCTTCAGGTTCAATTCCCACACTAGGCAGATAGATTACAGACACTACAGTGGTATTAAGGAGAGGCCCTCCTTAGTTTATTGTACCTCATATGAGATGTTAAATGAAGATCCCCATCTGCATGTGTTGGTAGTAGTTCAGTGGATGTAAAAAAAAAACAATGGTACCCATGAAAAAGAGTATAAGAAGTTCCCTAATGCCATGGTCAAATTTTCCCTAGTAATATAAATGCCACCTTGGGTCTACCCTGAAAAGTGGATAGTAACCTCATAGGATTAACTCAGTCAACAAAGGATAAAAAATGCACATAAGGAAACCAGGGTTTCTTTTCACATCTAAGTAAAGGTGTTTCATTCAAGCAGGAACATATGGATAAAAAGAAGAATGAAATAAACAGTTCTGAAATAAGGGTCTATATCAGAAGCTCGAACTTTCAAAAGTTTGAGTCTCATATGATCAACACCATATGAGCGAACTTTTAAAAGCTCGCAAGTTTCAACAGAGATCCCAGTAGGGAATATTTCCCTTTACTTCACTGTAGTGTGATCTCGGAGTTGGCATATTTAAGTAGCGGGGGGGTGCAGGGGGCTTGCACCCCTGCTCAGAGAATTCAGGTAGATTTTTTTTGTTTTTGTTTATTTTTATTATATGTTCGATGTTTTAAAAACTCACTCATATGGTGTCGATCATATAGTGTCGAAGTTTTAAAACTTTGAGCATATAATATAGACCCCTGAAATAAACAGTGGTTCAGAATGAATTTAGAAGACCCATGGCCAAAAAGCAACTCATGGTACTATGAATCCATATCACTTAAAACACCTTCAGCAGTTATTGAGGTTGCCTTTTTTCCTCAACTGTTGTGCCACAGTGGGGTTACTGTATATAAGTTACAGGCTATAAGTGAGCTGATGCTATTCCTTACATCCTCATGAGAGAGGATGTTATCTTTGTCCAAACATCTTTGTTTTTTTAAGAATCAATCAAACCTGAATATCACAAGAAAAAAAAAGCATTTTTTTCACTAGACGTGATCTACTTTATGGTAAGCAGATCTCCTTCCTAAATGTTTTTTGCAGCTTGATTGTTTAGTTGCTGTTGACCAGTAAGTAGAGTTGAGAAACGAGAATGACATTAAGAAGGTTTAGCAGTTAGAACTTGTCTGATTGAAGACTGTTGGAACAGGGCTCAGTTTTGAGCTTTTTTACTGGTTAATTAGGTAATTTGTTAAAATCAGTTTGCTCGTTTTCTATTGTTATATAAAAATGCACTTTATTCATCTGCTTTTACTGTATTTGTGTTTCTTCCTACTTTATTGCATTTATTCTACTGCATTCAGTGAGTGGCTGCGGTGGTGCAATGGTTAGCGTTACTGCCTCACAGCAAGAGGTTCTCCGGTTCGATCCTTGGCTGGGATGCCTTTTGTGCAGAGTCTGCATGTTCTCCCTGTGGTTGTGTGGGTTTCCTCCAGGTGCTCCTATTTCATCCCAAAGACATGCTGTATGGTGGACTGGGCACTCTAAATTGGCCCTAGGTGTGAGTGCATGCATGTCTGTGCCTTCTGTGGAAGGTTGGGTGCTGGGCTGGCAACTCAATACTGTAGAACTCCACTGCCAATCATGAGCAAACAGTTGATCTGCTGTGGTGACCCCTAACTGGGAAAAAGCCAGAAGAAGAAGATTCTGCTACATTTATTACTGCTTGTTAGTAGCTTGATTAAATTGTAACTGTTATTCTAAGCCTTTGGTTGAAGTACTTATGCTTTAGACCAGTTGATTTACATTAAGAAGGTTTGTGGTCTGCACTGTTGTGGCAGGACAGGTAGCTTACATTCTTCTAAGTTGGGAGTTGCTGATTGAAGGCTTAGTGTCTGTTATTCTAAAAGTGTATTAGTTCTGGTTTAAGCACTTGGGCTTTGGGCCAGTTATTTTACATTAAGAAGGTGTGGTCTGCACTCTTGTGGGAGGAGAGGGTAGATTCTGTCCTTCTGAGCTGGGAGTTTCTGGTTAAAGGCTTATTGTGCCTGCTTATTTGAACAGTTTCTTTCTGAATTTGGTACACATTGTTTGCTGTAGCATAGACTAAATTCAGACCTGCTGAATCTAGCTTTGTTTGTATAACTTGAGCACTAATCCAGGCCATCTTTTTTTGGAGAAGGTTCCCCTGCACCCTAGTGGCAGGAGTGTGCAGTTAGAACTTGTCTGATCGAAGACTGCTGGAACGGAACTCTGTTTTTAGCTTTATATTGGTTAATTGGTTAATAATCTATGAACCTATGAACCTATTTGCTTAAATCAGTTTGCTCATTTACTACTGTTATATTAAAGAAATACACTTTATGCATCGCCGCTTAGCTAGGGTTAAACTCTTCCCAGAACCATACGGTCTGCTCTTCAAATTTTCCCTTAGAACTAGCCAGTTTTTTAGTTTTAGCACTCAAATCTGTTTCTTTGAGCTCAGCACTTGTTCAGAACTCGTTGTAAGCACTAAATAAGCTACAAATTACTACAGCACTCAAATTTTCCTCACTTGTCTAGAGGAAATCAGTTTTTAGTACTTAATAAATAAGCACCTATCCAGGCATCTTGGGGCAATGCAGCAATTGGCCTCATGTACACAGACAACCCTCTCCTCCTGCCACCCAACACTACAACCTGTGAGAGATGCACTTATATAGCCAAACTGGAAGCAAAGCTCTCTTCACCCAAGACTGGACTAGACAGTCAAGAGGAGAAGGTAAACACTTGCACCACACCACACTCATCACATATTTCATCAAATCCTACACTATCAAAACACACACATAGCAACACAAAACACACACCTACATTCATGGAGGCTCTCAATAAAAATCTGCACAAGCAACAGAGACCTCCAAAGCAGAAGTGCAAGCAACCTCCACCCCCTAACACAACCCAAATGACACATAGCCCACAGACTCAGTGTGCCACTCAACCACAGCCAATAAGGCAAAACAACGTACCCAACACACTAGTCATAGGTGACTCTATAGTCAGGCACACTGATGTTTCACTCACCAGGCTAAACAAGGGGAAAGTTACTGTCAGCTGCCTGGCAGGTGCCAGGATCCGCCACATAACGCACACACTCAGATCACTCCAAAACAAGTACAAATATGAATCTGTCATTGTCCATGTTGGTGTGAATGACTTGAGACATACCTCCCTGGACTACATGAAAAGAGACATGGAGGAACTCTCTGATCTTGTAGCCCAGGCAGGAATGACCCTGGCCCTGAGTAGCATCCTGCCATCACCCAGAATGATAAATCAGTACAGGGACAAATTTATTGACTTCAACAATTGGCTATGCTTCCGATGACATTCTAAGGAGATCCAGTATCTGTCTGCCTGGGATGACATGATCGACAGACCATGATGCTTTGCCAGAGATGGTCTGCACCTTTCGCCCTTTAGATTCCGGATACTGGCTAAGGCTCTTGCCACCCCTATAGTGCCTTTTTTAGGCAAGGTTCAAATAACAAATTCACCACTGTAACAGGTACAAGCAAGAAAATCTGAGGGTAATGCTACCCAATGCTAGAAGTTTAAACCTCAAAATGCATTTACTCGAGACACTCCTTAAAATGGAGAACACTGACATCTATGCAGTGACAGAGACCTGGTTCAAGGCTCAAGAGCGTACCCCTGCATTACCAGGCTATAATTCATACCACACCTTTCGTCCACCTAACCTGGGCCAAAACACTAAAGGCAAAGGTGTGTCCATATTAATTAAGGATAGCCACACATCCAGGCTAGTTGCTCAGCATAATGCATCCGAGATTATCCAAATGCAACTAACTCTGGGCAAGACAGCAATCCAAATTGTAACTTGCTACAGATCCCCCACCATGCCCCAGGATTCCCACTCCTCATTTCTTGATACACTGGAAAATAGTAGGGTACAACCCAACACTTTAATAATGGGTGATTTCAACTACTCCACCATTAACTGAGAAGACTACTCATGTACCAACTCTTTTGCTCAATGTTTTCTAGAATTCATAAATTCCAACGCCTTGGATCAACTTATCCACACCCCCACCAGGGGGTCATTACCAGCATGGGCGACCAGTGTTCCACACTAGATGTCAATTCCTCGTTTGTCAGATCAGACAACAAGCTAATCAGCCTAGACATCCACATCCTGCCTCCACCCCCATTAGGGAAACCACCATAAAAAATTTCTTCAAAGCCAACTTCACCCTTCTAAAGACAGAAGTAGCAAACTTCACAAAACCCATGCAGATGGACAATAGGGGTATGACTGCTGAATCCTACACAAATGCACTTTATAAGCACTTACATGAGTGCATTGGGTCGTGCTACCCTAACAAAACCAAGATGCTATCCTCCAAAAAAAATTAAGCTGATCTGGTGGTCCCCTGCCATAAACAAACTCTACAACAGAAGAAAGAAACTGTTGCAAAAAAAGAGTAAAATCCAATGATTGGAGAAACTCCCTGGTCAGCCTTAGTAAGAAGCTGAGATTCCCTCATAAAATCCTCCAAAGCTAGTTACAAAATAAAATTGCCACTGATTCTAAAGACAACCATAAAGCATTCTATAGCTATGTCAAGAATCTCAATGGCAGCACTCATATCTGCTCTGAGTTACAGCACAATGGCACTAAATATACAGAACCAACTGATATTGCCAACATCCTGGCAGATAGGTTCAGTGAAAACTTTACCCACCATCTCACCCCCTAAAGGCCCCATCTCTATACCAGAAGAATGCAAAGCTCCTGTAATCATGGCTGCACAGGTAAAAACCACACCCTCCAAAGCCAAGAACACAGCATCCATGGGACCTGACAAAATCCCATGCTGTGTTCTACATAAGCTACAGAATGAACTGGCACCCCACCCAAGCACCATGTTCAATCATAGCTTCATCTCAGGCTTTGTGCCCACTAAATGGTGCACAGCAATGGTTATCCCACTCCTCAAAGGGGGAGCCACCACGGACCCCAGGAACTACCGCCCCATTAGCCTAATGAGCCTGGTCTGCAAGGCCATGGAATGTATCATTATGGAACTTATAAACAAAGACACTGGTAATCTCCAAATTCTGGACCCTACCCAGTTCAGGTTTGTAAAAAAACAGATCATGTCTCCTAAACCTGATAGACTTCTTTGAAGCAGTCACCAAAGCCATAAACGAGGGTAAGGTGGTTGACACAACCTATCTAGATCTCGCCAATGCTTTTGACACCATCCCCCACTCTGGAATTATAGATAAGCAACTCACTAAACTAGGTATAAAACCCTATGTCACAAGATGGGTTGCCAGCTGGCTCACTGACAGAACCCACACTATGAAAGTAGCAGACTCCAAATCTGACTTGAGACCAGTGACAAGTGGAGTACCACAGGGTTCAGTCCTGGGTACTCTCCTGTTTGGTATCTACTTTTCTGAAGTACAGGCTACCACAGAAGGTCTTTGGCTAGCGGAATTCACAGATGACTGCAAACTAGGAGTCATAATTGAAACTTCTAATGATGTGGACATCCTACAAAAGGGCCTCACTGAGACAGATGCCTGGTGTCAAAGCCATGGCCTCAAGCTCAATGCCAAAAAGTGCATTGTCATCCCCTTTGGTAAAAACTCTGTACCCATGAGCTACCACATAGGCAGTAGTCTACTTATCACCGAAAGTGTGATAAGAGACCTTGGGACATAGGTGGACAGTAGTCTCTCCTTTGATAATTACATCACCACAGTAGTCAGGAAATCCTTCTACATGGCACACTTCATCACCAAAAGTTTCTCATCTAGGAAAAAAGAGGTAATTGTTCCCTTCTACTTGTCACTCATTAGACCCATTATAGAGTACAATGCCCCTTTTGGTATGTACCTCACAAGACATCTACAGCAATGGGAAAGGCCACAGAAATTCCTCACAAAGAGGATTGCTGGCCTCAAACAGATGACCTATGCAAACTGTCTCAAAAAACCCCAGGTTTACTCCGTCGCATATCGCCTACTCAGTGGCAATCTCTGCCTAACATACAAAGCTATGTCAAACCCAGAGCTGTTGGACATGCTCCACTTAAACAAATCCCAATCCCTCCAAGCTACATGCTCTAGGGTTCTAAATCTTGTCACCACAATAAACAGAACATGCTGGAGGGATAGATTCCTGTCCCTGAGACTTCCCATACTCTGGAACAAACTACCTCAAAGAAAGCTCTTCATTAGCACTCTTCAAGAAAAATCTTGAAGATTGGATGGGAAATAGGAAATTCACCCTGGGGATCACCTCTGTGGTTCTGCTCGACAGGGGCACAGGAAAATGATTTTCTTGGGTGGCCATAGCCAGGGTACCTTTTTGGCTAGGCTTGTATAGGCCCTGGGGCTTATAGCCTGGCATCTACCTATGAACCTATGAACATGCAGGAGTGCATTCTGATAGAATGTATAGTCTGTGACAGATGTGAGTCAAGCTTCTTCCAACCAATATTATCTCACAATGAATATGTAACGAGTGTCTTCCCTGAATATGTTGGATTCAAGTATAAAGGTTATAGAGAGGATGAATGACACTACCACTGTTCCTCTGTACTGTATTTTATAGAAGAGGTCTTAATAATCTGTGAACCTGAAAATAAACTCCTCAAAACATTTATTGCAGAAAGGTTATCTGCTTAGACAGCAAAAATAATTCTGACAAAACATTGATTAAGCCCTATCTAAAAACAAGACGTTTATAAAATCTGCTCATATTGCTCGTGTGTCATTAAAAACTCTGTACTTGTTTTGTGTATATACCTGTTTTAATGATTTTTACTTCACTGATGAAATGTCAGTTTGTGTATTAAACTGTTGGGGTTAGCAAGTTGTAGTATGTCTCTGGCTAGATATGTATTAATATCCTGTCTCTTTAACTTGAGTGCTGAATAGATGTAATCAATTAATTATAGCAACTTGCAGAGCTTAGGAAGCATATAAAGTGGTTTTAGCTTATGTTGTTTCATTTATGGTCTGAATATGTGATGTGAAAGTGCTAACCGTATTAAAGTTTTTTTATATTATTTCTACCGTGTTTCTCCCTCTGATTCATTTTGCTGAAGAAAATTTATTCGTTGGTGTGAAAGGGAGTTAATTCAGAGTGGCTACAGTATTGACTTTAAAAAATAATTCTTAACAAATGTGACATTTATGGGAAAGCATGAATGTTCATCTGCACCATTTCCTCCGTAGACCTGGCAGCAATTTCTGATTAAATAAATTGCTCAGAGTAAAATAGTAGGTAAATGAAGAGTGAGGGAATTACATCTACATGTGCCTGTTGAGAGATAGATGCTCAACAGTATATCTGTGTCACAAAGTCTAGGCAGACCCTGTTGTTTTCTTACATCCACATGACATTATATATTATGAAAATAATTTTGAGGTTGAGCAAACTTAACAGATAGTCAAAAGACATTTTATGAAGAAGCTAAAATAACCCAAATTAAGACAATTTTCATATCAGTAAGTTTCATTTGAACGTTTTCCTTTGTATGTTTTTTGCTGCTGCATCTATCTTCTGTCAGCTGTTTCCTGTATCATCTCTTTGATCCTCCCCTACAACCTTCTTCAGTACCTGTCTGCCTTATCCCTTATGAGCAGAGGTCCTGCCAGCAGGGATACCTTAATATATTTGACTGAGGAAATGTATAGCGAGATCAGGGCATTTCACTGTGCTGCTGTCCTGACAGCTGTAGATGGCGTTCTGGTATGCCCTACCCCCCCAGTACAAAATGTTTATTATGTATGCACATGCCACTAGACTAGTCCTGTGTATCCGCCAAGAACTACTAGTACTATTCGTTCTTGTCTGGGAGTTCTTACCTCGCTAAGATAGGTGAGCCAATAAAAATGCATTTCAGTCCCTATCGCCCTGGCCAGCATTTCAGGGATCAGGTTCACTAATCGGACCCTAGTCACTTTGGTCACAGTCAAGGATCCATCCCTCTGTACCACGCAGCTTAAACTGTTTTCTGCTGTAACTCATTCAATCGACTCTCCTCTATGAAATCTTAAGTAACGTCCACTTTAAAACATAACTTAGTAAACCATATTGTAACTCACTTGCCGCATTTGTAAGAATTTTTGCCACCCAATTCTTCAGGGGATGTAAATGCTTCAAAGGCCTCTGGAATACTTGTAGTAGTCTGTAACACATTAAAAAATGCAGTATTAATATTGTTCAGCGGCAAGAATACAGTTTGTTTTGCCATGCATAATCCTTTCTTTCATTGGTTACAAGACTCATTCCCTAATAACAAACAAATTGAAAAAAAAAAAAGAAATGCATAGAAAAGTGCCACATGAATGACACTGACTTCCAAATTATGCATTTTAAAGTCAGTCAGAAAGTGAAAGTTCTAGTGACACAATATGAACAGTAATTTTGTAAGACTCCAAAACTAGGTTCCCAGCTGAAGAGTACCACTCAATAGCCTAATGATACATATTGGAAATGTGTTAAATTATTCTTCTATGGAAAGCTGTCAAAAAGAAGAAATTGTTTACCAAATATTTCTATTTTTAAGAGATACTACATATTGTTCACTACAAAATATATTTTTATTCCAGCATCCATGAGCAGAAATGGTCAGCAAGAGGAAAACCCTTCTCAGCAGTACTGCAAATATGCCACATTTTGTTGTGTTTTAAGGAAAACAGAACCATCAGCCCCACTATCATCAGATCATTGACCCTGGAAATATTCCATACCTGGAAGAAAATTAGATTAAACCTCAGGCAACAGCTAGTCTGTAAATGTTAGCTGGTTATCCAGGATAATACCTAGGTCACACAACTTAGCTAAAAACTTGGTCCTAGTGCCACCAAAAAACTATAATCATGTCTAATAGAAAGGGGAGGTAAGCTATTTTAAATGCAGTTATTAAGTGTAATATTGTAGGTATTGTGGTGAAACAGGCACATATGGTAAAGTGTCTTATTTGTAGCAGACACTGAAAAAATAGAAGAGGCACAAAAAGTTCCTTATGCCTCCTGCATGTAAAACACTTAGCCATACCTGCCTGTTTTCCACTGTGGGGTGGGACTACTGCATTTAGAAAAAGTTATGTTTCAGGTCCTTGGAAGACTGGGTGAAAATGACCTCCACAGGAATGTATGATCCAAAGTGGAGTGTTTGAGTCTCCTCCCCCTCCTTTACCAACTCATGTATGATCCAAAGTGGAGTGTTTGAGTCTCCTCCCCCTCCTTTACCAACTCATGTATGATCCAAAGTGGAGTGTTTGAGTCTCCTCCCCCTCCTTTACCAACTCATGTATAATCCAAAGTGGAGTGTTTGAGTCTCCTGCCCCTCCTTTACCAACTCATGTATGATCCAAAGTGGAGTGTTTGAGTCTCCTCCTCCTCCTCCTTTACCAACTCATGTATGATCCAAAGTGGAGTGTTTGAGTCTCCTCCCCCTCCTTTACCAACTCATGTATGATCCAAAGTGGAGTGTTTGAGTCTCCTCCTCCTCCTTTACCAACTCATGTATGATCCAAAGTGGAGTGTTTGAGTCTCCTCCCCATCCTTTACCAATTCATGTATGATCCAAAGTGGAGTGTTTGAGTCTCCTCCCCCTGCTTTACCAACTCATGTATGATCCAAAGTGGAGTGTTTGAGTCTCCTCCCCCTCCTTTACCAACTCATGTATGATCCAAAGTGGAGTGTTTGAGTCTCCTCCCCCTCCTTTACCAACTCATGTATGATCCAAAGTGGAGTGTTTGAGTCTCCTCCCCCTCCTTTACCAACTCATGTATGATCCAAAGTGGAGTGTTTGAGTCTCCTCCCCCTGCTTTACCAACTCATGTATGATCCAAAGTGGAGTGTTTGAGTCTCCTGCCCTCCTTTACCAACTCATGTATAATCCAAAGTGGAGTGTTTGAGTCTCCTCCCCATCCTTTACCAACTCATGTATAATCCAAAGTGGAGTGTTTGAGTCTCCTCCCCCTCCTTTACCAACTCATGTATGATCCAAAGTGGAGTGTTTGAGTCTCCTGTCCCTCCTTTACCAACTCATGTATAATCCAAAGTGGAGTGTTTGAGTCTCCTGCCCCTCCTTTACCAACTCATGTATGATCCAAAGTGGAGTGTTTGAGTCTCCTCCCCCTCCTTTACCAACTCATGCATGATCCAAAGTGGAGTGTTTGAGTCTCCTGCTCCTCCTTTACCAACTCATGTATGATCCAAAGTGGAGTGTTTGAGTCTCCTCCCCCTCCTTTACCAACTCATGTATGATCCAAAGTGGAGTGTTTGAGTCTCCTCCCCTCCTTTACCAACTCATGTATGATCCAAAGTGGAGTGTTTGAGTCTCCTCTCCCTCCTTTACCAACTCATGTATGATCCAAAGTGGAGTGTTTGAGTCTCCTCCCCCTCCTTTACCAACTCATGTATGATCCAAAGTGGAGTGTTTGAGTCTCCTCCCTCCTTTACCAACTCATGTATGATCCAAAGTGGAGTGTTTGAGTCTCCTCCCCCTCCTTTACCAACTCATGTATGATCCAAAGTAGAGTATTTGAGTCTCCTCCCCCTCCTTTACCAACTCCTCCTTGAGAGCAAACTCTGAGAGATGAAGGAAATATCTGAAGTCCAACATGGTTAAGAAGTTGTGTCACTCTCTTCATCTATTGTGTGGCCTTTGCTACACTGAAGAGCTCATGTAGGAGAATTATTCTTTGTTACTCTTGGAAAAGATTATGATTCCGTTCATCCTACGTTTTACAGCTGCACTGGAGAGATGGCAAAAAGCTTCTTATTCTCCTTTCCTAAATACTAATTTAGACAATTCTAGGAAGGAATGAGACCATGTTCCAATCCATGACGGATTTCATGAACCTTAGTATTTCTCCAAAGGAAGACTTATCCACTGGGATACTGTGTGGATGAGACATCTTGTTATCTTCTGACTAAAAATAATGGACTGATTCTACTATCTCCTTAGAGGAAGTCAGTCTAAGGGACAGCCTTGTACCTGAGCTCAAGAATGGCTGTGCTTGTATACAGGTGATATGCATAGGAGTGTATGTTTATATGTATATATCTGCACACACACACACACACACACACACATATATATATATATATATATATATATATATATATATATATATATATATATGACAGATGAGCTCTGAATGATGGGTAATATTACTGGTGCTCTATGTGCAAACGCAAATGGTTACCTTGGGGACCTAAGAAATTTATGCTGCACCTTGTGTTAGCATCAGTCTGCATTTGGTAAGGCTGAGCTGCTACACCTGCAAGCAGAGGCCCACCATATCTCAAACAACTGCTTCAAGACTTGGCCTTCACAGTACACCTTAGTGAGAGAGGAACTAGTGGAATTTTCTCAACATGGGCCATCAAGTCCTGATGTTTCCAGATGACAATCCTAGTAAAAATGTCCTTAGTCCTGAGCAGTACCACTGAGTTATGGCCAAATGACCAAATACTCTCCTCCTCTCCCACACTCCTGCCTGCCATATACTTATGTGCCTCACTGACCAGATCAAAGGCAGCATATACTCACTCTGAAAAGGTATTTGTTGTGGGGAGGCACCTATCCTTGATCTCTTGTAATGCACCAAAATGGAGGATGTTTGTAAACTGAAACCATCATTAATTGAGGGAAAGGGCATGCCAACACACAGGGGCCAAGTGGAGGCTGTCTTTGAAACAGACTGATCTCCAAAAAGGTATGCCAGTTGTATGCGCTCTATTTTTAATGTTTGGTATTTTGAGAGGGCCCTCCTTATGATCCTAAATCTTGACACATACCTTCTTTAAACAATGTTAAATCTTTTGTTTGGTAACACATCTGTTGATATTATTAATACATTTTATCTTGAATGTTTATGGCTCTGTTTTTAATAAATTCTCTTTGCAGAAGTAAAAACAAAAATTAGATTCATAGTTTCATAGTATTAGTCAAAATTTATAACTGCTCCAGTATCTAAAACTGCATGCATGCTTAATTTCCTGAAGACTTATATTTATTAGAAGTTTTAGAAACTGCTTTCTTCTTTCCTCACAGTTTTTTTCTCCCCATTTTGTGATTTTTTTGGGGCTTAAAGGGCTTTTTCTAGTGTGTTTTGCTTGTGACTTCAAACATCTAAATGTAGTTGCCTTATTAAACTTTGTGAGATAACATGAACTTCAAGTTTAAGTTCAGGCCCTAAACAAAACAACCACTGGTTGAAGACATTTTAGCGTGCAATTTTTTTACCATAAGCATGCATGTTAGTTAATTAATGGTAGAAGACAGGATGTTTATTCCCTTACTTTAGCAGAAACAGAAATGGCTACATTGCTCATTTTCTTCTATTTTACATTGAATTCTAACACATGGAGGTAAGTATAATTACTCTCCGCAGTAGAAAATCTCTGGTATAATAAAAGCAGATCAGTAGCACATAGATGATAGAAAATATGAAGTGCTTTGCATGACAGCTATGGATTTATGTTACATGCTTCAGTAGTTTCAGTACTTTCAGAGGCATTAAACCAACACATGCATTGGTACCATCACAGGTGCAAGACCAGCATAAGCCTCAGCAGGGAACATGTAAAGCTTTGGTAGAAGTCATGGCAGACAAAAGAAACAGAAACTCATATGTAATGAGTTACAGTTAAAGTGACAGTGACATGTACTGAAGAAAATTAAGTAACACCAAAACACACTGATGGGTTCCCATACAGGTTTGTTCATGGAGTTATTACAAATTCCAGTACAAATGAATTATTAGAAACAACTGACTTTACTAACTTGGAACCAACTCAATAGAAACAATGGAACCAAAAAAAATGGTCATGTGGCCTCACTGAGACCAATGAATGGTGTTGAAACCATGGCCTTAAGCTTAATGCCAAAAAATGCATCATCATCCCCTTTGGGAAAAACTCAGTTCCCACTAATTACCACATCGATGGGAGCCACTGAACACTGAAGGCATTATTAGAGATCTGGGAACACAGGTTGACAGCAACCTGTCCTTCGACCACCACATTGCCACTGTGGTCAGAAAGTCCTTCTCTATGGCACATCTCATTACCAAGAGTTTTGCATCCAGGAAGAAAGAGGTCATCATCCCTGTCTACTCTTCCCTCATTAGGCCAATCATCGAGTATAATGCCCTATTTGGTATGTACCTCACTAGACACATGCAACAGCTGGAAAGGCCACAAAAGTACCTCATGAAGAGGATCTTCAGCCTTAAACACGTCCTACATGGACAGACTCAAAAAAGCCAGCTATTGTCTGTCTCATATCGTCTACTAAGAGGCAATCTGTGCTTGACTTACAAAGCCATGTCTGACCCAGCTCTGTTAGAAATGCTACATCTAAAGAAATCCCAGTCCCAACACACAACACACTCCAGAGACCTCAACCTCATTACCACAATCAACAGAACATGCTGGAGGGACAGGTTCATAACCCAGAGACTGCCCATGCTCTGGAATAGACTTCCCATACATGTCAAGCAGAGCACCACACTAGCTCTCTTCAAGAGAAATCTTGATGAGTGGATGGGAAATAGAAAGTTCACCTCAGGGATCACTCCAGTGGCTTTACTTGATAGAGGCACTGGGAATTAACATCAGGCGGTATGATGCCAGGGCACTTCTATGGGCTAGGCTTGTAAAGGTTCCAGGGCCATTAGCCTAGTACACACCTATAAACCTATGAACCTATATTTTCTAATAGTCTTACCCATGGGGAGCCTACAGGTATCTCCACAGAGCTATGCAATGCAAAATCCTTTACCTGGGTTATGAGAATAATAATAAAAATTGTAACTGAATATTCTAATTAAGAGTGATTTCAGATATGATGACCTCTGGCTTAAAGAATAAATGGGCTGACAAAGCAACTCTTTCATTACTGGATTACCATGTAGGGCCCAGAAAACATTAAAACCTGCAGCTCTGACATCTCATAGTTGTAACTGCAGAAATAAAGATGTTTTTCAAATTAGGATTTTCAAAGAAATAGCAAAGTCCATTTAAAAAAAAAGCTTTGTAAACTTTTCTAAAACAAATGTCAGTTCTTATGTAGGAAATAGAATCTTCTTAAGAGTTTAAGTTGAAGGACTCAGCTATAAAATAATTTAATAACAGGTGAGAAAACAATTGAGAGAAGTTTCCCAAATTAAATGAGCTGACAAAGGAGAACAGTGGTTATTACTGAAAGAGCAGGGTAGTCCTAAAACTAAGGTTTCAGGTATATATTCTAGGCTGAGAAACAAGATCTTATTTTGACACCAAAAGGAATATCATCTCCGGTTTTAGTGTTATTTTCTTGTGTTAAGTTTAATCACTTCTTGCAAAAGCCAGTCATTAAAAAAAACAAAACAAAACAGAGACAGAGATGACACTATTCCAAACAAAATATCAGAATTTAAAATGTAAGATGAAAACTGTGAATAGAGGGCTGAAGGACTCGACCTTGCAGATGAAACAGGACACAGTTCCTGAAAGGAAGCCAAAGAAAATGGGATGCTCTTTCTCTCTCTCTCTCTGTAAGAAGGATAACTACTGTTCTCAGCAAAATGAGCTATCAGTTTTTATAAATCTTTCCCCTTTCTTCTTTAAATACTACCCTTTGAATAAGAGTCATTGTTCGGAATGTATACAGAAGAACCCCCTTTCCAAACCTTTGCATAAATACCTTGCTTCCAGATAAGTCAAAGAGGAAGCTGTGCATTGTGAAGAGGAGGCCAGTAGTTCAATCTGTGTGCTCCCCCAACACATACAAATTAAAGACAAAGGCAGGAAAATCTGTGTGTTTAGACTTGGCACTGGTGATTGAGAGAGAGAGGAATAGTGTGACTCACTTATCTGGCAGCATAATATGCTTCCCTGAAAGGTGTACACCTTTCAGGGAAATTCAGAGAAGCAGGGTCCTCTCTCTTGAGTCATGGTCATCCTGCAGAACTGGTAAGAATGTGCTCTGCCCTGATGTTTGATGTACCTTGACTGCAGTGTTGTCCATGATCATCAGTAGAAACACCCTTTTTTGGACAATCCTTGAATGCCCTGATAACAAAATGTACTGCTAGAGAGGCCATTCATAATGGTTGCTGGCTTGGTCTGTAGTAAGAATATGAACTAAACAGAATTTGATGGTTTAAGTCAGAGATTTTAAACTTTTTAAATCTCATGGCACACATAAAATAATTAAAGAATCTTGCTTCACACCTCATTTCCACCCCGTGAACAGACCTCTGTAAAGACAGTCTCACAACATTCATGTCATGCATCCAAGGAAGAAAAGCTGAACTCCTCGTGTGCTGAGCTACCCCACACTATTACAGACCTTTACAGGCAATGATTTTGATTTTCCTACATAAGGAGTATGTTTGTAAAGCAAGTTGTTGTCAATGCCAGATCAGATCAATCAGCTTTCATTCATGCACTGTGATCTACTTAGGAAGTAGTTGAGGTAGTGGATTAGAGCATCATAACTTAAGGATTCATCAACAGTAGTTGGGTTGCCCAAAGGTTTAAATGATCTGTCAGAAATCACACGATGCATGCACACATTTTAATTTCTTAACAAGTTTTCGAAGTCATCCAGACTATCCACTCCACAGCAGAGGATACATGGATGCTTACATTGTAAGCTGGGAGCCTCTGACTTTTTAAAGTTATTCAGAAGGAAAGCAAAATGACTGCACACACACGTTTTTGCAAGAGCACAAACTGGGCACCACTGGTTACAATTCTTTTTATTTACAGCAGGCTGCACTAATTCTGTCACCCACCTCTCATGCCTTGTATAGCTACAACAAATAGAATAAAAAGGGGTCTATATTAAATCATTGAATGCTTACAAAAGCGAACAATGATTTATCGATCCCTATGTAAGCAAAAGCTTACAAACTCAAATGCTTAGAACAGCGATTTTTTTCCAAGGGAAAAAAATTGCTGTTCCAAAAAAAAAAAACTCTTAAAACATAACATTGCCCCCCACACCCCCCTACTTAAATATACCAACTCCGAGATCACACTATAGTGACGGAAATGGCAAAATAATGGATGCGGCCAAGTGATTTCTTTCCCAGGTAAAGAATTCCTTTATATGCCACTTCATCATTTCACCTTTTCGTCTTTTCAAGTTCGACCAAGACCCCTACACCCCCCCTACTTAAATATACCAACTCCGAGATTGCACTACAGTGACAAAAATGGCAAAGCAACACATGCAGCCAAGCGATTTCTTTCCCAGGGAAAGAATTTGCTTATATGCTGCTTCGTCATTTTGCCTTTTCGTCTTTTCAAGTTCGACCAAGACGCATTTGAAAGAATGCATCTTCGGTCATCTAATAGGAACCCAAGGAAAAGCATATGGTGAATAACCGCTGGCTCAAAATGTTTTGCTTCTACTTTACTAAAGTAAAAATATGGAATGTACACTTAATGGCCCATGTCCTCTGTAACTCAGGACAACTGCATGTCTAAGCATAGTCAATGCCCACAGTTCATGCTAACATCCTTTAATTGCTTATTTTTACCTGCCAAGCTGTACCCAGCTTCCACTTCAGGGGGACTCCCTCTGCCAAGAGCCACTGAAGGCACAGAGTATATTCCAGTAAAGGTGTTTGTATCTCCTTTTTGTGTTTTCAGCTCATATCTTAGCACTGTCAGGTTGTCAACAAATGCTTGTTCACCCTACCCACTAACACTTAGTAGAAGGTTAAGCAAAAGTGAAGGGAGGAATGCTGGGTTGCACATGGCATTGTTTCAGGTTGTGTCAATGGAACAACAGCTTCTATGATTAAGTTCCATTTAACAGTGAGTTATTTTTATGCCAATGTTTTATGTAAGGTACTTGACAGAAAATGACTGATATAGTAGTAAAGTGTATCAGGTGCCTATATGCTTGATCAAATGCAGCCACGGCGTACTGAGGGATAAATAGGGACACTTGTAGATTTCTTTTGTGTTGTATTTCTTTAAAGAAGTTTTTAATTAATTTGTTTTAAAAAATCTTGCAGCACACCTGTTGACCTCTTTCCACAGCACACCAGTTGAAAATCGCTGGTTTAAGTGAATGGTGAACAGGTCTGTCTAGACAGTGCCATCTTGATTAGCAAGTACCAGAGCAGCTTTTTGGGTTGGAGTACAGCATCCTCTATATAATATACAGAATGCAAGGCACACTTGAGTAGATGCAATTCTATTTGAAAGAGAGAGATACCCCAAACAAAATAAACTAATATCCATTGTAAAACTTGTGATATTAGAGTGGAGTCAGGACAGGTGCTGAGAAATACCTGGTTGCAGAATGTACATGCCAACAGCTCCAAACAAGAATTACATCAGGAGCATCATGTGTGTGATATTAAGACTCTGCAATAGTAAGGAGGTGCTTTGGCCAGGAAGATACCATCAAACTATTGATGAACTTTCTTAGCAGTTGGAACAATAATTTTGTGTTGTATGGTAGAAGGATTCTCTAATAAATCTCTCTCAACAGCCAGGTGTGCAGAAGGGTATAAAGCCTCCTGTGCATCACACTGATCTGTAGATGTCCTACAGGTAACATACACCTGTGCAGAGTAAACAATATACTGCAAAAGAAAGCAACACCCAGTGCACAAAGAGTAAACAAAAAAGAACCCAAGTCAGATTAATAAGGAACTGCCATCAATAAAACATTAGTTCCAGATGAAACAGGATGCCCTTTAACAAAATGAAGACCAGCAGATAGTTAAATGCTCTAACTTTTAAACTTCTTCATTGAGGCCCCTGTCTATCTCTGAATACAAATGCTTATTCTCGAAACCTATCCTGCTGCATATTGATCTGTAAAATATGATGTTATGCCTGGGAGGTCTGAGTGGGCCAACAAAGACCTTTTTCATAGGAGGCCTAGATAGAAAAGCTCAGTAATGTTACAGAAAATTAACAGCTCCATGATAGTTGTAAAATTAAAATAGCAAACCAATAATGAAAAGAAGAAATTAGGAAAATTGGAAGCTCCATGAGAGTACATAAACTGAGCCGTAAACCAGTAATGAGAAAAAAGATGGAAAATAACAGTGCATGAGATTAAAGATGGGGTCATCCTGCTGGCAATATGATTATCACTGGCAGTTAGACAAAATGTTAGAAACATTAAAAAATACACAGAGTTTCACTGTAAGCTCTTGGATCACCTGATGGAAGTGTAAGATCAGGTTTCATTTTAATCTATTTTGTTAGACAAAACTACAGTATTCTGTTTGCAGAAGTCTAGAAATACACCCATATTAAAAGAGGCCTTCACAGTTTACATACAGTTTCAGTGAAAACACTTTCAATCATTGAAAATAACCTTCTGTCAAGAATACTGAAAAGAAAAGAATGTGCTGTACATTAAAAACCAACAAACTATCCTGTCTGGATGGTACAAGGCTTGGGAACCGAGGTTAAAGAGAAGTGTAGATTATTAGGAATTATACCATGACCCCCCCCAAAACGTGCACGCTGATTGGCCAGCGTGCCCATTGTAAATCGAGTTATACTAATGGAAAAAGGTCCGGTCGGCCGGACTTTTTTCCATTAGTATAACTCGTTTTTTTAAAACACTGTCTCGCTATGTTAAATGGGTTTAACATAGTGAGACAGCTTTAAAATAAGCAACGGAGATCTCCGTTGCTTATTTTAAAGCTGTCTTGCTATGTTAAACCCATTTAACATAGCGAGACAGTGTTTAAAGCAACGGAGAAAGCAAGATCTCCGTTGCTTTTTTTTAGTGTTTCACTATGTTAAATGAGTTTAACATAGCGAGACAGTTTTAAAATAAGCAACGGACATCTCCGTTGCTTATTTTAAAACTGCCTCGCTATGTTAAACTCATTTAACATAGTGAAACACTAAAAAAAAGCAACGGAGATCTTGCTTTCTCCGTTTTTGCCCAACTCTGATGTACAGGCGCCAGTACATCAGAACTGCCGCGGATGCCAGACATCTGCGGAAGGGCAGCAAACAGGCATTATACTATGCCATTATTTAAGAAAAGTAATAATTTCTTTTCTTCAATAATGTCATGGTATAATAGCAATAACCCACTTCTGGGTGTGGGTAATGCTAAATTTACCCACGGTTGGCTTTGTTTGGTCCTCGGGCTCGCCTCGGGACCAAACCACGCCAACCGTGGGTAAATTTAGCATTACCCACACCCAGGCATGGGTTATTGCTATAATACTTCAGACACAGTTAAGTTAGTCCATTTGGACTGATATGTAGAAAGTCATTGCAGTACAGTCACTTGAGTATGAGTGCAGAAGTCAGGTAAAATGTTAATCCTATTATTCTGGAGGATAGTGTGGAAGCTATGGACATAACTATCAGAATATGAGTGCAGAAGCTATGGACATCATTATCAGCATTGTTACATTATGATCACAGAATTTATGGACAGTATAATGAGTGCAGAAGCCATGGAAATTAATATTTTTATTCAAATATTGTTGACCTCCACTGTACAAAATAAAAGCATTTTAACTGAACTACAGTGTGTGCAGATGTTATTCTAAAATGTACAAGAAGATTTGGCCCATAAAGGAGAGACTGACACCTACTCAGCACAAGTTTGGATAATTAACAGATAAAGACATTAAATCCAGTCTCATTCCAGTTTCTTCAAGTTGCTTCCAGCTCATTCTAGCATTCTATAGTCAGTTCTTACTGAAAAATTCAAATATACTTGATTTTTAAATATCTGACAAAACAGTACCATTCATATACATTAGGCAAGCTTAGTTGTATAGCATCTTTGTAAATATCCATGCCTTTACAGATATTTTGACATTCTTGCTAAAAATATTGCTAATGCTATTTTACTGTATTCATGGCTTTACTTTTAAATAAACCTGCATTAGTTATTAATTTGTACAATTTTCTTTGATTTGTCTTTATTCATATGTCATATTCCTCACCACATCTTTCTGTCCAACAATGGATTTTGCAATGTGACTAGATTACATATTATATATATATATATATATATATATATATATATATAATATGCATACATGTGAGTTATTACTTGCAGAGCTTTTATCCCCGTGCCTGTACTAAAAGTGGTCCTTAAACCTAACTAGAAAACTTGATTAACAAAAGAAAAGCAAAATATATACATGCATACATAAATACACAAATAGAAAAATAATCAGATGCTGTAAGAAGACTGCATTGTGAAATATTTACCTTTATATCAAGGGAAATGCTAGTGAAAGGTTCAAATGTATCTGAGACACCTTCACAGTTGAGACATTTTACTGAAAAACACAAAGTGAGTTATTAAAAAAATGCATAAATGCATTTATGCCAAACACACATGTATGCGATAGCATATGGTCTTACTTCACAGAGTAAGTATTAAATCATGTAATTATGCTCATTCATGCAATACAGTGACCAAAGTAACAGATATCTCCAAGCTTTGCTCATGGACTATGAGTAAAACAAAATAAGAATGAATCTGATGGGGTGTGACCAAACATATAGCAACATCAAGACCCTAACATTTTGTTCACCAGCGTAATGACATGCACAATACCACCACCCAGTAGGCCCAAAAATGCCATGCACAATATCAGCACCCATTAGGTCCAGCAATGCCATGCATAATGCCAACACCCATTGTTCAACAATGGCACTCATAATGCCAACATTCATTAGGCTCAAGAATGGCATGCTTAATACCAGCACCCATTAGGTCCAACAATGCCATGCACAATACCAGCACTCATTAGGTCCAAAAATGGCATGCACAATGCCAGCACCCATTTGGTCCAACAATGCCAACACCCATTAGATCCAGCAGTGCCATGCCCAATACCAGCACCCATTTAGTCCAATAATGGGAAAACACAAAACCAGCAGTCATTATGCCCAACAATGCCATACACAATACCACCATCAATTAGGTCCAACAATGGCATGAACAATGCCAGCACCCATTAGGTCCAACAATGGTATGCACAATACCAGCACCCTTTCATTTCAACAATGCCATGCACTGTGCCAGCACCCATTAAGTCCAACAATGATATGTGCAATATTAGGTCCAACAATGCATTGCACAATACCAGCACCCATTAGGTCCAACAATACCCTGCACAATGCAGCATCCATTAGTTCAAATAGTGACATGCACAATACTAGTACCCAGTCTGTCCAACAATGCCATACACAATGCCACTACCAATTAGGTCCAACAATGGCATGAACAGTACCAGCAACCATTAGTTTCAACAATGGCATGCAGAATACCAGCACCCTTTAGGTCAACAATGCCATGCACAATGCCAGCATCCATTAGGTCTAACAATGGTATGCACAACACCAGCACCCATTATATCCAACAATGGCATGAACAATACCAACACCCATTATATCCTACAATAGAATGCACAGTACCAGCACCCTTTCAGTTCAAGAATGTCATGCACTATGCCAGCGCCCATTATGTCCAACAATACCAACATCATTAGGTCCAAAATGGCATGCACAGTGCCAGCACCCATTAAGTCCAGCAATGCCATGCACAATCCCAGCACCAGTTAGGTCCAGCAATACCATACATAATACCACCTCCAATTAGGTCCAACAATGGCATGAACAATACTGGCACCCATTAGCTCCAACAATGCCATGCACAATACAAGCACCCATTAGTTCCAACAGCACCATACGCAAATCCAACAGTTATTAGGTCCAACAATAGCATGCACAATGCCAGGACCAGTTAGGTCCAACAATGTCATGCACAATACCAGCATCCATTAGGTCTAACAATGCCATACACAACACCACCACCAATTAGGTCCAACAATGGCATGAACAATGCCAGCACCCATTAGATCCAACAATGGTATTCACAATACCAGTACCCTTTCAGTTCAACAATGCCATGCACTATGCCAGCACCCATTAAGTCCAACAATGGTATATGCAATATCAGCACCCATTAGGTCCAACAATGCATTGCACAATACCAGCACCCATTAAGCACAACAGTGCCATGCACAAATCCAGCAGTCATTAAGTCCAACAATACCATGCACAATCCCAGCAAACATTAGGTCCAATAATATCCTGCACAATGCAGCATCCATTAGTTCCAATAGTGACATTCACAATACTAGCACCCAGTCGTCCAACAATGCCATACACAATACCACTACCAATTAGGTCCAACAATGGCATGAACAATACCAGCACCCATTAGTTCCAACAGTGGTATGCAGAATACCAGCACCCTTTAGGTCAACAATGCCATGCACAATGCCAGCATCCATTAGGTCTAACAATGGTATCCACAATACCATCACCCATTAGGTCCAACAATTGTGTGCACAATATCAGCACCCATTATATCCAACAATGGCATGAACAATACCAGCACCCATTAGATCCTACAATAGAATGGACATTACCAGCACCCTTTCAATTCAAGAATGCCATGCACTATGCCAGTGCCCATTATGTCCAACAATACTAGCATCATTAGGTCCAACAATGGCATGCCCAATGCCAGCACCCATTAAGTCCAGCAATGCCATGCACAATCCCAGCACCAGTTAGGTCCAGCAATACCATACACAATACCACCACCAATTAGGTCCAACAATGACATGAACAATACTGGCACCCATTAGCTCCAACAATGCCATGCACAATACCAGCACCAGTTAGGTCCAACAATGTCATGCACAATACCAGCATCCATTAGGTCTAACAATGCCATACACAATACCAGCACTTATTAGGTTTAACAATACCACTCCCACAAGAGGGAAAAACATACTGGACCTGATTATCACCAACATGGGGACTCTATGCTCCAGACCAGAAGTGTATCCCTCACTGGTAAGATCAGACCATAAACTAATCTCACTGGATATTCACATCCAGACCCCACCCGCTCCCCAGAAAACTACAGTGAAAAACCTCTCTAAAGCAAATTTCACACTCCTCAAAACTGAGGTGGAATCCTTCAAAGCCCCCGGGCCTGTGGAAAATACAGCCCAGACCGCAGAATCCTTTATAAAGGCATTCTATGAACACCTTCAGGAATGCATGGATCATGCAATCCCAAATAAAACCAAGACCCAATCCTCCAAAGGCAGACGTCCTGTCTGGTGGACCCCAGCCATAAACAAACTATACAATAGAAGGAGGAAGCTACTACATGATAGAGCAAAATCCCAAAAAGGGAAGGCATCTCTGATCAGTGTTAGCAAAAAACTACGGGCACTTATAAAATTGTCTAAGGCCAGCTTCGAGAGAAAAATTGCACAAGACACTAAGGATAATCACAAGGCTTTCTTTAGTTATGTTAGGAACCTGGGTGGGAATTCCCAGATATGCTCAGAATTAGTCCAAAATGACAAAAAATACACCGAACCCACAGACATTGCCAACATCCTAGCTGACAGGTTCAGTGCAAACTTCTCCCCACCCTCCCCACCAAAAGGGCAAATATCTATCCCAGCAGAGTGCTGCCCCCCTGACATCTCAGATGCTCAGGTAAGAGCCGCCCTCTCCAAAGCAAAACACACAGCATCAATGGGACCAGACGGTGTCCCGGGCTGCGTTCTACATGAACTCCAAGAAGAGCTAAACCCAAACATAAAACTACTGTTCAATCTCAGCCTTACCACAGGATCCATTAGGTCTAACAATGCCAAAGAGTGGCCTACAGCAACAGTGGTCCCTCTCCACAAAGGTGGTGCCTCAATGGATCCTGGAAACTATCTCCCCATAAGCCTGACTAGCTTGGTCTGCAAAGCTATGGAAAGGATCAACATGGACCTCATAAATAAAGATATTGGGGACCTACAGACACTGGATCCTACCCTGTTCGACTTTGTTAAGGGCAGATACTGCCTCTTAAACCTGGTCGATTTCTTTGAAACAGTTACCAAGGCCATTGACGAGGGGAAGGTGGTCCACACAGCCTACCTGGACCTCGCAAAAGCATTCGATACAATACCCTACTTGGGCATTATAGATAAGCTCACCAGCTTAAATATAAACCCCTATGTCACTAGATGGGTTGCAAACCGGCTCAAGGACAGAACCCACATGGTTAGAATTGCTGGAGCCATGTCAGACTCCAAACCAGTTACAAGTGGCGTCCCACAAGGCTCAGTCCAGGGACTGGTCTTGTTCGGTATATATTTCTCGGAGATACAGGCCAACACGGAAGGACTATGGCTGACTAAGTTCGCAGATGACTGCAAACTGGGTGCCATAATCGACTGTCCAGCCGACACAAGCATCCTCCAAAAGGGCCTCATAGAAAGAGACAACTGGTGCCAGAGCCATGACCTCAAGCTAAACGCCAAAAAGTGTATAGTCATCCCCTTTGGCAAAAACAAAGTGCCCACAAATTACCACATAGGTGGTAATCCATTAAGTACGGAAGAAGTAATTAGGGACCTGGGGACCCAAGTTGATAGCAATCTCTCATTTGACAACCACGTGGCCAAAGTGGTTAGAAAAACATTTTATATAGCCCACCTAATCATGAAGGGATTCACATCTAGACCAGGGGAGGTCATCGTGCCTCTTTACTCATCCCTCATCAGGCCCATAATTGAGTACAATGCCCTTTTGGGATGTACCTTACCAGACACCTGCAGCAACTGGAAAGACCCCAAAAGTACCTCACCAAGAGGATCAAAGGGCTCAAACAGATGCCATATGCTGCCCAGTTAAAGAAACTCCAGCTCTACTCAGTGGCATACCGCCTGCTCAGAGGTGATCTGTGCCTGACGTATAAAGCCATGTCCAACCCGGAATTAATGGACATGCTGCACCTCAGAAAATCCAAATCCCATTGAGCTATGCACTCGAGAGACTTGAACCTCAGCACTGAAATAAATAGGACATGCTGGAGGGACAGATTCATAACCCAGAGGCTCCCTTCACTCTGGAATAAAATCCCAGTCCAGGTTAGGCAGAGTCCCTCATTGACTCTCTTCAAGAGGAATCTTGATGAGTGGATGGGGGATCGTAGGTTTACCCCGGGTGTCACTTCTGTGTCACTGTTAGACAGAGGCACAGTATACTAACCTCGAAAAAGGACATAGCAAAATTAATTTAAAATAGTTGGCGAAAGCCAAACACACTCTAGCTAGGCTTATAAATGTCCTAGGGCAGATAGCCTAGTATGAACCTATGAACCTATGAACCTAATAGCATGCACCATCAGCACCCATTGAGTCCAATAATGGCATGCGCAATACCAGCATCCATTAGGTCTAACAATGCCATACACAATACCAGCACTCATTAGGTTCAACAATAGCCTGCACTATCAGCACCCATTGAGTCCAACAATGGCATGTGCAATATCTGCAGACATTAGGTGCAACAATGACATGCACAATACTAGCACCTGTTAGATTCAACAATGCCATGCACAATACCAGCACTCATTAGGTCCAACAATGGCATGCACAATGCCACCACCAATTAGGTTCAACAATGGCATGCATTATCCCAGCACCCATTAAGTCCAACAATGGCATGCGCAATACTATCACCCATTAGGTCCAACAATGGCATGCAGGGGAGCAACTGCTCACCATTTGCCTGCTACATACAAAGAGAGAATGTCACACAATTTGTTAAAACTGCCAGACTCCATGACATACAGGATTAAAGCTCAGACTATGACTCAGAAGATCGGTTTGAATAGCAGCTTGGATGTTGGAGGAACAGAGGAGAAGGAAGAAAAGAAGATGGGAGTAAGTGGTCAATGAAGGCTTACTCATTCTGGGAGGAGAAGATGGTGATTCATCTGGCTGTTTGCCATTTGAAAGCAGATTGTTTTAGGTGGTTGAGATGCAGCCAGTAAGTGGGGACATTGGCTCAGTACTTCCAAACCAATGATGACATCTTTTCTTGTTGGTGTATGAAACGTGACGCGCACAGGCAAGAGTGTAAGAGGCCCTTTAGGTGATGTGAGAACTCATATTAGCCATGGGGGCAGTGCTGGGATTTAATTAAAAATTTCCACCCATCTGCCTTCCTTAAAGAAGGCTTCACTGTGGGCTTATGAACAAATTGGGTAAATGGCTATGGTAGGCAGAGGCAATCCAGTTTGTGTACTTTAAGTCTGTATGAGAGATCTGATGTGAAATTTAATTTCTCTTGTGGTCATTTGTGCTGCCATTCAGAACAATATGGGGTATGGGGCTGGTAACTCACTCAGTAGACAATAGGCTAATATGTAGGCAGATCGCCTGCAGACTGGATTGGTAAAGCTACCTTCATACCTGTCTGGTTACTGGTGAACGGATGGATACAACTAATGGGGGAAGGCTGATGGCTGAAAGGTGAGTAGGCAAAAGTCATTTAGAAAAAAGTGCTGTTTCTTTACATGGATAGGCTCTTTTCAGATAAAAAAGTAAAGTTATATTGCCATAATAGATTTATGCAACCTCACAAATTCAATATCTGGAATAGTAAACCTACTCTGAGATCTAAGATAGCCTCCAAAAATCTGGTGAACTAATGTTGTTTCCTCGGTTTCTGGATCAAGCCTGCAACAAACAAATGTATGTGAGTTATTACTAATTCAAATTACAAAATAAAACAGGTTAAGAAAGTCAGCTACATAACTTAAATTCCATACTATGTCTGTTTATTTTAAAGCACTCCATGAAGGGTACATGTGCAGCTCTATGTACATTTCAAAGTTGAAGACAATATTTGTAAAAATCATTACTAGTCTAAAGGCAACAAAAAACCCTGTATGTATATTTAAAAACAGCCTGTTTTAATCTTTCATTTTTCTTGTTGCTAATACAGCTTGCAGTCAGTTTCTCAGCAACCCTTACATAGTTCTGAGGTGGAGTGGGATATAAAATGTTTGTGAAACTTGTAGAGTCAAACTATGTATATATTTTTGTTAGATTGTCTATGCCCTCCCATAAATGTAAACAATTATTTGTATGCTGTGCATTGTGTTGTTAGATTAGAATGTAACCTGGCCTGAGCCAGTAAATGATCATTGTTTGATCAGTGTTGAACCTGGTAAATACATATAAATAAATAAAAATAAATAACATCATTGTTTACCTGGTTGCCATCCCTTTGTTCCAATCAAAACCCCTCCCACTGCTCACCTCTTTAATCATTCTCACCTCTGCTGAAGCTGCTGCCTACTGTTGAATATGTTCCATGACCTCATCCTCTGTTTTGTCCATGAAGGTGCATAGCCATCTGTGAAACCCAGTTTCTTCAGTTCATCACAGCTCATATGCACAATGATAATCCCCATGCACTAAATCTTAAATACTACCACCTCTCCTTCTTCACGTTACCTCCCCAGATTCTGTTCCTTAGCACTTAACTATTAGGTAATTTTTCATTATTTATCTATTTACTGATTTATTTATTTATTTATTTACTTACTATTTGGGGCAGTGCACTGATCTCAGTGGACCATTTGTAGGCACAGCTGCCTCTTCACTACATTCTGTCGCATTGTTATCTCAGGCATTCCTCCACTTTACTTAAAGAGCAGACTAACTAAAAGAGAGGCTGAGCATCAGCAAAAAAAAAAAAAAAACAGCATCAGATGCTCAGTCTAGCCACAACAATCTTCTCTGTTTGTAACATCTCTGGAAGAAGCAGTCACACAAATTTCTAAAGGCAGTCCAGTGTAGTGATTTTTTTTTATTTAAATGGCATTTCTCTGAACATTACAAAACATCCAAAGTACTACGACATCCTGTAATAGGCACAAACTACCACCTAAACCTTACCCATGCCAGGAGCAACACCTGACCCTCCTTCTCTAATAAAACTCCATGAAAAAAAGGCTATTTCTCCAGTGTTAAAAATGCTGAAACTATTTGATGAACTGCATATCTCTGAACCATGACTTAACAGCTAGTATCACAATGACCACACAACATTACTAAACCATGAAGGGTCACATACATGTAAAAAATTAAGATGCGTAAATGCTGTATTAAGATACATAACAAAATAAAACACTAATCTCATTTGAAACCAGAGAGAATGGGCGAGGAACTATCCTAAAAAAACTGCTACACTTTAGCAGAAGCATTTAATGAAGTTACAATTTCAGAATTTTGAAAATTAAGACATTCACAATCATGAAAAAGTCAACCTATTCTTGTGTAACATTTTTCAGTTTATTGCTATTCTCCATTTGGACTGCCAGACTTAATTTACTTAAAGTGATGCTCCAGTATAGAAACATCTGGATCTTCATTTCTATAAACTTGCAAATCATATACCAAATCTATCTTCCTACATGGGAAAATAACAGATATCACATAATAAAATGTTTTTGCATTAGAAATGAAATTGTGTCATTAAGAATATTAAATACATGGGTATTTCATGTAGAACTTACACATTATTGCCACTCAGGCATGATCTTTGCATGGCATTGATAGTCAGACAAAGAAATTCATGGGCGTCTTCCTGTCTTCCATAACGTAAATGTTCTCCAATCTCTGCAAAGAGAACACATTCAAAATGCTATTAAAATGCAAAGGTGATAGCTTATGCATTTGTTTACTCTACATGATTAAAATTCATCCTAAAATGAAGCAATATTTTTCTTTTTTTTAATATTTATCACATGAACCCTATACTTCATGTAATTACTGTCAGGGTCATAGACATCAGCATAGCTGGTAATGTCTGGAAATGCTCTTTTTAATAAAGCAGATTACATCTAAGAAGTGCAATGACAGTTATTAACCAATTAAACATCCTTTTAATGAGTGCTGTCCCATGATGCTGACAGTAGTAATTAACCATGTCACCAATGGATCTTTTATGGCTAATCTTGCCCACACTGAGTGACTTTTAAGATGGCTTCCTCAATTTAAGATGGAGGTGAACAAAAAAATCACAAGGACAGAAGACAATGCTATCCTACCAACTCCCTCTCGCAGGTCAGAAACATAAAGCAGCAGATATCCAAAACAGCAAAAAATGAAGCATGTGTCTACCTCTGAAACAGCCAGTTCCAAAACTCAGTGTTATAAGAGTAAACTATTTCTGGAGGGAAGTGAAGCCTTGTTCAACTCTATGATGAGAGGGGCTATATATTCCGTACTCCTTCTAATTCCATACACTAACTTTTGAGTTTGTTGCTTTCAGTACTAAAACCTAATTTTATTTTGAAGTTTTCAAACATTGTAGCTTATTATTTCACTATCCAGATTACTCCAAGCTTTGTCTGCTCTACACCCGAAACCATACATTTAGCAGTTCTCATGGCAAACTGTCATTTGTTGGCACAGTTATTTTCATCACATATTAATCACTGGTGAATCAAAATTAAGTCTTAACTCATTTCATAATTTAAGGACATTTAATGCTTCAATTATCAAAAATCTTTTTTAATCAGAGAGCACTGAGTCTTTAGTTCCAACTGCTCTTCCGGATGTGGCCCATTCAGTACTGGTAACTGCTCGATGTACTGCCTCTGTGTTTACTTTTTTGTGGTAGATAGCTGCTTTTTGTTTGGGCTCCAAACAGAAAAGCCACAGTCTGCTTCTGACTAATTTATTAAATATTGTCTTCTTATTGGCGTGGAGTCACTAGTTTTTATATTTTTCAGAGTACAATGAGATAGTCCAGAGGCCTGTTTTCATAAGTTATCTAAACTGAAATCAAAACTAAGCCAGTTATGCACTATCACATCAGGTCATTGTATGATGAAACTTGCATGATGATTTCAAATCTATTTTTTGAGATTCCATGACGTGATCAGTTGATATGAAATGTTAAACACAAAGAACATCCAAAAATGTCCAAGCTGATATTCTTGGTTGACAACTTTTAAAAGCCACAAAAACGTAAACAAGGTTTAGCGCTTTTGTTCCGCTAATGGGAACTTCATCAGAACAATTAAAATCAGTGCAGTCACCCATTTTAAATACACAAACACCAATAAAAAAACTTTCCTAAAATCACATTATGTTAATTATAAAATGCTGATTATTAAACTGCATCAATTATTTCAATGCATAGTTATTCATTTTCAAAATAGGAGTTATTGAACATCCCTCATTTAAACCAGGTAAAACCATAGCTTGTAACCTTATTTGCCATTTTAACTCTTCAATGTTAAGGTGTTCATCCACTATCTTTCTTTGCATGTCTTTCCTTTTATTTGGCTGATAACCTGAAACCCAAAAGTATGTGCTGGCTTTACTGATATGCATTCATACAGTATATTGGTGCTTTTTTTTTATTTTTGATGTCATTTAGATGTTCATATATACAGTCCTTTAACCACCTGGAGGTTTTACCCACATAATATGCCAGGCAGTGTGAACATTGGGCCAAATATACCACATTCATGGATGTGCAATAATAGTGTCCCCTTATTTCATATTCCTTGCCACAAATCATAAAAATATTTTCCTACTATAACATTATTACATTGTGTACAGTGTCCACATTTGTAAGTGCCTCATTTGCTAGTTACTATTTTTGGGTATTTTTTGTCCCCCAATATCTGTTTAATAGACCTGTCCCTTCTGTATACTATTTTAGGGATAGAAACAAATCTTTCCATATAAGTATCATCAACAGAAAGAAGTCTGCAATTCATATTTATTACCTTGACTATTGCCATACTGTCCAAGGATTAAGTGGTGATAAACAATAATTCACTGCTCATGTCCTTTTTATCATAATGTCCTGGTTATTGCATAAATCAATGTTATTACCATTCAAAATAGGAGACATAACACCCAGACTACTTTTTACTGTTACTTCATTTTGTATTTCCATCAAAAAACCTTCTGGATATCCTCTCCTCTTAAACATTTCCATCAATCTTACAGACTCCACTTGAAATGTGTGATCATCAGAAATCATTCTGGCCAGTCTGACCATCTGTGCTTTAACAACTATTTTTTTCTGATGATAGGGGTGCCAACTGAAGTAATGCAGATAATTATTAGAAAAGGTGGCTTACGGTAAATTGTAGATACATAATGCCTTTTTTCCACATCCTTACTCAATAAGACATCCAAAAATGCTATACTATTGACATCATAGCTGTGGAAAAAGGATAAATATATTGACTGTATTGTTGAGATAAATTATAAACTTCTTAAGCTTCTCTCCTGTATCTGTCTAGAAAATAAAAATTTCATCCAAAAAGCGGGTGTATAACGACCAGCAATTACTGTCCCCGGGATTCATGAAGCTTGTGCCAGGCGCAGGCATAGTGTCAGCGATCTAACACCAAATATGGCCACCGAGCAATTCAGGTACGAGCTGTTTCCACGTGCACTACCTGCATATGCCACGCCCGCACAGCTCCCGGCACATGTATACTAATTACTCCATGTGCAGCAGAGCAGCATGCAAATGAAGGTATATAGCGATTCAGGAAGTGGTGCAGGCATAGTGTAAGCATGCAGAAATGTAAATCGAAAAAAACGGTTTACATTTTTCAAACATAAAATTGGTGCCATGACAGTGGACCAAACTCACGTATTATACTGTTAATATATGTCATTGGCTAAATATATAGCCATTGGCATAAAAAAACATGCACAACATATAAAAAAGAACATTTAATGTCATGCCCACACTAACGCGACGTTAAATCGCAGGGCATCGGTGCACAAATGGGATCACAATGAAAATATAATTATATGGAATAAAACTGCAATGTAACACATTTCATGAATTCCCCATAATAGTCAATGGCACGCACACTACACCACACCATGGTGCAAGGATTGCTAAGGGGCTGTGACAGTGTTCTACGTGGTAACTAGGCATTAGTAGGCAATGCCATGCAAATGAGAGGAGTAATACTGAATCACAAAATCCCCGCTGACATAAGGATGCACCTCACAGCGTAGCAGTACAACACCGAGGTGTGGCCTGGAGATAAAGATGACATCAAGAGAGGGGTGTGCCACCTTAGCTGTAAACACATTGGGGCATTGCTAATCCGGTTTGCCTGTTACTAAGCAAAGCTGTAGGATAAGGTTGTGTTGAAGTAGCCATAGCTTTGCTTAGCTGAGAGCACACAAGGTAACCGAATGTGCATGTGAACGTGGATGAAAACGCACTCGAAACCCGGTAAACGGCTGTGCGTGGCACACACCAGAGCTGAAATGGGAAGGATACAGGAAAAAATTAAGGAAATGCTGCAGCATGGTAATTGCAGTACAAATGAGTAATTAACACCTAGGAACCCACAGTGGGCCATTGACAACAGCTAACAAGGTTGCTAGCAGCTATCTGCAGAACAGGAAATGGGAGGTGCCATACTGCAAAGAAAAGAGAACTGTCACAGCAAAACAAAGCAAACTTGCAGCAGATCAGCTACATAACACATTTCGCAACACAATCCTGGGTTGGGAAAGTACAAAACAAGAAAGTTAGCAACTGGATGCATGCCTGACAATGGGAGGGGAATCGGGTTGAAAAGTGAAGTAAAAGGCAATAGATGAATCACGGCAGCCAAGCATAATTCAACACCAAAGGCCCCACAATAGCAGTACCCACTGTAACACCCATAATTAAGATACCCTGCAGCTGGAATTGCACATACACACCCAATTACACCAGCGGCATCCATAGCACAATAGTATAAAGTGTGAAAGCACCTCACACACTTGTATATTCCCAGACACTCTGCACCATTGGTATATACAGACAGGGAACTTTTAATATGTACATGTTAGGGGCTGCCATAGCTTTGATTCACCAGCATATGTTGGAGACTGAAGATGGTGTGGAGGATGATGCTGACAACCATCTCAGGCACCAGAGGAGGAGAACAGTGTTCAGACCCAGGGTAACCTGCTAGGGGCTACATGATAGGGAGATAGTAGAGCATTACAGGGTGGAGAGGGACACCATACAAGAACTTGTTGAGCTGTGCTGGCCATGCCTCAGAGCCAGAAATAACAGAGGGAAACCCATCCCAGTGGACACAAAGGTATGTGTAATCTTGAGAATACTAGCCACAAGTACCTTTCAAAGGCCAACTGGGGATATCCTGGGGATCTCACAGGCATCAGCATACAGGGTACTCCACCAGATCCTGGATGCCATGTTACCACATGCCAATGAGCACACATATGTCCCCTGAATGCAGGAGGAGTTGGCTAGCAATATGTGTCTCTTCCACCTTGTGGCAGACAACCTGGAGGTACTGGATGCAATAGACTGCACGCACATACACATCAAGTCACTACCCAGTGAACAGGGTAGGTGATAAATAAACTGTAAGGGATACCCCTCCATCAGCTGCCAGGTCGTGTGCAATGCCCAGGGCATTATCATGGACGTGTGTGCTGGCAGCCCTGGAAGCTATCATGACTCCCACATCTGGCATGCCTCACAGCTGTATCAGGTATTTGCCAGGGGGGACATCCCATATGGCCACCTGGTGGGGGATGCTGGCTATGCACTGGAACCATGGATGATGACTCCCATCAGAAATGCACATACACCCATCCAAGAACGCCATAATGAGGCACACACACAAACCAGAATCATCATAGATGTGTGTTTAGGATGCTGAAATCACAGTTCCATTGCTTGGACATATCTGGTGGACCCTTGCAGTACTCTCCAGGCACGTGTGCCCACATCTTCATAGTATGTGCCATGCTACACAATATGATCCTGCAGAAACAACTGCAGCAGGGACAGACTGGTGAAGGCCTTCACAGCCCACCACCATTACCAAGGGCCCCACAGGCACAGAGGGACTCAGACCACGAACACCCTGTGCCAGCCCCAGTAGGCAGACGGAGGCATGCCCAGTATCCATGCCTTGGCAAAGAGGGAATGTATAGCACACACACTGACAGTGTAGGCACCTATGGACTGACACCCTTCTCCACCTGCACACACAGTAAACATGGATGGCACACACACAAGACCACCTGTAAATTGTCATGTATAGGTGGTCTACTGTGTGCATCCTACAGAGGCAGCCCTCAACTATTGCACACACAATGCTATTGGCACAAGGTAAGTCAACACCTGAACAGTAAATTAAGCTATTGGCATGTGCTGATACTGTATGTATAGGTTCATAGATACATAGGTAGGTATGTGGCTAACTGCCCGAGACCATTAATACGCCTAGCTGAAATGTGTCAGCTGTTGCCACCCCATTGATTAACTAATTGTCCCTCTGTGGAGCAAAGCCAATTGCGAGATCCCTGGGGTGTACCCACTGTTCCCCATCCAGTCTTCAAGGTGTCCATGGAGTGTTAGTGAGGGGCTCCATATAATGTAATCAGGGATGTAGTTCCAAAGCATGGGGAGTACCTGTGACAGGAATCTGTCACTCCAGCATCTTCCAATTATGGTTGTGGCAAGGTTTAGCTCATTACAGTGCGTGGCTCACTGTGACATGGATTCCCATAGGTGGAGCATATCCATTAAGCCTGGCTTGGACATGTCATTGTTTGGCAGCAAAGATCATCTCTGAGTAAGCGAGATGCCACTGAGTAATGCAAGAGTTCATGCAGTCTGGCAGCATAGGACACATGTCTGAGGCCAGTAATGCTCTTGGCGAGGTATGTTCGTGGACCCTCCAGCTGTCAGATGTGTCTTCTGAGGTACATCCCAAATGGGTTATCATACTCGATGATGGGATTGATGAGTGATGAGTAAAGGGGCACAATAACCTCAGTATGTCTAGATGTGAACCCTCAAGTAATCAGATGGCCTACATAGATGGATGGCCTAAGTACTTTGGAGATGTGATTGTCAAAGGAGAGATCACTATGTAATGTAGTCCCCACATACCCATTACCTTGTCTGTATTAAAGTTGCTGCCACTCATGTGTTAATATGTGGGTGTTTAGTTTTCCCAACATGGAATGACCATGCAGTTTGTGGCCTTTAGCTGGTGGCCATCACTGTGACATCCTGTGCTGGTCTATGTGAGGCCCCTTGAAGGATATCTGTGACAGCTGGACTGTCAGTTATGGCCCCCAGTTTGCAGTAATTGCCAAACACAGTCTGCTGTAGTCCACCTGTGTTTGCCTGTACCTCTGAGAAGTATATGGCAAACAGTAGGGGTCCCAGGACTGAGTCCTGTGGGACACCAGTTGTGACTGGTTAAGAGATGGGTCTGGAGGCTGCTAGGCTTACCATGTGGATTCTGTGTGTAAGCCTGTTGGCAACCCAACCTGTGATGTAAGGGTGTATGTACTGGCTGATGAGTTTATAAACAATACCTGAGTGAGGAATGGTGTCATAATCCTTAGCGGGGTCCAGGTAGTATGTGTGAACTACCACACACCACACCTAACATCTAGGTGACTGTAAGACATCAAACAGGTTCAGTGGGCATGGTCTGCACTCATCAAGCAGACCTGGGTTGGGTCGAGTGTCTGGAGGTTCCCAATGTCTCTGTTATTGAGTTCCATGATGATGCGCTCCATAGCCTTGCAGACCAGGCTAGTCAGGCTTATATGGCAATAGTTCACAGGGTCCGTTGTGGCACCACCTTTGTGGAGTGGGATCACTGTTGCTGTTCGCCACTCTGTGGGTATGTAGCATGTAGAGAGTCTGTGTTTGAACAGTGTGTTTAGGTGAGGGGTTAGTTCATTTGGAGCTCATGTAAGACGCAGCCTGGGACACTGTCTGGTCCCATTGAGGCTGTATTTGTGGCTTTGGATAGGACTGTTTTATCCTGTGTGTCAGGGATTGCTAGGGCCGTACATTCTTCTGGTATGGTTAAGGGCCATTTAGGGGTTGAGAGGGGTGTGATGTTTGCACTGAAAATGTCTGCCAAAATGCTGGCAATATCAGTTGGTTCAGTGTATATTGTGCCAGTCTGCACCATCTCTGAGCAGATCTGAGAGTTCCCACTTAGGTTCTTAACATAGCTAAAGAACGCTTTGTGGTTGTCTGTAGGGTCCTTGGGAAATTGTCTTTCGAAGCTAGCCTTGGATGATATCATGAGGGATTGTAGTTTATTGCTGATACTAATCAGGGATGCCTGTCCTTCTAGGGATTTTGTTCTTATCTGTACTTGTTACCTTCTACTATTGTAGAGCCTGTGCATGGCAGGGGCCCACCAGACCGGTTTCCTGTACTTGGAGGAGTGAGTTCAGGTTAGACTTGGGATAGCATGATTCATGCATTCCTGCAGATGATCATAGAGTGCTTTTGTATAGGTTTCAGCATCTTGGACAGCATTGTCCATTGGCGTGGGGGCTGTGAACCGTTCCATCTCAGGTATAAGCAATGTGAAGTCTGCTTTGGAAAAGATTTCCATGGTGGTTTTCTTGTTTGGGTTTGTGGGCAGAATGTGAATATCCAGAGTGATTAGTCTATGGTCTGATCTAACCAGCAAGGGGTTGACGTCGGGTGTGGAACACTGGTCACCCATGTTGGTGATGACCAGGTCCAATATGTTGTTCCCTCTGGTGGGGGTGTAGACCAGTTGTTCCAGGGCATTAGAGTTGGGGAATTCTAGGAAACGCTGGGAAAGGGAGTTAGTACTTAAGTAGTTCTCCCAGTTAATGTTTGGGTAGTTGACATCATACAGCATTAGGGTGTTTGGTAGGAGCCACGTATTTCCCAGTGTCCCTGGAAATGCAGAATGTGGGTCCTAAGACATGGTGGGTGATCTGTAGCAAGCTACAATTTTGATTGTAGTGTTGCCCATTGTCACTTGCACTTGGAAGATCTCTGATACATCGTGCTGCACCACTAACTTGGAGGTGTGAGTATTCTTGATGAATATGAATACACCCCTGCCTTTTGTGTTCCGGTCCAGGTTCTGTGGCCAAAAGGTGTGATATGAGTTATAGCCTGGTGGTGCTGGGGTGCTCTCTGGAGCCTTAAACCGGTTGTCTGTTACTGCACAGATATCGATGTTCTCCATACTGAGGAGTGCCTTGAGTGTGTGCAATGTGAGGTTTAGACATGTTTCTGGTTACATGTGCTATGTATGTTGATGGGTTTGTCTTATGAGCCTTGCCTAAAAGTCCACCTTGCCTAATATCCACCTCTCTACTATTGTTTGCAATCAATGACAGCTGTTCATGTGTACATGTTCTGCAAATGTGTAGTGACCCTTGTTACAGAGCTGTGCCAAATGGCTATGTGCACACCTACATAGAGTGGATATTGACAGTAGAGACACACTGGTGGAACATGTAGATTTGTGTAGCCTAACCTCTCATTGCCAGACTAACAGCTGCTTGGAAATATGTTGACAGTACTGGTAATGAAACAGGGTGTATATTATCTTTAACTCTAGTGTGACATCTGCAGTAGGCATGTAAGATGTAGGAAACTGCTGCCCATGTGTAATAACAGCTTCATAGGTGATTGTTGTTGTTAAGGTGTTAAGATGTTTTTTAAGCTTATAAAAATAAATGTGGCCCTCAGAGGGGGAATGCTACTAAAGGTAGCTACCATGTTCCTGTAATAGCGAGTGTTGCCACGTCCATAACGCAGATATTTACATGTGAGCATCACTGTCTAAAACATCTTCATAAGCAGTAAGTATACTAAATACAGTACATGCTCATACAGGCATGTCCACTACTCAGCTACTGGTGTTTACTAATGTCAGCTTTGTGTATGTGGCCATCCTGGAGGAATGCAAACTGTATTCCATGTACACTGCCAAACCCTCCTAACACCGCACCCCACACATTGTCTGGGATGCAGCTACAGGGGTGATCTTGGAAGCAGTCCATACTACACCCATGACTGGACTAGACAGTCAAGAGGTGTAGGTTCACATGCATCTCATCACCACAACCAACACATACCCTTACCAGAACACAGTAAGGACAGACACACATCCCACCAGATATCACACACATCCACAGAGGCCTCTAAGTATCTGGCCAAGCAAGAGACCTCCCAAGTTGCAATAGACAGACAACAGAATGCAAAGACTGTACGACATAGTTCACATAATTGGGTCACACCTCAGAACATGTGGCCGGAAACATGGCAAAAAGTACTCATTTGTGAACGCAAACCCTAGCACTATATTACACACCAAGCTATATGAGGCCAAACATACTGTCAACTGTCTGTCTGCGATGATTAGCAACATACCCATGCACTCCAACGACCTTTAGAACTATACACATGTCACTGGCATATGCTATGTCATTGTGCAGGACCTGTGATGCAGTAGCCTGGACTGCATGGAAACACATGTAGGAACTTTCAGGTCATGTAGCCCATGCGGGTATGTCCCCAAGGCCTGGGTAGCATTCTGCCAGTGGCCAGAATGATGCAGCAGTACAGGGACAAGGATTATATTCCACAATCGTGCCATTTACTGGTGTAATGCAAAGAGTATGCAGCATTTTTCTGCCTGGGATAACATGGTTGATAGACCATGATGCTTTGCCAGACAGGATCTGCACCTGTCACCCCTGAGATTCTGGATACTGGCAATGGCCCATTCATCCCCTATAGTGCCCTCATCATGCTAGGTTCAATTGAAAGTCCACTGGGGCAACAGGGACAGCCAAGAAATAAACTGTGGGTCTTGCTACTCAATGATACAAATCAGGTACTCAATATGGACTCACGTACGGCAATCTGAAACATGGAGAACATATCTGTGCAGCGATTGAGAAATGGTTCAATGCTTTGGAGAGCACTCCTGCATGACCATGTTATAACACATACCTCACCTCTTGGCCAACATCCTTTATTGGAACACATGGGCCACAGGTGTGTCCAACTACCTAAGGGGATATGTACACACCCACGCAAGTTGCACTTGCACAATGTAAGATGCATTATACTGAGCAACTACCTTTGTGCCAAAGTGTAATCCAAATTGCACCTTGCGACAGATCATCCACCATGCTTCAGAAATCCCAACTGTCATTGTGCTGTAATGAGGAATACCAGCTGTGAGACAGGACACCATAATCATGGCCACTCAGCTATCCCATTATGAACTGGGAAGACTCATAATGTACCAACACATGTGCTTAATGCATGTTGGATGTCATCAACACCAATGACCTGGATCACAATAGTCACGCATGGTCAGTCCTCAAAGCCAATGTTATGCTCCTTAAGAGTGAAGTGGTGACTGTCATGCACCCATGCAGATGTACAATGCATGTGCAAATGCTGAGTCCTACACAAATGCACTTTAGGCACTCACATATGTGCAGTGATCATGCCATTGAAACAGAAACAGGATTCAAACAAACACAACCAGGAAGGCAAACTGGTGGTACCCTGCCTTAAACTGTACCACAGAAGGTAGTACATGTTGCAAGGGTCAACACACATGAGTGGAAGATGATCCATGGTCAGCCTCAGTAAGATGCAGATACACCATATAATGCCACACAACGCTACTGTGAAACTACACATCCACATATTATGAGGCCAAACACAGAGGATTTCATAGCTGTGTCATGAAACATAATGGCAATAACAACACCTGCTGTGCTTCACAGCACTATGGCATGAGAGGTACTGCACCTACGGAAATAGCACCTGTTCAGCCAGATAGGGTCTTGGATAACATAAACACACTGCCCCCCCAACAGGTACACATTCATATATCCATGTACACTACAGAGCCCCTGTAATAACAACTATGCAGGTACAAGCTGCAGTTTCTAATGCCATACATACAGGCTGCATGAGACCTGTCCACGTTCCAGGTTATATCTTACACAAATGTCAAAACATTCTGCTCTCCACATAAACATCTCGTGCAATCATAGCTTCATGTCAGGCTGTGTACACACTCAATGGTACACAGCAACAGTCATCTGTTAATGCTGTCAATATCCGAGGAACCCTGGTATGTGTACAGCTGACCTGGTTACAAACAGTGGTATCATTGCATTGCATAACACATAATGTAACTGTGTCAATACATTGGGTACTCTGCACAGTTGTTGTAGGGCTAGGTACAGTCCACCAGTCAAAGGTTACTTGGTGTTGTTCCATTACATGTCATACCACATGTATGGATGTGTGTTGGTGGTCTGAGGACATGGTGGTGTCTGAGGATTACATCCTAGGATGCAGCTTTTGACACTGTGACCTGCACCTGGCTCATCTGTGATTATACATGCTGGAGTACTGCTCTGTACATGTGAGTAGCCATTATGGATGTGGGGACACCACCACCTGGAGTGGTCTGTACAAGTGTTATGACCCAAATGTCTGGTTCTGAGTTATATGGTGGTAGTGCTATATTGCACAACAGAGCGGTCAGCCAGGTGTTCCTCACTGCACAGATGTCAGTATTCCCCATTGTAGGTTCAACAGTGAGCAGCTGTGATTACAACAGCAACACATCTAGCACTGGTTAGCATAAGCATACAATACAATTGTCTTCTAGGTGTCAGGGTGTTATCCTGTGCTTAGGTAATTTGCCCTGGAATGACATTATATGGGCAAATGTGAATGAGGTATTATCAACACTCCCTTGAATCATGTGATCTGTGACAAAGTCTTGTCTTCTGTCAGTCATGTCATCCCAGACTGACAGACACTGGACAACCTTGTAATTGCAGCAGGATATTGGCTCATTGTGTTGGTCAAGAAGTTGCCATTCCTAGCATGAAATCACTGCGAGTGGTAGTATTGTGCTTGTTATAGACTGATACATCTAAGGTGTCGGACAGCAGCAGGTGTTGTGTAGATGACCAGTGTCAGATACATGTAGTGCAGCATTCCTGCTAACAATGACAACTACTAATACCAGAGACCATTACAACATGTTCTGTATGTCTAACTGTATGAGCATGGCCACTGTGGCCTTCCGTATTTAGAGTGCATCCTAAACAGCCCTGTGCTACTAAGTGTATGAGTATGCCCAGTATAACCTTGTGTATTTGGACTCATAGTGCATTCCAAACAGCCCTGTGCTACTAAGTGTGTGAGCATGCCCACTGACACCTTGTGTATGTTATGTACTACTATGTGTATGAGCATGGCAATTGTAACTCTGTATAGTGATAGTAGTCGTCCATTCCACAGAAGGGCATACTCCTGTTCGGGATGGACTCCCACATTAAACACATAGGTTTACAGCTATGTAGATCATAACTGTCAGCATCCCTGTTGATGTCCGCAATCCTAGGAGGTCATGATGACTGCTTTGGAATGTGTAATCTCTGTGGCGCAACTCGTAACTGCGTAGTACTGTACTAGTGATCTGTAGATAGGCAGGTGTTCTGATCCCATCACTGATGTGTGTGTCCATTTCCTGGTGGACAGAACAATGCTTTTTAGAGTACTCACACTCCGTATGATTCCTATACTCAACTTTGGCAAGGCTGATGATGTCACCAACCTAGGAATACTCCTCTGGGATTGATGTGATCCAGTAATCTCGAAAGCGCGTTCTGTAACTGCGTAATGCTGTAGTGTGATAAAATAGTTAGGTCGATATTCTAATGACAGACATGCCGCGTGTGAGTGTGTGTGTGTGTGTGTCCGTCTGCCGGTAGACAGAACAATGCTTTTTAGAGTACTCACACTCTGTACGATTCCTATACTCAACTTTGGCAAGGCTGATGATGTCACCCACCTAGGAATACTCCTCTGGGATTGATGTGACCCAGTAATCTCGATAGCGAGTTCTGTAACTGTGTAATGCTGTAGTGTGATAAAGTGGTTAGGTCGGTGTTATAATCCCAGACATGCCGTGTGTGTCCATCTGCTGGTGGGCAGAACAATGATTTTTAGAGTACTCACACTCTGTATGATTCCTATACTCAACTTTGGCAAGGCTGATGATATCACCCACCTAGGAATACTCCTCTGGGATTGCTGTGACCCAGTAATCTTGCTAGGGCATTCTGTAACTGCATAATGCTGTAGTGTGATAAAGTAGTTAGGTTGGTGTTCTAATCTCAGACATGCCAAGTGTGTGTGTGTGTGTGTGTGTGTGTGTGTGTGTGTGTGTGTGTGTGTGTGTGTGTGTGTGTGTGTGTGTGTGTATCCATCTGCCAGTGGACAGAACAATGCTTTTTAGAGTACTCACACTCCGCATGATTCCTATACTCAACTTCGGCAAGGCTGATGATGTCACCCACCTAGGAATACTTCTCTGGGATTGATGTGACCCAGTAATCTCAATAGCGCATTCTGTAACTTCATATTGCTGTAGTGTGATAAAGTAGGTCGATATTCTAATGCCAGACATGCCGAGTGTGTGTGTGTGTGTGTGTGTGTGTGTGTGTGTGTGTGTGTGTGTGTGTGTGTGTGTGTGTGTGTCCATCTGCCAGTGGACAGAACAATGCTTTTTAGAGAAATCACACTCCGTATCATTCCTATACTCAACTTTGGCAAGGCTGATTATGTCACCAACCTAGGAATACTCCTCTGGGATTGATGTAACCCAGTAACCTCGATAGCATGTTCTGCAACTGCGTAATGCTGTAGTGTGATCAAGTAGTCAGGTAGGTGTTCTATTCTAAGGCATAGCAGGTGTGTGTGTTTGTTTTGTTCTTTCCCTATATAGTGGCCATAAATGTCACAATCAGCCAAGAGACTGGGTTGGCAAGGCATACCCATACATTTGGCAATAGGCCTGGTGAGTAATGTCAGCAACCCTAATATTACCCTGAATACAGTCTGAACCCATGTGTTGCACAGAAACACACTTGCCTTGGGATTAACACCAGCACATAATACAGGTGTCGCTGGTGGTTTCCTTTTCATTCTTGTCTAATGCTTTGCTGTCACGAGGTTTGTTCTTGAGATATATATGCTATATCTATGTGTGTGTGTGTGTGTGTGTGTGTGTGTGTGTGTGTGTGTGTGTGTGTGTGTGTGTGTGTGTGTCTATATATATATATATATATATATATATATATATATATATATATATATATCTATGGACATTAACACAAATACATCTACGTGATTGAATACATGTCCTATACTGCTGAATGCCTGTGCTGGATGATTTGTATGTGATAACATCTGATGTATGTATATCTGCCATGGCTTAGTAATAAAGCATGTCATCTGTGGTGTGCAGGGTCCTGGTTTCGAGCCTTGCAGGGGCTGGTTGTTTTGTTGCTGGGCAGAACAAGGGCGGTTGAATAGGGTGTGAGTAAGGCACATTTAAGCAGTTGTGTGTGGGTTTGCACGACGGTAAACAGTGGTTAGTTTTTGGGGGGCTCAGTATGGGTCATGTAACTATGCATTAGCAGGCAATCCTATGCAAATGAGGTAAAGGAGAGTTAATCCCCAGTGTGTGAGGCAGGTCCCAAGAGTGTATGTGTATAGATAACTGGGTGCAGGACTCAGATATGGGTGACATCATGGGGGGGTTGTGTCAGGCATACTGTACGTGGATAGGAGCCCTGTGGCTCGGGATTGCTCCTAGCTTAGCATGACTAAGCTAGGGGTATGTCTATACCTGCCAAGTGCAATTGGGAGGGGCAACAGCAGTAGGAGAGTAATCAAGGTGAACTAGCTGAGCTGACAGGTGATACGTATCAGAATCAGCAGATTACAGGTCCAGCAGACCAGCCCAGCCCAGAACACTACTATAAACTAAGCAAACACCTTCCCCTCTGGTTTTTTCACCCTCTACACCACTGGTGTATACATGTTGGGAAATTTTAACAAACAAACATACGAAATGAGAAGGGCTGCAGCAGGCAACACAGACCAACATGTGCAAGAGGCGAGGGTGGTGAAGATGTGAATGTTGCCGAACAACCCTCAGTGAGGAGACAGAGAAGAGTGTACAGACTCAGGGTAACCTACCAGGGGCTACATGAGCTGGAGATAGTGGAGCACTATAGGGTGGACAGAGACCTCCTACAGCAGATTGTTGAGCTACCGGCCACACCTGACACATCAAACAGGCCGAGGGAAACCCATCCTAGTGGATACCAAGGTATGTGTAGGCCTAGGTATACTAGCCACAGGTACCTCCCAAAGCACAACTGGGGATATCATGGGGATCTCACAGGCATCAGCATCCAGAGTATTCCACCAGTTCCTGGATGCCATGTCAGCACATGCCACTGAGCACGTATATTTCCTCAACACATGTGAGGTGTTGACCAGCAATATGCGTCTCTACCACCAAATAGCAGACTACCCTTGGGTAGTGGGTGCTATAGCCTGCACGCACTTGCACATCAAAGCACCACCCAGTGAGCTGGGTAGGGCCTACATCAACCACAGGGCCATCCCCTCCATCAACTTCCAGGTCATATGTGATGCCCAGGGCATTATAATGAATGTGTGTGCTGGCTGCCCTGGAAGCTATGATGATTCAGAAATATGGCATCTGAAGCAGCTGTACCACAGCTTTGCCAATATGGACATCCCCTATGGTCACCTAGTGGGGGATGCTGGGTACCCACTGGAGCCGTGGCTGATGAGACCCATCAGAAATGCACACACACCTAAACAACAATGCCATAATGAGGCACATGCACAGGCCAGACATATAATAGAGCATGTGTTTGGGATGCTCAGGTCACAGTTCCGGTGTTTGGACACATCCGGTGGAGCCTTACAGTATTCACCAGCTACATGCACCCAAATTGTTATGGTATGTGCTATGCTGCACAATATGATCCTGTGGAAACAGCTGCAGCAGGAACAGCATGGGGCAGGGCCACACAGCCCCCCACCAGTGCTAAGGCCTGTACAGGCACAGAGTGACTCAGAGGGGGAACAACCTGAGCCTAACCCAGTAGGCGGAAGGAGGCGTGCCCAGTATGACCTGGCCTTGGTGACCGGGTGGTGCTTGGCAAAGAGGCAATGCATAGCATATGCACTGACACAGTAGGGACCCAGGGAATGTCACCCTGTCTGACTCGCACAGACATTAAAAGGGATGCCAAACATGATACTACCTGTGCTCAGCCATGTATAGGGAGTGTACTATGTGCATCCAACATAGGCACATCCCGTGCAATACTCAAGTTTACTTTTACATGTTATTGGTTTTACAGCAGAATGACATTCATTCCACAAGGAAAATGATATGTGCTATAGTCGAACCTGAACCGTGAATGCCTATTTGTTAGGTGGATGCTCTAACCACTGCACTACTGGTGTTCTGCTTCATTTATATTTATACCCATGGTTCATAGTTACTCGAACACACACCTCAACACTTCACTAACACAGAAGGCATCCATTCTCCTGATGGGAAAACCGCACAACTACACATGCGCCATTCCCTATGGCTCTGGACGCATCCCGCATGTTGACTCACTCCAAGTATATTCAGACTTCCCAAGTCTATAGTCCTGGCACATACGTTTGCATGATGGTCAGGGTGTTCATATGGTCATCTGGGTTTAGGCTCATCCGACTGGGGACCGGGACTGCCCTGTACCCATTTGAAAGTCAGACTTAGAACATGGACAAAGTTACTCCCACTGTTAGCATCCTACCTGTGGGTGGGGACGCAGAAGGTGTGTTCACATCTGGCCAGCTTGATATGACAGCACTAAATAATACAGGGGTGTTCCGCTGCTGTTTCCCTTCAAATTCATTATGACTGCTTTATTGTGACCATGTTCATTCTTCTTGTGTGTGTGTGTGTGTATATATATATATATATATATATATATATATATATATATATATACATATATATATATATATATATATATATATATATATATATATATATATATATATATAAGTATATGTCTGTACATACACATGCATATACACCTGCATACTTATTTCCCTTTCCATACTGTTAAATGACCGCCACTTACCGCCGCCCCTATATCCGATGGCTATTATTCTGGGCATCATATAAAATTAGCAGCCCTTGCATGGTTTGGACCCAGGAATGGAAATACCTTAGTCACTGGTTTGACCACTACACCATCTGTGGTACATTCTGCATGGATAGTAGTTAGGTTATATGACTTTAAAACAGGCATTTCACACTACTGGCAACAAATGTGACAGTCGGTTGGTGTACATATGTATAGTACATGTTAATGTTCATATGTTTCTGAGAGACATATGTATACATTTGCAAATATACACATTTATAAATAGGACACATACTTGACAACTTCTTATATGTATGTATGTGTGATGTGTAGCTGTAGCTATGCGTATATAAGTATGCACATTTATAGATGTATGAATACATATCTGGGGTTGTACTTGGCCATGTATATGAACTCCTGCATCTGAGAGAGATGTGTACCGTTTGTATACAGGGGTTGTGTGCATCATTACAACGTGGAACCTGGACATGGCATACAATTTGGGTCGTGTACTATTTGAACGATGGCTATGGGGAAGCTTCTAGGGAACATGTGAAAGGTATATATTCCCGATAATGCACATGGGGAGATGTGCATCACAGTCAGGTGTTTAATCCCAGGTCGTAGGTAATGCAGGTCCGGCTGGAGGCTGAGCAGGGTTGTGGACAACTACTGCTAATGCAACTTTTGTCCAGATATCTATGGGGCTGGACATTGTTCTGTGCCACCAAGTCTAATCTTTAGTACAGACACTAATCCCACGAGGGATGTTCAAAAATTGCCGACGCCAATGACTCCCATTCTTTTGGCTTTATGAAAATGAGGGAGGGTTATACATGCATGGGATACCTAGTTTTCAAGCCTGAGGCTGCCTAGGGTGAGACTGCCTACTTGATGTGGGTAGGGGGCACTATCTGCAGATATGGCTGGCCCAAGCTAGCAGCCTGAGAATGGGTGGTTTTGGTGGACGTTCAAGGGGGGTGTGCTGTGGAGGGGATGATGGGTATTCAATTATGTATCCAGGTGTGTGTAGGGGTTGGATGGCTCAGTTCAGGCCAGACCATTTTGTGGGTGTGAGCCGGTACCGTTTCTGTACATGTGTATCACACATTTTAATGTTCATATGTTTGTGGGATTGTGTTCTGCAGTATGGCCTGTCAGCATTTATTGGGGATGTGTGTGTATGTTTTTTTGGTTTCCTTTTTGATTTACCCACTGCTCTCTTGTACACCTCCAGTTCCCCTATTGTACATCCGACCCAGTCTCCCCTTGGCAAATTATTACATTATCCATCACCCCCCCAAATTCCACAAACACACCATCCATCCCTTCTCTGGTTGCTGGCCCATGGCACAGACAGCAGTACACATTGCGTACTCTACATATCTCTGGTACCAATATGATTGTGAGGGCAACCCTAGCATATTTGGTCTTCCACATGCTATAATTCACACACATAGGTACACACAAATACTTATCTTTCATGACATAGTAGGGTGACCTGGGTAATACCCATTCATCTTTGTACCGTCCAGACAAGGACGACTCAGACCGCGAATGGCCAGTTATTGAGCAAATGCTCTGACCATTGGTAGGGTTGCCACCTTTTCAAATGGCCAAAGTGGGACATTTTTCGGGACACACATCAGATTTTACAGGCAGACACATACCCACAGTCAGTACAAAGGATAGAACTTAACTTTTTTGCCTACATGATAGCTTATTCTTGTAGCATTTTAGTTGCTTATTCTGTTTCTTATAACATTTAGGTATTTTAGATACAGAATAACTGTGTTATGCAACTATTACATACAATACAGGACATAATTATGTCCTACAATCTCAGGACATTTGCCATTTTTAATAAGTTTTGCCAGGACACAACTGCCCAAAGAGGGACTGTCCCTCACAACATGGGACAGGTGATAACCCTAACCATTGGGCTAGGCTTAGCAAAGGGCAGTGGCGTGCAAACACGCTGCATTTCACTTCCACTTGGTATAACAATCAACACTACAATGAAATAAGGACATGGGGTTTCAAATGTCATTGTTCGAGGGACGGGGGCTCAAAATTCAGCTACGTGCTTTTGTGTTTACTCCTGTGATTTAATTTTGGGATTTGCAGAACTCTCTTCTATGCTTTGCATACATTTCAGTATCCATGGACACTAACAGGAGTGATTACTATTAGAGGCAGGCTGTACTAGTCAGCATTTTAGGTTATGCGACTGTAGCCGACATGTTCACACCTCAGTGCAGTGCTTAAACACGCACCTGTACTTGCACACTTTTCCTGTGCAAGTGGACGGTGCAGCAGCACGCCTTCATTAATATGCATATGGTGCTGCTACACCATCTCTACGCCACATGGTCGGCACAAGGCTAAAGCCGTCCTTGCACCGAACTTCATAAATCCCGGGGTATATGTACAATTTGTAGCATATTGTTCTTCCCATTCAGCCATAATTAAATTGGCGAAACTGGCAGCGCATGCTACGCCCATGGCTACCCCTGCTACCTGTTTGAAAAATTGTCCTTTGAAATATAAAAAATTATTCCTTAGGACAGTTTCCATAAAGGTGACCAAAGTATACACCCTGTTGTTAGTGAAATCACTACCTTTCAACAATTAAGAGTAAAGTGTCTAAAGTGAAGTAAATTTGTAAGGATTCATGGCACTTTTTACAAATGATGAATGGCATAGATTTTTGTGCACATGCATTTTTTGTCACAATTGATTTCAAAAATTTGTTTTCAGTTATCCCATATGAACAGGGGTTGCTGTGGTTTGAATAACAGTTGTTGAAAGGTAGTAATTTCACTAACAACAGGGTGTATACATTGGTCATCCTTAAGGAAACTGTCCTAAGGAATTTGAAAATGAATAATTATGCATTGAAATAGTTGATGTGTTTTAATAATCAGCATTTTATAATGAACATCGTGTGATGTACACATTTTTAGTCATGTGATTTTAGGAAAGTTTTCTATTGGTGTTTGTGTATTTAAAATGGATGACTGTACATTAGCGGAACAAAAGTGCTAAATCCTTGTTTACATTTTTGTGGCTATTTAAAAGTTGTCAACCAAGTACATCAGCTCGGACATTTTTGGATGTTCCTTGTGTTTACTATTTTTTTTATATTTGGTCATGGTGATATGAAGTGTTATACAGACTGTTTTAGTATGATTCCTTAATTGCACACAAGATTCTGGTGTTATCTGCATATCATTGATTTACCATTTGTTTCCATCACATCTAAAGTATAAATTGTAAATCACTGTGAACCCAATACTGATCCCTGTGGGTATCCAATAGTCATATTTTAAGTTCGCCAATGACAGTTTAATTGTGGGAGTGGCCACGGTGGTGCAGTGGTTAGCATTGTCGCCTCACAGCAAGAGGTTCACTGGTTCAATCCTTGGCTGGGGTGCCGGTTCTCCGGTTTCCTCCCACATCTCAAAGACATGCTATAGGTGGATTGGACACTCTAAATTGGCCCTAGGTGTGAGTGCGTGTGTGTGTGTGCCTTCTGTGGAAGGTTGGGCTCCGGGCTGGCAACTCAACACTGCAAAAGCTCCACTGGGAAAAGCCAAAAGAAAAAGAATGACAGTTTAATTGTACTTATCATTGCCTTCTATTATGATGGAATTTGATTAGTACATGGAGATATGTTTTTTTTCCAAAACTGGTAACATTTTCCCCATGTCAAAGACCTTGCTATAATTGAGGTAAACTATACATTCCTGTATATTATCAACTTTTGACACTCTGTCACTTGTATACAGGGATACTGCAGCTGCAGCTGTAGACTTCATTTTACATGCACCCTGATTCCCATTTGAATACTTGGTCTCTGTAATTTAGCCAATACTAGATCCATTATTCATCACAAAGTGAATCTGACCAAATAGTCTGCGAGATTTATTGGTTGATAATTAGCTCCATTACACCTGTCCCTTTTCCCTTTGTGTACAGCTACTGCATCCACATATTTCCATTCTACTGCTACTTATTAATAACTTTGTTATTTAACTGTAACCATGTTATGTCAATAAGGAGCTTTTCTCCTCAGACCTGATCTGAAAATGGGATATTATCCCATTTAGACTTTCCTAGTAAACAAATGTCAAAGAAATAAAAAAATTCTTGAGCTGTACTGCCTTAAAAGGATAGTGTGATCTGTGTTGTTTACCTGATACTATCTCTCCTCTCTAGCTGTTCTGCTACTACTTCTAACTAACCTGCCATATCCTTTTTATTCTAGACCAGCTATATGTCATACTCAATTGAGTCCTCAACATTTTCTAAACTACTAGTCTACTTCCTCACCTCCACAGACCTGTTCTCATCTTCACTTTCTCCTTCCTAGTACACTTCAAGAGAAATCTTGATGCACATCTATGAACCTAACTCTCTGATGATATTCACCCCAACCCTGGCCCAAACTAACCCCCTTGAACTCCTAACTCCTAAACATCTCTCCTTCTACTCTATCAACATTCATAATATCCTTAATAAATTAACTGAATTCCACTCATGGATAAACTTGGCTTAAACCACACAACACTGATAATGAATTCCTCCCCCCAGGTTACAACATTCTACACCTTGATAGAACCTATAAGAAAGGCGGTGGAGTTGCTATCCTGTACTCAGACTTCCTAACCCTAACTCCCCTACCAAATCTTCCTACCTCCTTTCATCCAGCTGAGCTCCTCATAGCCAACCCAATCAGAAAACTATAACAATAGCTGCCAACTACATGCCACCACGTGATAACATACCCTTACTAGAGCAGATTCTCAATTGGATCTCTGACCACATCCCTAATGAGACCATTATACTTCTTCTGCTTCTTCTTTTGGCTTTTCCCAGTTAGGGGTCGTCACAGCGGATCACCTGTCCACTCATGATTGGCAGTGGAGTTTTATGGTGTCAAGTTGCCAGCCCGATGCCCAACCTTCCACAGAAGGCACACACATGCGCACACTCACACCTAGGGCCAATTTAGAGTGTCCAATCCACATACAGCATGTCTTTGGGATGTGGGAGGAAACCGGAGCACCCAGAGGAAACCCACGCAACCACAGGGAGGATATGCAGACACTACACAGAAGACACCCTAGCCGAGGATCAAACCAGAGAGCCTCTTGCTGTGAGGTGGCAACACTAACCGCTGCACCACCGTGGCCGTCCAATGAGACCATTATACTAGAAGACATTAATATCAACTGGCTCACTCTCACCTCTAACTCCCCTACAACCTGCATTAACCTTTATGGTTACACCCATCTTATCTCCTTCCCCTTATTCCACAACAAATCCACCAACTCCAGTTCTATCATTGACTGGATTCTTGCCTCCAATCCCAGCCTCTATCTTCAGCCTGAAACACTACTGACTCCATCAGTGACCATTGCCCAATACGAATCCTTCGACTCTCCCCCCGCATTCCTAAACTCCACAGATTCAAAGAATGTCAGAAACTGACTACCTTCAACCCTGAGACATTCAATAATTCTCTCTCAGCAATAGACTCATCCACACTCTTTACATTACCTCTCAACGATGCTGTAGCATACTTTAACTCCATCTTCCTTAACACATTTAACTCCCTTGCTCCTCCATGTACTATTAGAGTCAAATCCCACATCTCCCCTAGCTCATCAACACAACTCTGTCTCTAATTCAAAAAAGAGACTCTGCCTGGAAACTTTGGTCCAAGACAAAATCTCCCCCACACTTCCAAAGATATAGGGAACTCCAAAATCTCACTAAAGACACATTAATAACAATAAAAAGTATTTCTACCTTCAGCCCCAGACTACATGTTCCAGAAACCCCAAAATTTTCTGGGACACTATCAACCAAATACTTCACCCAGGAAATCCTTCCAACACCCAACCCCTTCCCCAACAACACACCCCTCAAAACTGCACCTATCTTTAATTCTTATTTCATAGACACCATAAGCAAATTTATGCAGACTTCTAACCCACCCCATCCCTCACCACCCACAACTCCCCATCTAGAAAATTCCCCCTTCTCTCTAAGACCAGTTCTGACAAGCTACATTAAAAACTCCTCCTTAAACTCAAACCATGCTCCCCATTAGCTGACAACCTGCAATCACTCTTCCTAAAAATTGCTGCTACATCACTAGCTTACCCAGTTTCCATCCTAATTAACTGTTCTATCTCTGAATCATCTGTTCCTACCCTATGGAAAAAAGTCTATATTATACCCATTCACAAAGGTGGTAACTCCACAGAACCTTCAAACTTTCGACCAATTGCCATACTTTCTCCCCTCTCCAAAATTCTGGAACACTGTCTACACAAACAAATCTCGACCCATCTCATTCAAGGTAACCTGATCAGCCCTACCCAACATGGCTCTTGCTCACACCACAGCACCTCCATTGCTCTCATCACTTTTACCAATTCCATTTCCCTAGCCAGCGATAATAAACTCATGTTCTGCTTATTCTTAGATATTTCCAAAGCCTTTGACACTGTCTCCCACCCTATTCTCCTCTCAAAACTCTCCTAACTCAACCTTTCCATAGCAACTATATCCTGGTTTAAAAGCTACCTGCCTGATCGGTAGCAATCTGTCAAATGGCTCTCTGCTCTCTCCCCCTCTCTTCCCATCAAATTTGGTGTCCCACATGGCTCCATTCTTTGACCCCTCCTTTTTAACATCTTCATCAATGAACTCCATAAATCCTGACCCCAGTCATCCCTCATACAGTAGGCTGACGACTCTGCAATTATATCCATAACCGACAACCTAACCAAACTGCTCACCCTCATACAAGCATCATTCAACGTCACAGAAACCTGGCTTACAAAAAAACAACTCATACTTAACCCCCTCCCAAAAAAAACTCTTACTCTTCCTCCCAAAACCCATTTACCACCTTAAATCCTCATTTAACATCGCTTCCTTTTCTCCATGATATCTTTCTCCAACCTACCCACTTTCTACTATAACAATTTCCTGACTCTTTATGGGCTACATCACTCATCAGTTCTAGACTTCTGCTGTACTGTCTCGGGCCCTACCTTCTAACACCACCTCATATACATTACTATTAGTAACTGGCTGATATAAGTCTCTCTTGCCTTCATTTTTGTAAATGCATTTGTAGACCATCTCATTGTATTTCACATCTACTGTAACATGTAATATTATATAATTGTACTTTGGAGCTTTTCTCCCTGGGACTCTGGTGAAAATGGGCTTTGACCTAGTCGGACTGTCCTGGTCAACAAATGTCAAACAAATCAATGTAGCCATTTTATTTCAGTTGATATTAGACCAGTAGATATCTCTGTAATAGTCCAATTATGCTATGCATGATCAACAAATGTCCCGATTTCTAGCAGAATCCATTGAAATGAAACAATACACTGCATTTGCTTTGTTACTTCTCTATAGCATACAGAACAATGGTACTTGGAAAAGACAATCAGATGAATTTCTTGCAGGGCAGCAATTAACTCTTTAAATACTTCTGAAATGATAATGGCTCTTTTATGTGATCTCTCATGCCTAAAAATATTGCATCCTGGTAAGATGACATTGATGCTTTTAATGTGTGGTTTGAAATGTGTGTAGAATTTGGAAAAGGCCATTAAGTGTTCTCATTTATTGCACATACTTCATGCACTCATATGCATATTTTTAGGGCAGAGGTAGTCAGGCATGGCATAGTGAGTGGAACGATAAAGATATATATTACTAGAGTGCAGCTGGACAGTGAGAGAGCCTAAATTCTGAAGTGCCAGGAAAAGGACGTATGTCATCAGGCCTGCATAGGAGGGTGTGACAGACAAATGAGCAGAAGGACGAACGATATTTAAGCCAGATCTTCAGACATATATAAATGTCTCCATTGCTCTTTCAAAAGAGTAGCTGAAAGATTCTTCAGGGATTCCGGTATTTTATTTATGTGCAATGAACATTGCTACTACTAGAGTCTGATTGCAATGTTGTATTTTAGAGAGCAGTATCCTGCAATGGAGCTGCTCAGTTCTACATTTAAGAAGAGTGCTGGACTCAAACCATGGATACTTAATTTGTTTTACTTTATCTGTCAAGCAGTAAGCCTAACAGGCACAAGTGTCTCCTTTCAGTGCTGATCCAGGAAAACTGCTAGTTCTATGACATTTTAAAGTCACAGATCCTGAAAGTGGAGATGAGGGAATCAAACAGAACAAAACTCATTAGTGGCTTGTGGCCTTAGCCTTGTGAGCAAGACTGCCAATTCATTAACAGCTTAAGATTTAGCCTTTTGTACTAAACTACCAGATTGAGAAATCCATGTGAAGTAACAGCAAACCAAGAATAACTCATCTTTTTAAACCTGTATAGGAGAACTTAGCTCCTCTCTCCAGCAATAAAGTGCTGTGACCTTTAGGCTTCTGTGTACTGTTCTGAAACAAAAATAACAACACAGTGCACTCTGGCCTGGGTAGGATACCAACTAAGATTAGCTCACGGGGGCCCTATACAGTTTAGGAGCTATATGATCCAATAAGGGCATACAGTCTACATGTTTGGATTTGACTAAGCTAATTGTCAGTTTTATTCTCAAAGGGTTGGGCATACTTTTGCTTACAGCCTAACAACTCCCTGTCCAGTGGATTAATTAATGCACCCGAAAGGCTTGCAGCAGGTGGGCAACTAATTGGAAAGAGGAAGTGTAGATGCCAGCATCAGGAGTACATAAATGGGGATATGTGCATACTACACTTTTTACAATGAACATCATTCATGTTAAGGGGGGGGGGGGTGGAGGGAATCATGGGTAGGGTGTAAGTAAATAAAGGGGTGCTTGAATGTGTCAGTCTCAGGCTGGGATGTCTGTCTACCACACTTCTTCTACAGAGGGATGAAATTAGACATTAGCCAATGGTTGGAATGCCTGGTCTTGAGCCAGTTTGGGGTGAATGACAAAAAAAAAACATGATTTACATGCATTGTGAATGCTGATAACCTGAGTGGTGTTGTTATAAGCTCTGTCATCCCAATTCACCAACAGAATGGTCATATAGTGGCTTTCTAGGAACCCACTTAGGAGCATTTCTTAGTACCTCTGAGACTGTCCACCTCCAAAAGCTAATTATGCAGCATACAGGTCATTTTCAAATTCCGACAGCCACCACTGCGCACTAGTACTAGAATGACAACTCTGGCTGGTTTGGGTTTAATTCTTGCGTCAGAATCACAAAATAATTACAGCATGAATATGAAAGTGTGTGTGTGTGTGTGTGTGTGTGTGTGTCTGTGTGTGTGTGTGTGTGTGTGTGTGTGTGTGTGTGTCTGTGTGTGTGTGTGTCTGTGAGAGAGAGAGAGAGAGAGAGAGAGAGAGCAGGCATCCTTATACATATAATTTTATATATATGTGTTGGGTTCCTATTACGAGAGCAAAGATTCCTTTAGGCGAATACGAAGACGTCGACCCGTATTGCGCAAAGTACGTAAACTGCAAAAATTCAAAACCTCGAAGTTTGAAATGTCGATTTCTTTTAGTTGGCCCGTCTGTGGTATAGCTCCGTAAGGTAAGTGTGCGATAGATAGAACTTTAGTGTTAGGATTTGGGTTAAGGTAAGTGCATAGATGGGTAATGTATGTAACAGTTAGTGTAGTGTTAGAAGTAGGTGTTTTTTAAATGTATGTATGTGTTTTATTTATTTTGTTTGGGTGTATGTGTTTAGGGGAAGTGTGCGGTAGTTATGGACCTTAGGGTTAGGGAGGGGTTAAGGATAGTGCATAGTTAGTTGTGTATGTGGGGTTTAGTATAGTGTTGGAGGTAGGGTTTTTTTTAAATGTATGTATGTGTTTTATTTATTTTGTTTGGGTGTATGTGTGTAGGGGAAGTGTGTGGTAGTTACGGACCTTAGGGTTAGGGAGGGGTTAAGGAGAGGTCATAGATAGTTGTGTTTGTGGGGTTTAGTGTAGTGTTGGAGGTAGGGTTTTGGTGCTTTAGTTTAGGTTAGAAGTAGGGTTTGGTTAGTGTATGTATGTGGTTTATTTATTTTGTTTGGGTAGGTAGTATGTAGCGGGTGGTGGGGTTGGCCAACTATGACAGTTCGATATTTTTTTTTCTCGTTTTAGTGCGTTGGGATTTTCTCAGTTCACGGTATAGGGGTCGATGTTTTGGTATTCGCACATAGGGTTTTTCGCTTTGGTAATATAAACCCATATATATTGTATAAAGTTTAATTGATGCATTTTATTTAATACACAGCAATTAATATTTTACTCAAATAAAGACTCTTAGTCTTATGAAGTATATAAGACAGTCATTGTGCTAAATAAAAGCATTATATATAGACAATTAATGTAATTTACTTTTAAGTTGACGGACTATATCCCCAGGTTTAATCACAGATCCAGGACTTGTGAATATCTTCTTTACGTGTTCCTGCAGAGTACAAACCATGCAAAATCCTTGCACTTGACCTACAAGATAAGACATAGGCAATTAGGAGTATTTTTATTTTATTGCCATTTCTATTTTCCCCTTCTTGTCACCATACTTAAATGTTTACATTTATTGTATCCACTACTGTAATATATATTTAGGCAAAAAAGTTACATGAAGAGCAAAATCACTTCTTACTATTCATTTCATAAACTGAATAGCAGAAAAATTCAAACATGCATTTCAACAATACTGAAAAAAAATAATATATATATATATATATATATATATATATACACACACACACACACACACACACACACACACACACACACACACACACACACACATGTTTTTCAACCTTGCAACAGTGCATTCTCCTGCAACCTCACAACTCTAAATGTACTAGCTCAGTAACTGCACAACCTTTGATTAAAATTCTTTAGAAGTGAGCCACCTCTGTTGGCATAAAAGGATATAGACCTGACAACTACACTAGCAAGATAGTTTGATTAGCAGGTCATTTTCTAGTTGGAGCTGTTTGGGGGGAGAGAGAAGTGATGTGGTTCTGCTGGCTCACCTCTCTTTCCATGGAGGGGTTGGAGGTGCATTCTTGAGTACTTGTTCACATTGAGGAATTCCCACCAGAGGCCATAGATCCCATGGTCAAATTACTTTAAGGGGAGAAGGGAGTCCTGATGGTTTATGTCATCCACGGAAGTGAGTTGCATGCCGTCTCTGATTCCGATTGTTTATAAACTCTGGGATGGTTATGGATACTCACAAGGGGATTAGGGCCCTGGTGTCAATACCATAGTATAGAGGGACAAAGCCCTGATTACAGACAGGGTGACCCAGATTCAATTAGTGTATTGTGTGTCTAAGACGCTGACAGGGGTGGATGGGTGTTCTCATCCTGGGAGGAGATGAGGAAGAGGTGCATGCTGGGGAACACATTCCAGTTCAGTTTCCCTGGAGGATAGGCAGGACATTTTACTGACATCATTGCCTTGTAGAAGTGAGGGGTGGTCCAGTCTTGATAGCCATTGCAGGCCCATCCCTTGGAGCATTACTGGGTATATATTTGGGTGTGGAAATATTGTGGGAAACCCCCCACTTCCAACAGTGTGACATTTCAACAGGATCGTCAATCTCCTCACTGTTTCTGGACATGAGTTTGGATCTACCAGAGAGAGGCTAACATAAGTTTTGTAGACCCAGCAGACAAGAAATGGAACTCATAACAGTTGATGCTCAGTTGTGGAAAGCCAAAACAGATGCAGAAAAGAATTATGGTCTGAAAGCTACAAAAACTCTAACTGCCAAAGTATGACAACTTCACTCTGTACTGCCTCATCTCTTGCTCCTAAGGGGATTGAAAGGAAAGCAGGGCTCTCTTCTCCTGGGGCAATGAATGGGCTGCATGGAACAGGATCTTGATGAGCATTGGAGAGGGATGGAAAAATATCCCCTCCAAAAACAAATCTTTATTAGTGATTGACAAGGAGTGAAATAAGAAGCTTTGTGCTAAAGTACTATGAATTATAATGAAAAAAGTGGGAGTGTTTTATACATATTATAACATGGGGTAACAGCAAATTGTTGAAAGGAAATAAGGGGACAAATGAGTAACGAACATAATGGAGACTGAAAGTAAGAATCTTTTAAGGCCGTGTGAATCTTAACAAATCACCACTCAAGTGTTAAGGTGGTTGAGCAGACACTGTCTAAAGAATGAAAGACCTGTGAGATGTAGAATGCCAACAAGTTTAGAGAGTCAGACATCAGGAACAAGGTTAAAGAATGTACTTTCCAAAGCATTTGGGGTTTAGAAGAAGTACTGGCCTCAGTGTGTGCCGTCGTCTGAGAGGTGTGATCACAGGAGGTACACTAAAGAGTTTATGCAAAACTTTGCAAATACAGAAGGACATAAATCAATTATAATTAAGTAACTTGACTAAGATAGTGGAAAAAATGTGAAGTTCCTTGTTAAGGAGGACAAAGCCATTTCATTATAAATGCATATATGAAGGAGGATTGTGTATCACTTCATTGAAGGCAGATTTGACTGAAGCAGAAATGGTCAAATAAATGACTGAAAGTGTATATGACTGAAGGCATATTTGAACAAAAATCCATTTAATCAAAAACATTCTGCAGAACATATACACTGCAAAACTTTGTTTTTCAAATGGAGCAAGCCGCCCCTGCACCCTCAAAGTGGGGGGATCTGCCCTCACTCCCTATTAATTATATATATTCTAACTCCATGATGACACACCACTGGAGAAAATGAAAAACACCACACGCACATTGAATCAATACTTGCATATAAACACAAACATCTACAAATCTGGAGGTACAACATGACAATTGCCAATCCACACAAAACCTTTAAAATTATGTCCCCTAACAGCTCCCATGGGCAAAAATAACATGAAATTTCATCTAAATGGCCTTTCAGTCAAATTTGTGTTTTAGTCAAAGAACCGTTGATGAAATGATACACAGCCACGAAGGATATATTTAAAAATGCAAACCTTTAATCATCTCTTTTCTCAAGGCAGTCCAACTACTGCTTATTTTAATTGCTTAAATCTGAAATGCATTGTATGCAGTATTTTGCCAATGAAACAGCATCCAAGATGATATTCATAAATTAAACAAGTCTGGAAATGATGCTAATGCTAATTAATAATGTCAAATATTGACACAAATCTGTGTATTCCCAGCCTACCACAATTTGATGTTCAAGGTGTTTGGTGAAATCTGTCTCAAAATAACATTAACCAATATATAATTAAAAATATGGTTATGGGACCAAGGGGCAGTTGGACTGTTAGATAGATGATATGTATGGGTTTTAAAAAGGAAAGTAAACTATTTAAAACAATCACCACTGTTTTTTTAGACGAGAACAAAAATAACGAAAGAACATACATATTTCAGAGTGCTCTTCTGAGAGTAAATAATTTGTTAAGGGTGGTGTATATGTAAGGCATTGCAGAGCTGAATTAAGAAAACATGTATTCCCAAGATTTTTGAGTCCGGCTGGCCTTCCCTGAAAGCGATAATGCCAGCTCAAACACAATTTCTCTTTTGGAAAAAGAATCTTCTCTGGAGGAGGGATGCCATCCCATTCAGTCAGACAATCTGAAAAAAATAAATAAATAAATGAAGAAATCATTTAAAGAACTTGAGAATATCTTCTGCATACCTGCTGTAGTTATACTAGGTTATCATTCTTTGTTGCATATAAATGTTTGAACCACTCACTTTCAAACATGGACAAAAAGCTGTCTGAAAAGGCATGCAAATTAATAATGCAGGACATACATACAATGATAAACAGCATTTTAATTTACAGCCTAACAAACAATTTAACAGTTAAAGTACATATGTATGAAATACCATAACAGATATTCACATAAAAAGGTAATTGTTTCTAGATTAGAAAACTGACTGAGACATATGCACATGCATCATACCCCAGGAAGTAGTCTCATTAGTACAACAAGCCTAATATGCAAGACCATGGAAGACTTGACATCAGACTATTTAAAAACTGACATTAAAAAATCTTATTGCCCTGGACACATATCAGTTTGACTTTGTCAAAGGAAAGTCATGCCTACTAGCAATAGTTAATTTCTTTGAAAATGTCATAGAAGCTGTAGATATTGGCTATGCATTCCACAGATCATCCCCAGGCCTCCTTTATTCTGATAGATAGGATAGAATACTAAGGGAAGAAGGGATTGGTTGAAAGACACTTCCGATATCACCTTGGACCTGTTGTGAAAGAGAGTGAAGGTAAGTTTCACATCAGAACTTATAATTCTGAAGTTTTTATCCCTGAAGATAAAAGTACTGGAAAGAGCTTTTTTTCAAGCCTTGTACATAATGTTTTTTCCTATATGTTTCTTGTGTCATACTTTTTAACCATCAGGCCTCCACCCATTGGACTTGAACCTTCCCCTTCCCCACCCCACTTGGTATCCCCAGCAGAAGATCAAGGGCCACCTAAAGGGCTTGTTATTCAGACAACCATGGGGTGGGTTTGTGCCCTCAATGGCATCCCAGCAATGATGCCATGAAATATAGGCCCTAGCCCCTCCTTTAGGTGAAGATGACTCAAGTCACCACAGGGACCACTCTAGTTTCCCAGATGCAAATGCACCTTTCCATGCAACCATTGTAAAGGTTAACATGTGAGGCTCGGTGCACTCCAAGTATGCCACTATGTTACTGTCCCTTCTCTGAAAGATTGTGGCATTGGATGGCAGCATTCCCTTTTCCCCTCACAAATATGCATAGCCACACTCCCTATGCCAGCTCCAACAGATGCCAAAACCGTTAGTCACCTGTATCATTGTCAGAGATTTATACCGTCATACCAACAGAGCTGACTTAGGTATGGTAATCAATGACAACTGTGTCAGCTGGTAAAAATGGACTAAGAGTTAGCTTTTTTAGCATGACATTCAAATCCCAAAAAGGAGAGATATGTGTTCTAGGAGGAAAACAAATGTATACATCTTTTAGAACATAAGAAATGGATGATGTACTAGAAGAAAATGCAGTGGGATGTTCTTTGACAGGAGAATAGTTATCCCACTCCACAAGAGGGGATCCACTTTGGATCCCGGGAAATACTGCCCCATCAGTCTGACGAGCTTGATCTGCAAGGCCATGGAATGTATTATCATGGAACTTATAAACAAAGACATTGGCAATCTTCAAACACTTGACCCCACCCAGTTTGGGTTCGAGAAGGGCTGATCTTGTCTCCTGAACCTGATTGACTTCTTTGAATCAGTCTCCAGAACCATGGACGAGGGTAAGGCAGTCCACACAGCCTATCTGGACCTCGCCAAGGCCTTTGACACCATCCTCCACTCAGAAATCATAGATAAACTTACTAAGCTGGGCATTAATCCCTACGTCACTCGATGGGTTGCCAACAGGCTTACTGACAGAGCCCACACTATAAAAGTAGCTGACTCAAAATCCAGCTCCAGACAAGTGACAAGTGGAGTACCTCAGGGTTCAGTCCTGGGACCTCTCTTGTTTGGCATCTACTTCTCTGAAGTACAGGCCAACACTAAGGGACTGTGGCTAACAATGTTTGCAGATGACTGCAAACTGGGAGCCATTACTGAATCCCCAAATGATGTTGATACTCTACAAAAGGGCCTTACAGAAACAGTTGCTTGGTGCCAGAGCCATGGGCTCAAGCTCAATGGCAAGAAATGTATAGTTATCCCCTTTGGGAAAAAACATGTACCTGTGAATTGCCACATAGGTGGCAGTACACTAAACACTAAAAGTGTGATAAGAGACTTAGGGACACAGGTGGACAGTGGTCTCACCTTCAATAACCACATTGCCACAACAGTCAGGAAATCCTTCTATGTGGCACACCTCATCACTAAGGGCTTTTCATCCAGAAAAAAGGAGGTCATTGTCCCACTGTACACAGCCCTCATTAGACCCATTATAGAATACAATGCCCCATTTGGTATGTACCTCTCAAGACATCTGCAACAACTGGGAAAGCCGCAGAAATACCTCACTAAAAGAATCACAGGCCTAAAGCAGATGCCCTATGCTGACCACCTAAACAATTCCAGCTATACTCTGTTGCATATCGTCTACTCTGAGGCGATCTCTGCTTAACATACAAGGCTATGTCAAACCCAGAGCTGTTGGACATGCTACACTTAAAGAAATCCCACTCCCTCAGAGCCACACGCTCCAGGGATCTAAACCTTGTCATCACAATAAACAAAACATGCTGGAGGGATAGGTTCCTGACCCAGAGACTTCCCAGACTCTGGAATAGACTACCCATACCTCTTTGGCCCTCTTCAAAAGGAACCTTGATGATTGGATAGGAGAAAGGAAATTCACCCCAGGGATCACGTCAGTCACCCTGCTAGACAGGGGTCCAGGGAAGTAAATAGTGTGGGAAGAAATCATCAGGGAATTGTTATGGCTAGGCTTGTATAGGCCCTAGGGCCAATAGCCTAGTTCCAACCTATGAACCTATAAACAACTCACAGAACAAATAAACCTATGAACCTATGAACCTATAATATTCTATGTTTGATTAAAGCAAATGGTTTAGGTGGTACTGAACCCTTGTGCTGGGGCAGTTTGTTAGGCATAAGATGTTTGTGACTCTTCAGAAGGCAAAATGCTTCCATTTTTATAAATACAATTTCCTTACATTGTGCCTTCCTGTTTTCTTTAAGATGATTACTATTCAGTTAGAGAAACTCTCACTACTGGTAATTAAAATTCTGTACTCTAAGCTATGAAAGTCATTGACTTTATACAATGGAGTAATACTTTTCCTGCTGAGTCCATGAGGACTTACATTGAGTTAAAGATAATAGCAGAAGAGACGCTACTTTGATCAATACAGAAAAACAAGATTATGCTGACCAAAAAAGACCTATAGGAGCAAGCTTATCTGTATCTTGAGTCAGATTTAATACCTTCTGATTTAGAGGAAATGGATGTAAGTCATAAAATATGGCTTCAGCCCAAGGGAATGACAAAAGCATCTTCTACAAATGACTAGTAAGGTTGGTGAGGTCGAAGAGAGCAAAAGGTTTGGACTTGATTGCAGATATGAATAGCAAGCAGGTTCACTTGTATCAGGAAACTTATAATCTAGTATCTTGAAATGACAAACGTCTAGTCACCATTGTTGAGTTACATTTTTGTTTTCTTGTTGAGATTTGTTAGTTGTTTTTTTAAGCTTGGAAGATGTACTGCCAAGAGTTGTGGATTTTGTTTAATGGCATAATGCCTAACGAGAAGTGTCTGCACAGGCAAGAGTGCATTTCTTAACCTTAAATTATTATCACACTTAGGAAGCCAAACATTACTGTCCACCTGTGCACTTTAAAAGAAAAAATGCTGAAAAGAAGAGTGCTGAGACCGATCCCTACAGAATGTGATTATTGATGTGAGCAGGTACTAGGAACTCACTACCCACTTTACTTGTGTCCATTTTGAGAGCCACTTCTGAATTCATTGGTTTACCCACCCATTAACCAAGAGGTCCTAGAATGAGTTTAAGTGGTAAAGGTCTTATGTTTGTTGTTTGCTCATTTTCCTGCTTTTCCTAACTAGTATAGTCCAGATCTCAGGCTTTGCTGGTTTCAGGACTTCAGTTTCTGTATTCAGAGCTATCCAGACCTTGCTGTGGTTGAGGGAAGTCCTCCTGCTTACTAGTGGGAGTGGTGAGCATTGTACTGCCTATCTAATGCTAGAGGAGTGGTTTCCAGTTCTGAAATTGTAATTTTATTGGCCATTTGGGGCTGATTTCTATCCCTTTCAACTTTCTGGCTTAATAAACATGTGTTTGTTTATTTTTGCGCATCGCACAGCACCACAGGGCTATGGTTAACCTATTCCCGGCGCCAGAAAAACTGCTTTTCAAATTGTCCCTAAGAACTAGCTGGTTTCTTGGTAGTAGCACTAAAATCTGAATCCCTGTGACTAGCACTTGCTCTAAAGCCTGCTGGTAAGCACTAGGAAGCCTTAAACTGATACAAGCACTCATCTCTCCTTGTAAATAAGGAGAAACTAATTGTAGGCACTAAACAGCCTATAATTGCAAAGTACCTTGCCAAGGTAAGAGAAAATAGCTCCTGTACTTTACAAAAGAAACACCAAACCAGGCATGTCCAAAGGTCAGCTTCCAGTGATTTCTCCTGTCCACCTGGTGAATCTGGGCATACTGGGGCAATGCAGCAATTGCCTCATGTACACAGACAACCCTCTCCTCCTACCACCCAACACTACAACCTGAGAGAGATGCACTTACATAGCCAAACTAGAAGCAAAGCTCTCTCCAGCCAAGATTGTGCTAGACAGTCAAGAGGAGAAGGTTAACACCTGCACTACACCTCAAGCAACACATAGCCCTTCAAAACCCACACCACCAACACCCACACATAATAACATTAAACCCACATATGCGGAGGCCCTTAACATTAACCTGCCCAAGCAACAAGGACCTCCGAAGCCGAAACGCAAACAAACACCAATCACAATCAAAGTGACACATAGCTCAAATCACCAGTGTGCCACCCAACAACAGCCCCAAGGAAAGACAATGTACTCAACACTTGTCATAGGTGACTCCATAGTCAGGCACACTGATGTTCCACTCACCAGGCTGAACAAGGAGAAAATTACCGTCAGCTGCCTGCCGGGTGCCAGGATCCACCACAATACGCATGCACTCAAGTCACTCCACAACAGGTACAAATATGACTCTGTCATTGTCCATGTTAGAGTGAATGACTTGAGATGTACCTCCCTGGACTACATGAAAAGAGACATGGAAGAGCTCTCAGATCATCTGGCCCAGGCAGGTTTGACTCTAGCCATGAGTAGCATCCTGCCTTCACCCAGAATGATACTACAGTATAAGACAAAATGATTGACTTCAACAATTGGCTAAGCTTCTGGTGTCATTCAAAGGGGATCCAGTATCTGTCTGCCTGTGACAACATGATCGACAGACCATGATGCTTTGCTGGAGATGGTCTGCACATGTCGCCCCTGGGATTCAGGCTACCGCTAAGGCTCTTGCCAACCTTATAGTGCCTTTTTTAGGCAAGGCTCAAATGACAAAACCACCACTGTAACAGATTAAAGCATGCAAAATCTGAAGGTAATGCTACTCAATGCTAGAAGTCTAAACCTCAAAATGCACCCCCTCGAGGCACTCCTAAAAATGGAGAACATCGATATCTGTGCAGTAACTGAGACATGGTTCAAGGCTCCAGAGAGCACCCCTGCAATACCAGGCTACAACTCTTACCACACTTTTTGGCCACCAAACCAGTACCAAAACACTAAAGGTGGTGGACTGTCCATATTCACCAAGGATATTCACACCTCCAGGCTAATTGCCCAACACAATGCATCTGAAATACTACAGATGCAACTAACACCAGGTAAGACTGCAATCCAAATTGTAGTTTGCTACAGATCCCCCACCATGCCCCAAGATTCTCACTACACCTTTCTAAACATACTGAAAAATATTAAGATACAACCAAACACCCTAATACTGGGTGATTTCAATTACCCTGCCATTAATTGGGAAAAAACTCAGGTACCAACACCTTTGCCCAACGGTTCTTGGAATTCATAAATTCCAACGCCTTAGATCAACTAATCCATAGTCCCACCAAGGGCTCAAATATTCTTGACCTGGTCATTGCCAACATGGGAGATCGATGCACCACACCAGTGGTCACTCCCTTGTTGGTCAGATCTGACCATAAACTAATCACCCTTGACGTCCACATCCCACCCCTCACCCCCCCCAGCAGGGAAACCACCATAAAAAACTTATCCAAAGACAACTTCATGCTCCTCAAGTCAGAAGTGACAAACTTCATGACACCCACACAGACAGGAACTGAAATTTCGACTGCTGAATCCTTCACTAAGGCACTGTACGAGCACATCCACTCGTGCATAAATTGTGCTATTCCAAATAGAACCAAGGTGCTCTCCTCCAAAAAAGGAAGCCAATCTGGTGGTCCCCAGCCATAAACAAACTATACAACAGAAGGAAGAAACTGTTGCAGAAAAGAGAAAAATCCCAGGATACAAAAACTCCCTTACCAGCTTCAGTAAGAAGCTGAGATTCCTCATAAAATCATCCAAAGCTAGTTATGAAAATAAAATTGCCAAAGATTCTAAGGACAACCACAAGGCTTTCTATAGTTATTTAGAGAAATAAACTACACAACAACTTACAAGGCAAGAAACTTTAATACATAACAAAATAAAAAGAGAAAATAGTTATGTCAAAAATCTAAATGGCAATGCTTAGATCTGCTCTGAGCTACAACAGAATGACACTAAATATACTGATCCCAAAGATATTGCCAATATCCTGGCAGATTGATTCAGTGCTAACTTCACACCCTCTCACTCCCTAAAGGGCCCATCTAAATACCAAAAGATTGCTAAATTTCAGTAATCTCGGCCACACAGGTAAAAAACACACTCTCCAATGCTAAGAATACAGCATCCATGGGACCAGATGACATCCCGGGCTGTGTACTACATGAACTACAAAATGAACTGGCACCTCACCTAAGCATCATGTTTAATCATAGTCTCACATCAGGCTTCGTGCCCAATGAGTGGCGCACAACTACAGTTATCCCACTCCACAAGTGAGGATCCACCTTGGATCCCGGTAACTATTGTCCCATCAGTCTGATGAGCCTGATCTGCAAAGCCATGGAATGCATTATCATGGAACTTATAAAGAAAGACATTGGCAACCTTCAAACACTGGACCCTACCCAGTTTGGTTTCGCGAAGGGCCAATCTTGTCTACTCAACCTGATTGACTTCTTCAAATCAGTCTCGAGAGCTGTGGATGAGGGTAAGGTGGTCCAGACAGCCTATCTGGACCTCGCCAAGGCCTTCGACACCATCCCCCACTCTGGAATCATAGATACATTTACTAAGCTGGGCATTAACCCCTACATCACTCGATGGGTTGCCAGCTGGCTTACTGACAGAATCCACACTGTAAAAGTAGCCGACTCCAAATCCAGCTCCAGACAAATGACAAGTGGAGTCCCTCATGGTTCAGTCCTGGGACCACTATTGTTTGGCATCTACTTCTCTGAAGTACAGGCCAACAATAAGGGACTCTGGCTAACAAAGTTCGCAGATGTCTGTAAACTGGGAGCCATTATCGAATCCCCAAATGATGTGAATATTCTACAAAAGGGCCTTACAGAGATAGATGCTTGGTGCCAGAGCCATGGGCTCAAGCTCAATGCTAAGAAATGTATAGTTATCCCCTTTGGGAAAAACCATGTACCCATGAATTACCACATAAGTGGCAGTGCACTAAACACCAAAAGTGTGATAAGGGACTTAGGGACACAGGTAGACGGTGGTCTCACCTTCAATAACCACATCACCGTAACAGTCAAGAAATCCTTCTATGTGGCACATCTCATCACTAAGGGCTTTTCATCCAGAAAAAAGGAGGTCATTCTCCCACTGTACTCATCCATCATTTGACCTGTTATAGAGTACAACGCCCCATTTGGTATGTACCTCACAAGACATCTGCAACAGTTGGAAAGGCTGCAGAAATACCTCACTAAAAAATCACAGGCCTAAAGCAGATGTCCTATGCTGACCATCTAAAAAAACTCCAGCTTTACTCTATCACATATCGTCTACACAGAGGCGACATCTGCTTAACATACAAGGCCATGTCAAACCCAGAGCTGTTGGACATGCTACACTTAAAGAAATCCCAGTCTGTCAGAGCCACACACTCCAGGGATCTAAACCTGGTCATCATAATGAACAAAACATGCTGGAGGGATAGATTCCTGTCCCAGAGACTCTCCATACTCTGGAATAGACTGCCCATACTTGTCAAGCAGGGCTCATCTTTGGCCCTCTTCAAAGTGAACCTTGATGATTGGATGGGAGATAGGAAATTCACCCCAGGGATCATGTCAGTTGCCCTGCTAGACAGGGAACCAGGGAAGTAAATATTCTGGGAAGAAATAGCCAGGGAAGTTTTTATGGCTAGGCTTATATAGACCCTAGGGCCAATAGTCTAGTACCAACATATGAACCTATGAAATCAAAGTATGTTGCTTGCTTTGTAATCCCTTAATTGGGACAGAGATGCTACAAGAAAAAGGGAGTAGATTCAAGAAGTAGGAACCTCTCATAACAAGTCATTCTGACTTATGACCCAAAGTAACAGGTCAGCTGTGGCATCTTGGCACTATTATATTCTTTTCCATAATGCTATATAGTGCACATGTGAGGTTTAAAACTCTTCAGGTCTGCTGAGGAATTTGCATTTGGATGGGAACAACCATAACCTTCCTCTAAAGGACTAAGACTGTGGACAGGAACCTCTTAAATAGAATGTAGAATGGATAGGTGAAGCTTTCTCTTACAGTATACAGAAGACTGAGGAATGTTGTCTGTCCACATGCAACTTGTATGTTTGATTTTGCATAAGGATTTTTCCATCAGGTTAAGTAATATCCACTGGAAAGTACTTTTCTGGATCTTGCAAGGTATTCCAAGAATTATTGGTGGGCTAAACGTTGGTCATAACCTTATCTACTAGGATATTGGTGAGTCCTTGTAGATATAAAAAGTCTGTTGCCTTTCAAGGCACAATTTTATCATTGATTTTTCTGATATTGAAGAAAAAGGCCTGATTATTGCTCGCCATTTTAACAGTGAGTTTAAGCTTACATGCAAGTTCTTTTGTTTGCTTAATGGACTTCCTCAAGAGCTGCCCAAGTATTTCTGTGCCGCGGTAAGTGCAGCTGAGACATATATTCAAAGCTGATACCGCTCTCTGACTCCTTTACTCAAAATAATACACATTAAACCATTTCAATAGGTTTTGCATGGCTTCTGGTACTGACAGTGGACTGATTATTTGTCTTTCCTCTCATAATAAACTATTTTAGTAGCCCTCTCTCTTTATACTTATCTATATGGATGCTAATATGAATGAGGAACATTACAGTTAATTTCCTATGGATTGCCTGTTTTCAGTTTATTCTTGTAAACATTAAATCTTTAGAACTCTTGTGTAGTAGGTAGTGTCTAACCAACTGTCAATAAGGAAGGAAAATAACATCATGTTCAGGGAGAATCACTGCAGCAGTAAATCACCATATCTGAATTCATCTACCTTCTCTTTTCCTATGATCCAACCATTTTCTTCAGTATTCATAGTGTTTACTGCAAGGACCAAGCTAGTCTTGTAACTTTGATACTGCTAACACAGGCAGCAACAGAGTCCAGTGCCATTGGGTGACTTTAATTGCCCATCCATTGACTGGGTAAATTGCTCATGCTCAAGCTCATTTGCCCAAAGGTTCCTTAACATTGTTAACTCCAGTGCCCTGGACCAGCTAGTTGATACCCTCACAAGGGGTGACAACATCCTGGATCTGGTGCTTACCACTACGGAGACCACTGTAGCACCCCCACTGTGAGGTCTTCCTTGGTGACGTCTGATCACAAATCAGTTTCATTCGATGTAACCATTACACTTGCCCCCCCCCCCCCCCCCCCCAGCAGCAACTAAACTAAAAAACTTATCCAAAGCAGATTATAACCTCTTATGGGATCGCATAAATAGCTGCAATGCACCTCCTCTCTCAGATGGAACTGGCAACTATGCCGAGTTCTACACTAATGCTTTATACAAACACCGGTATAACTGCATGGACTCAGTCATACCTGATAGGATCAAAACAAGTTCTTCAAGGAAGAGCAAACCTGCCTAGTGAACAACTGCCATTAACAGGCTTTACAATAAGAGGAAGAAATTGCTGTCTAAGAGTAAGAGGGCGCAAGCTCTAAACTAGAAACACTCCCTCCTCAGTTTAAACAAGCAAATAAAACTTCATGTGAAGTCCTCCAAAGCAAACTATTACTCCAGATTAGCTTTCTCAGCTAAGGAAAACCATAAGGCATTCTTTAGTTACATCCGTAACCTAAAAGGAAAGGTCCAGATTTGTGCCAAACTGTAGTTAATGATACCACATATACTGAGCCTGTGAATGTAGCTAACCTGTTAGCCAACGGGTTCTGTAAAAACTTCACTCCTCTGTCCCCGCCACACATACCCCATGACATCCCTACCACCTGCCTCCTACTTTGTATCTCTAAAGAGCAGGTCATAAATGCCCTCTCTAAGACCAAAAACACAGCATCTAATGGACCTGATAACATCCCAGGCTGTGTCCTACATAGGCTCCAACAAGGATTAGCAGCACCACTGGGTACTCTTTTCAGTCATAGTCTAAGCACCATCTTCATCCCAGCTGAATGGAAAATGGACACCATTATTCAGGTGGTGCTTCCAATGACCCCAAGAACTATAAACCTATTAGCCTGACTAGCCTTATCTACAAGGCCATTGAGCAAATCATCATGGACCTTATCAACAAGGATTTAGGTAATCTCCAAACACTTGACCCTACTCAGTTTGGATTTGTCAAAGGGAGATCATGCCTGTTAAACCTGGTGTACTTCTTTGAGATGGTCACCAATGCCCTGGATGAGGGGAAATCTGTGCATACAGTCTAACTAGACTTAGCCAAGACTTTTGACAGTATCCCCCACTCAGGCCTCACTGACAAACTCACCCAAGTAGGTATCAACCCTTATATCGTTAGATGGATCGCTACTAGGTATCAACCCTTATATCGTTAGATGGATCGCTAGCTGGCACACTGATAGAACCTATATAGTTAAAACAGGGGAATCCACCTCCAACAGCAGACCTGTAACCAGTGGTATTCCACAGGGATCAGTCCTGGAACCTCTACTATTTGGAATCTATTTCTCAGAAGTGCAAGCAAAAACTAAAGGTCTGTGGCTGACAAAGTTTGCTGATGACTGCAAACTGGGAGCAGTCATAGAATCCCCCAGATGATGTCAACATCCTACAAGAGTGTCTTACACATAGATGGGCATAACATTAAAATGCCAGGTGAACGTTTGAAGTGGTTAAAGCTCATTTGGTTGTGTCCATCTTTGGTTTACCTAGTGTGATGCACTGCAGGTCTTTTATTTTTTTTTTACCTGTACTAACATTCTGTATGCTTCCTACAAATGGTATCCACTTATGTTGAATTTGTTTACATAGCTAAAGAAGGATCCTCAGTGTAAACAGACATTTTAATTGCTGTGATACTTTGGCTGTTTATGTGGCCCAATGTGAATCATATAACATATATTATGTGCAAAAATAAGTAGGAGGTTGGCAGAGAGAGAGAGAGAGAGAGAGAGACAGAGACAGAGAGTATGCAAACACCTCTATACTATGAAAAAACAGACACCTCTATGCCAGGAATTCTTTGTTTAGACACTCAGTTACATGCCAACACTCCAAAAAAAAAGTCAACATTTTGTGTTAGACAAATTTGGAGCAATGTTTTGCGAGTTGATGTTGAAACTAAATTGGAAATCAGAGAGCTGTCTTGGCAGCTGAGGATTAAGGTCAACCGTACTCGTAGTTTAAATGATAGCTTTAATATCAAGTGCGTTCTTGAGCAGTGGATGGCAAAATTATAATAAAAGTATGAAGGCACCTCTTATTGATTCCATGGGGAATATATGATTTTTTCTTTGGATTTCTTAAGAGGCAATTTTAATTTGTAACTCATTCTGATTAAGACTTTTCAACTAAAAAAAATAAAGCACTAGTTTTGAATCTTGTGTGGTCAGTGATTTCCTTTACCCTGTGTTTTTTTTCTTTTCTTTTCTTTTTTTTTTGTATATTGACTAAGCTCTGTCAAGTTTACATGCACTAAACTGTAATTATTGTATACAATCAATATATTCTTTGAGTGAAAAAGCCTGAACTTGTAGTCTAGCTCAAACATCTGCTCTGATCATCACTTTATAGCTACTTCTTCAATTGTCAGCATTTTTGGACCTCTTATTACATTTCTGAAAAATGTTGAGCTTATTTTCAGTATTGGTAATTATGGTATAGCTTCATTAATTTCCTTTCATCAATAAGTTGATCTTTCTCCTCAGATAACTGCAGATATCTGAACATATCAATTGTATGCAGTTGTTTTCCTTGCATGTAACTCATTCTAAAGTCATATTTGTGTAGGGACATTTATTTTAGTTTTTATGGTGCTCTGTGCAATGATTGAATACACTCTGTACCGGTTTATCAATAATCTCCAACAGCGACTAAACTTTTTACAGTAATTTACTATGGCTAACAGCTTTTCATCAGTGCATCACTTTTTTGTGCAAATCTGTAAAAGCTATTGACCTATGTGCAACTAGATTGTCTTCTTGTAAAAATCACCGCACAAATTCTCTTCTGAATGAAATCTAGGTACAGAATGTCTGGTGTAGTTTTATTAAAATAATTAATTGGCGGTACTTGTGTGTTTCCTGTTTAAGAAGTGCTAAACTCTTTTCTTTCCCTTGGTTCTAATATCATAGCACATCCTATTCCAGTTGTTGACTTAGTACATTTATTTCTGACAATCAGAATTACGATAGGAAGATACTGTATAATATCAAGAAATCTTGTGATCAATATTTTGTCCTCTGCTAATGAAATGTGTACTGAAGCATTAGCTTTCTTGTCTGGTGTCTGGCCCCCCTGACATTAGAACATGATCCATGGCCTTCATCTCTGCAACTCTAGTTTTATATTTTCATTCAGTATGTGGTTGTACTGTCTCAGCCAGGTCAAAAACCATATATACTCTTGTGTCTGGCTTATGTCTTAGGGCATTTATAAATTCGCCCAACCATGATGTGGCTTTCGCCAGTTGCCATACTATAGTTTCTCCTCTCTAGTAGTGACACATAGTAACCTTATTTTGTGTAGTGTATACACTAGTCTAGTGACTCGTAAACACTCCCGATCTCCCCATCCATCTCCCAGATCCATTCTTGAAGTTTGCCTGAACGAGGCTCTTGAGGCTCTGTGTGAACTGATTTGGTCCAGAGTATGGGTAAATCTCTGTGTTATGAATCTATATCTCCAGCATGTCTGTGTTCATCCTGTTGCCCTTTAGAATCCGGTAGCTCGTTGTGTTCTGGTGGAGTTCTTTTTGAGATGGAGCAGCTCCATCAATTCCTGGTTGGACATGGCCCTGTATGTTGTTAGCATGTCACCTCTGAGCAGAAGGTATTACTGAATAGAGCTGGAGTTTCTTTAATCTAGCTGATAACGGCACATGTTTTTCACCCATGATCCTCTTTATGAGGGTACTTCTGGGTCTTTTTCAGTCTTTGCATGTTGGGGTGTGCACATACCCAAATGGAGCATTATATCATTATATGGGCCAATGTTCAGAGGAATAAGGAGGTAATACCTCCTCATCTGGACCTGATGAGAGTTGATGAGATGGGCAAGGTAATATGTAGATCTCTGACTGATTTCTTTGTCTTTCGCATTTGAGGTCACACATCCACTTTGAGTCCCCCAGGTGTCTGATTACACAGGTCCCATTCAGTGTGATTACATCTTCCGTGTTTGTTTGTGGGTACTTTTTTTTCCCATTTGGATGACTATTTTTTTTTCCCAGTTTTGACCATGATTTTTGATTCCCAAGTTTGTTTGTCTGCTTCAGTGGTTGTTTCTGTGGATGTGTGTGTCGTGGCACCAATCCACTGTGGCATGCAGTCATTGTCAACTATCAAACTTTGTCAGCCATAATCCTTCCATATTTCCTTTCATACATCTGAGAATAAGTGGAGACAGAAGTGCACCCAAGAGGACTGTGGGACCACCACTTGTGATGGGTTTGACCAGGACATGGCTCCTACAATTTTAACCTTAATGGTTTTGTTTTTTTCCACTTTGCTACCCATCTTTTTACCCATCTTGTGACGCTATGGCTTACTGATTGAGCTTGTGTATTTGTGTGTGTTGTGAGCCTGTGTCAAGTCCCTAAAGGCCTTCCAAATTTCAGGCAGCCCAGTGTGAATACAGCCTTTGACTCATCACTAGCTCTAGTCTCAAAGAAGAAAGGCAGCAGGAAGAGGCAGGACCTGCCTTTTACAAAGTGTGGGATCAAGGGATCAAGGGTCTGCAGATCCCCAATGTCGCCATTGGCGAGTTTTTTGATGATTTCTTAGATACAACCAGATGGTCAAACTTATGAGGTAGTTATGGGGCTGGGTCCGGTAGTAATTTCCCCTGTGGGTCAGGGAGGGCTGTTGCTGTGTGTTAAGGTGCTACCAGTGTTCGCAGTGGTAGGGTGAATAGGTAGAGTTCTTATAGAGTTCTTAGGGAGTTTTAGTTCATCTTAAGTTCACGAACGGGGGACCATCGGGTCCCATAGATGCTGTGTTTTTGCCTTGTTGAGTGTGATTTCACCTGTGTGTCTGTGATGACTGGTGAGTTACATTCCAGCAGGATAGTTACTGATCTTTTAGGGGTGAGGGAGGGCAGTCTTTTCTTCTGATTTGTTGTTTTGTTTGCGGGGGTCACACCAAACCGGGCGTTTTCCCTTGGTGGAGAGGGTCTTGGTTTTAGTCATCCTTTTATCATGCCTTTTATCATCCCCTACTGTGGTCTTACCTCACACTAGTAAAACATCAGTTATATTCATAACACCTTGAAGCTACTCAATCATGTAAGCAACAGGTCAATGAAACACTTCGGGCAGTGGGTAACTGTGAAATATGAGTCTTACAATCAGTGTTTGTTTGTAGATTAAAAGTATGCAACCTGGAACTCTCTTTATTGAGTTTAATTTGCCAAAATCTTGTTTTGCATCAGGTATTAGAAAAAATTTCTGTTAGGTATATCAGAAATTCGATTTTCTGTTGGACAAATCAGATGGTACTCTCTCTTTTATAGCTCTAGTAACATATTGAAGATTTATGCATATCCAAATTCTGTTTGTCTTCAGTGTTCACCATATCATTTATCTAGTCTGCTTGCCCTATTTGTTTCTTAATTATAACCATTCCTCCATTTTGGCTCAAATCCTTTTCATTTCTTCTCCATTGGTCTACAGGAACTTTCTTCACAGCAGGCAGTAATGGTATAGCTTCATTATTTATTTTATTATGGAGGTCTCCATGCAAATAGTCCAAACCAGTAGCTATATCAAATTCGCAAACTAAATTAGCACATTACATATTTTTTCTCTTAACTCACTCAAGTCTAAAATGCCTTTACACCCCATACAGCCTTATGGTGTCCAGAAATTTTTTGTGTCTGGTTACTTTAACTAAGTGATTTTTCTAGCTAATGATAAGCAGTATTAGAAAAGGCAAAGAGTAATTAGGAAAGTGACAGTAAAATTGTTAGCCTAGGATGTTCTGCAGTGGCTACATTAATCTTTGCCACTTATTATTCATATTTTCAAATTTATATTCATATTTTTATAACTGATAGATTTACATGTTATTGAGGTGTATGGTATGAAACACCAATGTGGGAGATGGGACATCTGACTGTGAATGTTGACTTATATCACACTATACTGGAAGTATTACTAGTTGTTTGTTAGCAATTATTTAAAATAAGCAATATTTCCATATGTATGTTAATACTTCAAAGACCAAGTAAGTCTGATGTACAAACTTGTTCCATGACATTTGGTGAAACCTAAGATGTTGTTGAAGAAAACTGTCTTTGATATTTGCACTGTTAGGTTTCATGTCTTGTGAGCTACCCAATTTAATTTGTTTTGCTAAATATACAATTAAACATATTTTTCATATTTCTGTAACTGTCTCAATAAACATGCTCTTAAAGAGGAATTTCTTGTTGTCATGTAAACATTTATGTCTGGTTATCAGAACTGTTCTAATAATTTATGTCTAGGTTGTACAGTTTATAAGACATAAACATTTGTTTGTGAAACTTTATGAAAAAATGCAATTGGGTGTGTGTGTGTACTATAATATATTACAGTATTTGTGGAAAAGACTATGGATGCACTAACCATTATCATTGCAAAGAATACATCTTACTGATAACATTATTTATACAGTTTCACTATCTTCTATAGTTCATAGAATATTTACATGTATGTTATGCTTTTTAAGTTTATTTTTCAGAAAATGGTCTGGAAAGCAACATGTGCATAGGCCACTAGAGGTGTGACACTCCACACCACCTACGTGTTACTGAGTTAATGTAAATGTTCATGTATTCTTTCTTTTTATACTTCTTAACACAAGTGTTTATTTTTCACAGCTCCTACACAGTTGACTTGCTTGTTTATAGATGTATGTCCTGCTTTTATGTTTCATATTTCCCATGCTTCTCATGGCTCACCTTTACAGAAGACTGATGCTTAGTCTGTTTTTACCTTGTTCTTTTTTTCTCTGCCTCATTCAGCTTTACACAATTCCATCTCTTCAGTTACTTATTTTAAATGGGAAGACATCATTTTCTTCACTCTGCATTCATTCATAGGTTCATAGGTTCATAGGTTGGTACTAGGCTATCGGCCCTAGGGCCTATACAAGCCTAGCCATAACAATTCCCTGGCTATTTCTTCCTGCACTATTTACTTCCCTGGACCCCTGTTTAGCAGGGTGACTGACATGATCCCTGGGGTGAATTTCTTTTCTCCCATCCAATCATCAAGGTTCCTTTTGAAGAAGGCCAAAGAGGTGCTCTGCTTGACATGTATGGGCAGTCTATTCCAGAGTCTGGGGAGTCACTGGGTCAGGAACCTATCCCTCCAGCATGTTTTGTTTATTGTGATGACAAGGTTTAGATCCCTGGAGCGTGTGGCTCTGAGGGATTGGGATTTCTTTAAGTGTAGCATGTCCAACAGCTCTGGGTTTGACATGGCCTTGTATGTTAAGCAGAGATTGCCTCTGAGTAGAAGATATGCGACAGAGTATAGCTGGAGTTTTTTAAGGCGGTCAGCATAGGGCATCTGCTTTAGGCCTGTGATTCTTTTAGTGAGGTATTTCTGCAGCCTTTCCAGTTATTGCAGATGTCTTGAGAGGTACATACCAAATGGGGCATTGTATTCTATAATGGGTCTAATGAGGGATGAGTACAGTGGGACAATGACCTCCTTTTTTCTGGATGAAAAGCCCTTAGTGATGAGGTGTGCTACATAGAAGGATTTCCTGACTGTTGTGGAGATGTGGTTATTGAAGGTGAGACCACTGTCCACCTGTGTCCCTAAGTCTCTTATCACACTTTCGGTGTTTAGTTTACTGCCACCTATGTGGTAATTCATGTGTACATGTTTTTTCCCAAAGGGGATAACTATACATTTCTTGGCATTGAGCTTGAGCCCATGGCTCTGGCACCAAGCATCTGTTTCTGTAAAGCCCTTTTGTAGAGTATCGACATAATTTGGGGATTCAATAATGGCTCCCAGTTTGCAGTCATTTGCAAACTTTTTTTAGCCAGAGCCCCTTAGTGTTGGCCTGTACTTCAGAGAAGCAGATGCCAAACAAGAGAGGTCCCAGGACTGAACCCTGAGGTACTCCACTTGTCACTTGCCTGGAGCTGGATTTGGAGTCAGCTACTTTTACAGTGTGGATTCTGTCAGTAAGCCAGTTGGCAACCCATCGAGTGATGTAGGGATTAATGCCCAGCTTAGTAAGTTTATCTATGATTCCAGAGTGGGGGATGGTGTCAAAGGCCTTGTTGAGGTCCAAATAGGCTGTGTGGACTGCTTTACCCTCATTCACAGCTCTGGAGACTGATTTGAAGAAGTCAATCAGGTTCAGGAGATGAGATTGGCCCTTCACAAACCCAAACTGAGTGGGGTCCAGTGTTTTAAAGTTGCCAATGTCTTTGTTTATAAGTTCCATGATAATATGTTCCATGGCCTTGCAGATCAGGCTCATCAGACTGATGGGGCAGTAGCTTCGGGGATCCAAGGTGAATCCCCCCTTGTGGAGTGGGATAACTGTAGCTGTGCGCCACTCAGTGGGCATGATGCCTGAGGTGAGGGTAGGATTAAGTATGACACTTAGGTGAAGTACCAATTCATTTTGTAGTTCATGTAGCACACAGCCCGGGATGTCATCTGTTCCCATGGATGCGTTTTTCACCTGTGTGGCCATTATTACCAGAATTTGGCAATCTTTCGGTATTGAGATGGGCCATTTAGGGGGTGAGAGGGAGGTGAAGTTGGCACTGAATCGATCTGCCAGGATATTGGCAATATCCTTGGGATCAGTATATTTAATGCCATTCTGTTGTAGCTCAGAGAAGATCTAAGCATTGCCATTTAGATTCTTGACATAGTTATAGAATGCCTTGTGGTTGTCTTTGGAATCTTTGGCAATTTTATTTTCGTAACTAGCTTTGGAGGATTTTATGAGGGATCTCAGCTTCTTACTGAGGCTGGTAAGGGAGGTTTTGCATCATGGGATTTTCCTCTTTTCTGCAACAGTTTCTTCCTTTTGTTGTAAAGTTTGTTTATGGCAGGGGACCACCAGATTGGCTTCCTTTTTTGGAGGAGAGCATCTTGGTTCTATTTGGGATGGCACGATTCATGCATGAGTGGATGTGCTTGTACAGTGCCTTAGTGTAGGACTCAGCAGTCAAACTTTTAGTTCCCATCTGCATGGGTGTCATGAAGTTTGTAACTTCTGACTTGAGTAGCATGAAGTTGGCTTTGGAGAAGTTTTTTATGGAGGTTTCCTTACTAGGGGGTGGGAGTGGGATGTGGATATTATGGGTGATTAGCTTATGGTCTGATCTGACCAATTGGGGGGGGTGACCATAGGTGTGGAGCATCGATTTCCCATGTTGGTAATGACCAGGTCTAGGATATTGGAGCCCCTGGTGGGGACTATGGATTAGTTGATCCAGGGCATTGGAATTTATGAATTCCAAGAACTGTTGGGCAAAGGTGTTGGTACACGAGTAGTTTTCCCAGTTAATGGCAGGGTAATTGAAATCACCCAGTATTAGGGTGTTTGGTTGTATATTAATATTTTCCAGTATGTTTAGAAAGGTGTAGTGAGAATCTTGGGGCATGGTGGGGGATCTGTAGCAAGCTACAATTTGGATTGCAGTCTTACCTAGTGTTAGTTGCACCTGGAGAATTTCAGACGCATTGTGTTGGGCAACTAACCTGGTGGTGTGAATATCCTTGGTGAATATGGACACTCCTCCACCTATTAATTCCTTTGTTTATAGTTAAACCTGCAAATGATACACTGTCTCACTTAACAGCAGTTAAATCCCTTTACAGTGGTACAGCCACTCTGCTCAAGAGAAAGCTGCAGCAAGGCCTTCTTAGCACATTTTTATAAAGGTACAGAATGTACTTCCAGTAAGTATTAGAACAGCTATTACTTACAATTGCTTGAGAGTTGAAGCTGAAGCTCTGTCACTCTGTTTTGCAGGTAAGAATACTAATAACCATCTACCTGTATTACACAATTTCTGCTGGAACTCATTGAAGGGTGTTTGTTTAATAGCTGCAGTGGTCATTTTGCTGTGTTTTCAGCAAACTTCCCTTTGTTAATTGTGCTTTTTAATTGTTACCATAATATTGTCAAAGCTCCCTGCATTGTGATGTTTATATGTTGCTTTTGAGTGCATGATGTTGTAGCCAAAAAGGGGGGTACTTTGTACTTGTGTACCTACCCTTTAAATTATTAAATGAAATATTTTTGGTCCTCTTACTTACCATCTTCATTCATTTCTAATGTGTTTAGGTTTTCCTGTACACATATCAGATCATAGTACTCGGGTGGTCCAGGAAGGTGTTCCATTTCAAGCGATATGTCTGAACTGCTGGCTGGAGTAGAAAAAATGCAACACCCTGCACAAAGCAGCTTCATAGTTCTTGAAGAAAAGTATCACAAATGTTTTTGGTAACTTGCTGATTAGGAGACGTCAGCTGATCTGTTAGCTATAGTTATTTTGCAGCACTGATATGAATAACTCAGATTGCTTCTAGGATGCTTTGTCGCTGTGAAAGTTTAAAAAGGCAGCATTTATATGAATAAGCATATCATAATCAAAGCTTTAATTATAGGCATAAACAAGTTCAGTATACCAAAAAGGGATTTATCTTCCAATACATGCTAATACATGAGAGTGGATATGTAATAAAATAACACAATTTTAAAATATGTTGTCAGAATTACCTATAGAATATCTTTCATAAGTTCTTTCCATACCCTATAAGTCTTTGCTAACTAATTTCTTTGATGACTCTGTAGAGATCAAATACATCTACACCCCCTGTGTAATTTTGGCAGCAGCAGCAAACCGATATGCAGCCTTTATCCCGTATGTTATGCGTTTATTTATATTATGTTGTGCACGCATAACTGATGGTCAGAAAACAACATATTGGGTATCTGAACAAACCAATTCTGTAGGTGAATCTCAGCAACAGCAAGCAGAGATCTTATAGAAGAACAAAGGAAAGAAAATAAAGGAAGACACAAACATCTCAAAAGAGATGATAAAAAATGCATCATGCCAAAAGAGAAGATCTTTTTTTTTCTTGTGTGTATTTCAAGGTTCTTCTGCTGGATATCCAGTGTTAATCATGGGTGATAAAAAAGCAGTTTGCCTAGCAAGAACAGTTAGAATAGATGGCAGGAATTAAGTGAAAGCAGCATTTGATTTTTGTTGAAGACTAGAAATAGAAGGAAAGATAAAAACGAGATATGATGTGTGTGACAGAAGCTTAAGAAGGAACAGTGGGGGTGAAGAAAGAATATGAAAATAAAAGATGTGGCAGAAGGAGCTGAAGGAGAGTTACTAGAAGAATTTTATAAAACAGTATTGCAAAAATAGGTGAATCTTCCAGAGAGCATGCTGGCAAATTAAGCATCCCCCAAAACTGGGTCATGTTAGGAGTACAATAGGGAGCCTATAAAAAGGTGGTCCAGAGACACATGCTCTGTAGCATTTGTTATATTACAATCTCCGTACAACGTAGAGGGGTAAGAAATGGGCTTCCTAGATATGAAAGAAGCCATGGAATGATACACTGCAGCTGCCAGCAAATGGCCAGTAGAGAGGCATGGAATGATGGGACAAAGAGCCTAAAGAATGGACTGGCACCAGTGAAGCTTATGAAGGAGGCCATCACCCCAGATCTCTTTCCTTGTGAAGTCATTGACTCAGGATTCCAGGAGAAGAAAAAAGGCAGCTGTAGAAGGTAGGAGAGCAAACTCTGTTTTGAGGAAGACTATGATTGTAGTGTAATTTATAAGTAAGAGAAAATTGAGATGAAAATGTGATAGCTGTGAGTGTTACCAGATAAATTTGAGGTGAAATACTAGAAAGGAAATGGAAGTCACTGAGTCTTCAATGGTATTTAATGATAATTACAGGCAAACATTTAAAAATGATGAATACTGCAAAGAACAGAACAAAATAGGTCAGGATTTCGATGAGAAATAAGTTGATAAGTGGTTCAGAAAGAGAGAAAAATGAATAAAGGTCATGAACTAATTGAGAAAGACATGAAGTGAAGACCCTTACTTAAAATACTGGCCATATCTGATCACATTGGAAAGGAATTATGTGCCTAACAAATATTATAACTAAAGACATTTTAGAAAAAAAAAAGTAGTAGCATAAACGAGACTACTGAAAGGAAACATAAATATTAGATTTAATCCTCAGTGTATATTAAAACAATATGATGAATAATGTGACAGATAAAAAATCGATAGACAAAATATTATAGATGAGAAATTAAAAAAGAATATATTATTAGCCAAAATAAAAATTAAGAAAGCAAGCAAAGAACTGCAGAAGATGCTAATTTCAGAAGATAAATAAAAGTAATAAATACAGTTCTTGAAATCACTTAGAAGGATCTAAAATACAAAATAAGCAAATTATGTGATACTTTACAAGTAGATTAATAAAGATATAACACTGAAAAAGAAAAACAAAGCAAAAAGATGAAATACAAGTTAATGATGAATATTACCAGGAAAATGACTGCTGGATGATTAAAAGAAGCAGCAATAAGATGAGCGCTGTATCATTACACACAGGATTAAAATTTAGTTAAAGTGAATCAATAACATTGTTTAAAATACAGATATATTAAAAGAAAAATGCATAATCAGATAAAGATTTATTTTAAATAATTTCAAACAATTTAAAAGTTTGTACCAAGAATTAAAAATGTAAGAAGGAGATAAAACAAAATAAACAGCATAGGCATACCTGATGTATGCTGTCGTATTGAACTAGAAAGTAATAATATGAGACAAATAACACCAGCAAGAGCATAAGAAATGAACAGATTTTGGAGAAAATGCTATGAAGACCCTACTAAATGAAACAGGACATGAAATGGATATGGTGCAAGAGGTACAAAATTAAACAAAACTACATTTATGCAGACAGCATTGAATTAACAAAGGTCCTAAAGTGCCGAACCTCAGGTCCGGATGCTGCATCCAACTTCTGGCTAAAAGTATTAACAATTTTTGTCATGACTCTGTATGAGTATCATGTACTTGTATGTCCAGAACTAACTTGCACACAGAGTAATAGTTTTCTTGTTATCCCAGTCTGCTAATCAAATGTGTTGGATGTTGATAACTTTCGTGCCAAGATGATTTTAACTTGAATGTTATTTTAACTTCAACATCCATTTTAAAAAAATGAACTATAATTTGTTTCTAAGGATTTGCTTTTCCCTTTCCTATTTTCACTGTATGATACAATTTCTCTCTGAATATTTATTAAAGCCTAGACTTCTTTCTGAGAATGAAATATGATCATTAAATGTGTCTCACCTGTGGTACCTGTTTGTCTTTCTCTTTTTGTTAAGAAATAAACTCAAGCAAATATCTACGCTCTTTCTCTGTTTCTGCTTGTTAAGAACTCTGCTATGTAGTTACTTTGGAATGTAAAGTTCTATGACATCATGAGCATAATGACATCAGCAGATTCAAGTGTTTAATTGCTGAATGTAATATTTACTTATACTAGACTCATACTTACATACAAATGCAGTATTCTGTACAATTAAGTTTTTACATGTTTTGAGCTATATAACCTATTGGTAGTTTAAGACTAGGTACTGTCAATTCCACACTTCAAACATTTAAATGTGAATAACTGTTCACTGCAAATCATGTTGTTACACATTAAAATAAATTGCAGGATAGCAAGAACATTGCACCCCTGATGTGATCTCCTTTCTTCTATCACTAGGAACTACTATCTCATGTTATCTCTTACACTTAGGTAAACAATTAGTAATGAACAACAAGGTGGGAGGTATAGTGAAATAATGACCCACCCACGGGTGTTGAGAGACATAATGCCACATGCATTAACAGAAAGGATGAGTAATGTAGTTACACAACTGCTGAGAAGTCTTTCCTTAAAGAGACAATCTGTGATACTGACTACAAAAAATGTATAGAAGTGTTCTGTCTGGAAAAAAGAGTCAGCACTCATACATGTTGACAAAGAAATTGTGATCAATTTTGAAAAATATTCAACTTTATCATATTTGACAAAGCTGGATTTACAAACTTTAAAATATGTGACAAAGGTGAACTCAAATCCATAAACTCTGCAAGGGTTAAAATCAAGTCAGTAAATATACTGCTAATATGCAGGCTTACCAGCATAAAAAATATAAAAATATGCACATAGTTGTGGAATTTGTAACAGTTTTAAAACATTAAAATAGTCTGCAGCATTATGTGTAACAACAGAAAACACAATCAAATATACAATACTTCATCAAAGATAAAGATTTGTAATGCAGAAAAATTTCAGTAAAAGATTTTATTCAATATACCTACACTGAATAAAACACGACTATTTTTTGATCCCATAACTTACTTATTCTATATCTCTCAGCTTGTAGACACTGAAAATATGTGCAAAGGCCCTTGAAATGTATAGGTACATCTAGTTAAAAATATGGACATCTAATTTGCTTAAAATGTAAATATCAAATAGCATAAAATGCGTCCCACTTTAGCTAGGAATGTAGGATACTAGTCAGAAGAGCATTTAAAAAACAGAGCGTGACAAAAATAAAGAAAACAGAGCTCCTCGCTGATCCCGTTCAAACGCAACCTAGATAACTGAATGGGAAACCACAAATTTGCTCCTGGGGTGGCACCCATGACCCTCATGGACAGGGGTAGCCACTGTTGAGCATAGACCTACTTTGCTCATAAATTCATTATGTGAGCTACCCAAAAAAGAACAAATGGAGATACTTGATATTAACATGACTAGGCTTGTAAAGGCTCTGCCGCTAGCCTAGTAACCTCCTATTAACCTGTGAACATGTACACCTACTGCAGTACAAAGTGTAAAAATAATTGTCAGACTCCTTATAATATTCACTAAAGCCTAGATTCATTGTTGAGAAGAAAAATATAGCACTAAAATGTGTCTCACCTTTGGGGTCTGTTATTATTTTTCCTTTTTAAGAGAAGTTTAAGCACACCTCTGTATCCTCTCTCTGTATCAACCATATATGGTGGTTTAATCTCTCTCAAGCCACTAGTTAAGAACTCTGGTACATGGCAACCTTGGAAGCGAGGTTCTGTGACATCATGAGCGTAATGACATCATTAGACTTAGCTGCTGAATACTTGAATGTAAGATTTACTGATAGTAGACATATACACACTTCTGCAGTATTCTGCACTTTTAAGTTTCTATATGTTCTAATCTAGCAAGTTTCAGACACTTTCACTCTATAACATCTACACAACAAAATCAAGTGATGTACCTGAGATTTTAAAACCATGCATGCATTCTCTAAATCCTGTTTGTATAACTTTCATTATGATCTCAGTTGTGTAAATATGTTAATGTTATTGCAGCGCTCCACTGGCTTGCATTACTGCACTGTACCTGTAAGGTAAGGTAAATGCCATAACCATTATGCCAACCTCCCACCCCTCAGGCTTAGACCTATATGTATCCATGCTAGAAATATGCATTGTGTCACTGCACATACTGTATGTTTATGCTTTTACACAGTGCCACTGTTAGGCGGTATACACAGGTATACGTTTATATTAATTATGGTAATATCGAACTCTTTCTGCCTAATACCCAGGCTATGTCTGAAATTAGTCTACCATGGATCAAATCATAAGCAAGCATATGAATGCATAAATGGACTTGAGACTGGCAAATATATAGTGAGGGGAAAGGAAACATCTGACAAGTCTGCTTAGACAGGCAGTCAATGAAAGGGGAAATGAGGAGTTGGAGCAGTCGTGCAAATGTAGAGTTATCATTAAGTGTTGGGGGGTGATTTGAGAGTCAGGAATGAAAATGAGAAAATTAAGAAGCATCTAGGAACAGTTCAGATAATTCGGGTGGACACTGCAAAACAGAAGAATAAAAGTAAGACATGAACTGAATGTGATAAGATTAAACAAATTAAAGTATAAGTGATAAAGAAGAATTTCAGTTAGGGACATGAAAAGAAGGTATAGCCGAATACTTGATGTAAATAATAAAAGAAATGAAGGGTAAAGTGTCATATCGAAATTGATAGGTCATAGAGGACAAACTATAGCTAGACATGTAAGGATGCAGGAGATACTGATGGAGAATTATGAGGCATTGTATCAGACAAAGGTAGAAATGCACAAATGGGGGGCGGTAGGAGAATGGAAACTAATACACCCAGAAACAGAGATAAGAAGGGGAGATAGTGATTTGATTTTTGTTACATACTTTTTTCTCTCAGGACTAACTGCTTGTTTGCAGTTTATTGAACGTTCAAGATACATTCTCTTTCTATAGATTGAGTTTTGCACAATTGTTTATTGTAGCTATGATATGTTTGCTTTTTACCAACTTAAGAACCAATTAAAACTGGTGTCTCTACATTAATAGCTTGGTTTAGAATCACTTTCACATTTAACAGTAGCATGGTTATATTTGTTCAACAAAGACTGACCAAGCTGTCATAACATCTGTTCTTAAAGTCATTCCCCCGGATTTATGAAGCCCTTCATAGCGTGCAGGATTAGTCTAAGACCTATTTTCGGCAATATGGCCGACGTGCGATCCAGGAACGAGCTCCCGGGACGTGCACGTGAGCTCTTGGGCTAATCCTGCATGGATTGAGCTCCTGTATGCAAATTACCCTAATTTGCAGGTGAAAACCATGCAGATGAGGGTAATCTGCGATCCAGGAAGCCGGCAGCTGTCAGTGCAGGATGAGTGCAGTCTGCAGAAATGTACTCGGTTAGTAGCCAAGTACATTTCTGCAAACTACAAAACGGAGCTATGACAGTTCCAAATAAAGGCTGCATATTATCGAGGAAGCATGCCAATGTCCAAGTAGAAGGCCATTGGCAATGCAAACTGTTTAAAAAAAAACAACTTTTTTTCCCCGCCGATCTCGGCTGTTTAAACATAGGGCAGCAGTGCACAAACGGGATCGGGGGGGGGAAATACAAAATAAACCTAAAATAAGCATTCTAACTAAAATCAGTATTCTGTCTTGCAAGTCAATGGCAGGCATAAGACAACCTGGCCAGCGAGTAATGGTTGCTAAGGGGGGAGGCTCAGTGCGGGACATGTAACTATGCATTAGCAGGCAATCCTATGCAAATGAGGGAAAGGTTAGTGAATCCCAGTTTTCCCCAGGGTGTGAGGCAGGTCCCAAGAGTGTAAGAGTATAAATAGCTGGGTTCAAGACTAGGATATAGGTGACATCTTGGGGTGTGTGTCAGGCATACTGTAAATGGATTGAAGCCCTGTGGCTCGGGACTGTTTCTAGCTTAGCACAGCTAAGTTAGAGGTGTGTCCAAACAGGCTAGCACTCTTTACAAAGTGTAAGCAGGTGTGCGCGCCATGCACCAGGTTTTACAGGAAGAAAAAGGAAGTTAAACCAGGAAATAGCAGCTTTGTACACATTTGAGCACTCTGTTTGTGCAGTGCGCACACAGGCTTAAACAGGGAGGCAATGGGATGGGAAAACAGCAGTAGGAAGGTAATCAAGGAGAACTAGCTTAGCTGACAGGTGAAATGTATCAGAAACAGCCAATTACACAGGCAACAGCCCAGCCCAGCATGGCACTATAAACTATGCAAACACCATTCCCCCTTGTTTTTCCCAAAACCTCTGCAGCACTGGTGTATACAGACAGGGAAATTTTACAAAATGAAGGCAAGAGAAAAAATGTTAGGGGCTGCTTTTGCTATCATAAACCAGCATGTGCAAGAGGCTGAGGGTGGTGAGGATGTGAATGCTGCTGAGCAACCCACAGTGAGGAGATGGAGAAGAGTGTACAGACCTAGGGTAACCTACCAAGGGCTACATGATCTGGAGATAGGGGTGCACTGTAGGGTGGACAAGGACCTCCTACAGCAAATTGTTGAGCTGTGCTAGTCACACCTCACACACAGAACTAACAGAGGGGAACTCATCCCAGTGGATACCAAAGTACGTGTAGGCCTAAGAATACTAGCTACAGGTACCTTTCAAAGGCCAACTGGGGATATGATGGGGATTTCACAGGCATCACCATCCAGGGTACTCAACCAGTTCCTGGATGCCATGTCAGCACATGTCGGTGAGCACGTATATTTCCCCATCACCCGTGAGGCGTTGGCCAGCAATATGCGTCTCTTCCACCAAATAGCAGAATACCCTGAGGTAGTGGGTGCAATAAACTGCACGCTCATACACATTAAAGCACCACCAGGTGAGTGGGGTAGGGTCTACATCAACCTCCATCAACTGCCGGGTTGTGTGCGATGCCCAGGGCATAATAATGAATGTGTCTGCTGGCTGCCAAGGAAGCTATCATAATTCCCACATCTGGCATCAGACACAGCTGTACCAGACATTTGCCAATGGGAACATCCCACACGGTCTCCTAGTGGGGGATGCTGGATGCGCACTGGAGCCATGGCTGATGACACCCATCAGAAATGCACACACACATGAACAAGAACTCCATAATGAGGCACACGCACAACACAAATTATAATAGAGCATGTGTTTGGGATGCTCAAGTCATGGTTCCGGTGCCTGGACACATCTGGTGGAGTCTTGCAGAAATCACCAACTACATGTACCCAAATTGTCCTTGTATGTGCCATGCTACACAATATGATCCTGTGGAAACAGCTGCAGCAGGAACAGCATGGGGCAGGGCCACACAGCCCCCCACCAGTGCCAACACAGAGTGACTCGGAGGAGGAACAACCTGAGCCTGCCCCAGTAGGCAGAAGGAGGCTTGTCCAGTATGCCCTGGCCTTGACAAAGAGACAATGCATAGCACATGCACTGACACAGTAGGGACCCAGGGAATGACACCTCTCTCCAACTCGCACATACAGTAAAAGGGATGCCAAATATGACACTACCTGTGCTCAACCATGTATAAGGAGTGTACTATGTGCATCCAACATAGGCAGCCCTGCAGCACCACCCTCAATACAGGGACACCCACAAGGTAAGCAACTCACACATGCCAGTTGGAGGGGCACATACCCAACAACAGTCACAGCCAGCAGGATAGGTGTAGACAAACACATACAAATGCTGTACTATGGCCTCTGAATGAGTTCTATAGGTAACCCCTCCACCAGGCCTACACAGACAGACTACAGCAGGCCAGGCAGTTAGATGTAAGTTGTGAAGGCTAGGAAGTCAGAAACTAATATGTAGGTAGTTAAAGCTAAGATCTGTAGTACACTAGTATGCCTCTAGCCAGCACGATAGGTAAGACTACAGACTAAAATGGTGTACCCGACATACCAGTATAGTCCTAGCAAATGTGTGAAAGTGTCAGGTGTGCCCCACCATCCTACGTACACTTATAGTAATGGTCAGGGGTGCCCCCTACCCCTGTGTAGAAATGTAGAAACAGTCAAGTGCCCCCCCCCCCCCGCTATGCAGAAATGTAGCAACAGTCAATGCCAAATGACTGATGTATACCCTGCAGACACAGAATGCTACCTGTCGGTGTACAACACAAAGGTCAGCACCACAGTACAAACTACCTGGACTTGATCCACACATGCAATATAGATGGCCATACTGGGCATGCTCACACACTTAAACACATGAAGGTCATGTCTGCAAACACTAGTGGACCAGACATATCTGGCAGTTGCAATACTTATTGCAGACACATGTCAGTATGCACCATTCCTGCCTTGCATATGCAGTGGATAGGAATACAGACATATATGTAAGGACAACACACTATAATAAGCCAAAGGTAGATGGACATAGATGTGTGGAAGAGGGTGACCGTGACAAGAGGCATTCTGGGTCTGTTCCACCCAGCAACAACCAAAGGGCTCCAAACACATGAGGTGCAGGTGTAACTCACTGCAGATACTAGCCACCAGTATCTGTCAGCATGACAGACTATGTGGTGCATGTGCCAGCTGTGCAACATGACTGTACAAGGAAGTAGTCACCTAGTAGCTGTATACAGGTACCTGTGGCATATGACCCCGTGTGTGCCCGCATGTGGCATGTCAACCCCTACATGAATGTGCTATGGCCCATGCACACACTGCCCTCCCCATAGCAGTATCATGACAAGCCTGCTGAGGTCATCCAATGTGAAATACGCCCCCACGATGTGTCCCATAACTACGTACTGCTGTAGTGATAAACTAGTTAGGTAGTAGTTCTAACCCCACACTTGGCAACTGTGTGACTGTGTAGAGAGTAATGCTTTTTAGGCTACTCACACTCTGTACAATTCATATACTCAGCTTTGGCAAGGCTGCTGATGTCACTCACCTAGAAATACACCTCTTGGAAAGTCATAGCCCAGTAATCTCTGTAGTGTGTCCTATAACTCCGTACTACTGTAGTGTGACAAAGTAGTTAGATAGGTGTTCTAACCTCAGGCCTGCCACCTGTGTGTGAATCTGTGTGTGTGTCTGACTGAATAGAGAGCAATGCTTTTTAGGCTACTCACACTCCGTACAATTCATATACTCAACTTTGGCAAGGCTGCTGATGTCACTCACCTAGCAATACACCTCTGGGAAAGTCATAGCCCAGTAATCTCAGTAGCGCATCCTGTGACTGCATACTGCTGTAGTGTGATAAAGTAGGTAGGTAGGTGTTCTAATCCCAGACCTCACAACTGTGTTTGTGTGCGAATTTATGTGTGTCTGACTGACTAGTGAGCAATGCTTTTTAGGTCACTCACACTCCATACAATTCATATACTCAACTTTGGCAAGGCTGCTGATGTCACTCACCTAGCAAAACACCTCTGGGAAAAGCTTAGCCCAGTAATCCCTGTAGTGTGTCCTGTAACTGCGTACTGCTGTAGTGTGATAAAGTAGTTAAGTCGGTGTTCTAACCCCTGATCTGGCAGGTGTGTGTGTGTGTGTGTGTGTGTGTGTGTGTGTGTGTGTGTGTGTGTGTGTGTGTGTGTGTGTGTGTGTGTGTGTGTGTGTGTGTGTGTGTGAATCTTTGTGTCTCTGACTGAGTAACGAATAATGCTTTTTAGGTTACTCACACTCTTTAGAATTCATGTACTCATCTTTGGCAAGGCTGCTGATGTCACTCACATAGAAATACACCTCTGGGAAAATCATAGCCCAGTAATCTCTGTAGCGCGTCCTGTAACTGCGTCCTGCTGTAGTGTGATTTAGAACTGTGGTAGGATTCCATCTCCACCCATGGCAGTTCTGGATGTTTTGTGTGTGTTTCAATGTGTGTGTATGGAGCAATGCATCATAGGCTACTCACTCGCAGTACATTTCAAATGCCCTACTTTTCCAAGCCTGCTGATGTCATTCATTGTGAAATACAACTTTGGGGAGGAAGCTCTTTAGTAATTCCTGTGGTAACTGCTCCATGCTGTAGTGTGATGTAGGCCATGGTCAGGGGTTCTATACCCACACCTTTCTGTTGTGGATGTCTTGTGTGTGTCTCACTGTTTGTGTAGGGTGCAATGCATTTTGGGCTAGTCACTCGCAGTACAGTTGAAATGCCGTACTTTGGTAAACCTGCTGATGTCATTCAGTGTGAAATACACCTTTGGGGAAGGCTGTCCCTAGTAATCCCTGTGGTGCATCCTATAACAACTCTACACTGTAGTGTGGTATAGACCTCAGTCAGGGGTTCTATACCCACACATGTCAGTTGTGGATATTTTGTGTGTGTCTCACTGTCTGTGTAGGGAGCAATGCATTTTAGGCTAGTCACTCACATTACAGTTGAAATGCTCTAATTTGGTAATCCTGCTGATGTCATTCACTGTGAAATACACCTTTGGAGAAGAAGTGCTCCAGTAATGTCCATGGCATGTAGTGTAATAAACTAGTTAGGTAGGGGTTTTACTCCCAGACATGACAGGTGTGTGTGTTTGTCACTCGTATCCTGTGTAGAGGGGAGTGTGGAGGTGGTTTTGTTTATTTCTTTTATGGTGGCCCTACTATATATCACAATGTCAATCATACAGGGATAACAGATGTAAATTAGCTGGGAGGCTGGGGTGCAAAGCCATACCCATATATGTGACATCAAGGCCAGCCAATCCAAGTTAGCAACCTCACTATTACCCAGAGCACACACTCAACCCATGTGTCATACGCACACACATGCCTAGACAACAGCCAATATGTGCTAATAGTAACTATGCAGTGAAAACAGTGGGCTACAGATGGCATGTTACCCTGCCCATCTATCCAATATGCACATATATGCAGACAGTGCACCTTCACCATGTTAAGGCTCTTGCTGCCCCTATAGTGCCTTTTTTAGGCAGGGTTCAAGTAACAAATTCACCACCGTAACAGGAACAGGCAAGCAAAAACTGAGGGTAATGCTACTCAATGCTAGAAGTCTAAATTTCAAAATGCACTCACTCGAGGCACTTCTTAAAATGGAGAACATCAATATCTGTGCTGTGACTGAGACCTGGTTCAAGCCTCCAGAGAGCACCCCTGCACTACCAGGCTATAACTCATACCACACTTTTCGGCCATCTAACCTGGACCAGGGGTCCAGGAAAGTAAATAATGTGGGAAGAAATAGCCAGGGAATTGTTATGGCTAGGCTTGTATAGGCCCTAGGGCTGATAGCCTAGTACCAACCTATGAACCTATGAACCTATGAACCTATGACCGAAACACCAAAGGTGGGGGTGTGTCCATATTCATTAAGGATATCCACACCTCCAGGCTAGTTGCTCAGCATAATGCATCCGAGGTTATCCAAGTGCAACTAACTCTTGGCAAAACTGCAATCCAAATTGTAGCTTGCTACAGATCCCCCACCATTCCCCAGGATTCTGTCTCCTCTTTTCTTGATGTACTGGAAAATATTAGGGTTCAACCAAACACCCTAATAATGGGCGACTTCAACTACCCCACCATTAACTGGGAAAACTACTCATGTACTAACTCCTTAGCACAACACTTTCTGGAATTCATAAACTCCAATGCCCTAGATCAACTTATCCACACCCCCACCAGGGGCAACAATATCCTAGACCTAGCCATTACCAACATGACTGACCGGTGTTCCACACCTGAAGTCAACTCCTCGTTGGTCCGATCCGACCATAAGCTAATCACCCTTGATATCCACATCCCACCCCCAACCCCCATTAAGGAAACCACAGTAAGAAATTTCTCCAAAGCCAACTTCATGCTTCTTAAGATAGAAGTAGTGAACTTCATGACACCCATGCAGATGGACAATACAGTTACAACTGCTGAATCCTACACAAATGCACTCTATAAGCACCTACATGAGTGCATGGATTGTGCTATCCTCCAAAAAAAGGAAGCCAATCTGGTGGTCCCCTGCCATAAACAAACTGTACAACAGAAGGAAGAAACTGTTGCAAAAGAGAGTAAAATCCCATGAGTGGAGGTGCTCCCTGGTCAGCCTCAGTAAGAAGCTGAGATCCCTTATAAGATCCTCCAAAGCTAGCTACGAAAATAAAATTGCCACTAATTCCAAGGACAACCACAAAGCATTCTATAGCTATGTCAAGAATCTCAATGGCAACACCCAGATCTGCTCTAAGTTACAGCACAAAGGCATGAAAATTACAGTACCAACTGATATTGCCAACATCCTGGCAAATAGGTTCAGTGCTAACTTTACCCCCCACCCCCTAAAGGGCCCATATCTATAGAGGAAGAATGCAGAGTCCCTGTAATCACAACTACGCAGGTGAAAGCTGCGCTCTCTAAAGCCAAAAACACAGCATCCATGGGACCGGACAACATCCCAGGCTGCATTTTACATGAACTTCAGAATGAAATGGCTCCCCACTTAAGCACCATGTTCAATAATAGCCTCGCATCAGGCTTTGTGCCCACTGAATGGCGCACAGCAACAGTTATCCCACTGCACAAAGGGGGAGCCACCACTGATCCCGGGAACTATAGACCTATTAGCCTGATGAGCCTTGTCTGCAAAGCCATGGAACATATCATCATGGAACTCATAAACAAAGACATTGGTAACATCCAAACTCTGGATCCCACCCAGTTCGGGTTTGTGAAAGGCAGATCATGCCTCCTGAACCTGATCGACTTCTTTGAGACAGTCACCAAAGCCGTAGATGAGGATAAAGTGGTTCACGCAGCCTATCTTGACCTCGCCAAGGCTTTCGACACCATCCCCCCTTCTGGAATTATAGCTAAACTCAATAAACTAGGCATAAATCCCTATGTCACAAGATGGGTTGCCAACTGGCTCACTGACAGAACCCACGCTGTAAAAGTTGCAGACTCCAAATCTGACCTCAAACTCGTGACAAGTGGAGTACCACACTGTTCCGTCCTGGGACCGCTCCTGTTTGGTATCTACTTCTCTGAAGTACAGGCTAACACAGAAGGCCTCTGGCTAATGAAGTTTGCAGATGACTGCAAACTAGGAGCCATAGTCAAGTCCCCAAATGATGTGAACATCCTACAGAAGGGACTCTCTGAGACAGATGCCTGGTGTCAGAGCCATGGCCTCAAGCTCAATGCCAAACAGTGCAGTGTTATCCCCTTTGGTAAAAACTCTGTACCAATGAACTACCACATAGGCAGCAATCTACTTAACACTGAATGCGTGATAACAGACCTTGGAACCCAGGTGGACAGTAGTCTCTCCTTTGATAGTCACATCGCCACAGTAATCAGGAAGTCCTTCTACGTGGCACACCTCATAATAAAAGGGTTCTCATCCAGGAAAAAAGAGGTCATCGTTACCCTCTACTCATCACTCATTAGACCCATTATAGAGTACAACGCCCCTTTTGGAATGTACCTCACAAGACATCTGCAGCAGCTGGAAAGGCCACAGAAGTACCTCACAAAGAGGATTACTGGACTCAAACAAATGCCTTACACTGACCGCCTCAAAAAACTCCAGCTGTACTCCATAGAATATCGCCTACTCCGAGGTGATCTCTGCCTAACATATAAAGCTATGTCAAACCCAGAGCTGTTGGACATGCTACACCTAAAGAAATCCCAATCCCTCAGAGCTACATGCTCTAGGGACCTAAACCTTGTCACCACAATAAACAGGACATGCTGGAGGGTGAGATTCCTATTCCAGAGTCTTCCCATACTCTGGAACAGGCTACCCTTCTATGTCAAGCAAAGTTCTTCATTAGCACTCTTCAAGAAAAATCTTGATGAGTGGATGGGAAAATAGGAAATACACCCGGGGATCACTTCTGTGTGTCTGCTCATCAGTGGCACAGGAAAATAACTTGCTTGGGTGGCGTAAGCCAGCACACCTTGTTGGCTAGGCTTGTGTAGACCCTTGGGCCGATAGCCTAGTACCTACCTATGAACCTATAAACCTATGAATCAGCACCTTGCTCAGTGTATGGCAACAGTGTTCCACATATGTGCCTGTGTTCCAGCCTGTGTCCTCCATCTACATACCAAGCTTTGCACATATGTCATGCTGTTGGCAGTTGTTCTGTAGTGGGCTGTGTGTATATCACACTGCCATTGCTGCCAATAGTCTATTGCTGTTGTATACCCCACACATACAATGGGGCTGGGGCCATATATGTGTGGGCATCACCTACACAACACATGTGAGCCCTTATGCACTGCAAAGGCCAGTGTAAGGAACAGTGGTATATGGGCCTGTTTTAATGAGTCTAGATGGGGAGCACCATAAATGACCTAGGCTGTTACAAAATGTGGGGGTATCAAGGGTGAGCTGCCACAAAGTATCTGGATGTACAGTACCGTATACTCCACCTATATTGACATTACTTACATGACTTGGGGTACTGCAAGCCTACTGCCTCCTGCCATACAGACTGTTCCATTTGTGATGCCTTGTTATGTACCAGTTACAACCCATTTGATCACAAAACATCTTTGCCTCCTACGGAGTTTGCACAGAGTATAGATAGAGGCTGCTGAAACAAAAAAGGGGTATCTGGAATTTGGGGGTTGAACCTGCTATATATGCAGGTACATGTGCATTCCCCCATACGAGATGTAGGCCAGTGTTCAGCCTGTCTGCCTGTTGCCTGCACAGTGCATTGTTACATGCCTAGCAGCTTAGTGTACTTAACCAGTGGGATGTCATGGGCAGATACTTGCCAGATGTACTGCTGCCGGGCCTCCCTTAAAAAAATCATGTATATCAGACAGAGCAGTGGGATGCTGTACAAATGTATGTCAATATCTAGTGGGTAGTATGTGTCCATGGCACCCCTGTACCAGCAGTCATTATGTGTCAGGCCAGACAGGAGTGTGTAAATCCAACACCTATGTTGCCAAATGTATACCAGTTGTTATGTGTTATACCCATCTACATGGCTGTCTACATCCATATTGTCACGCCTGGTACACATGTGGTGCACTAAGGAATTATGTGTATACCTCTGGACTGTACAGGGTGTGTCCAAAGTTCCACATATAGTGGTCAATATCTCTGCTGCACTCCACAGGGGCATTACATGCTAGTGGCAGTACTTTACAATGATTCCTTTGGATGTCTGTCAGTAGCCAATGGCACACATGTTATAAGCAGATGTCAGCATCCACACGCACCATGTCTGTGAAGACAATCCCAATGACAGCAGCAACAGTCTAGTAATATACCTGCTATACATACCTGACATCCCCTTGCACTAACACTTTGGGACTGTAGGGGCTGGGGTAGGGCTACACTCCATGTCCAGGACATATGGTGGAAATATATGTACATCTACCTATCCAGATAGCCATATAGATATAATTACACATGTGTACTACATTCAATTACCACTGTCATGGCAACCACCCACTATAAATCCCTACAGCATGTGGGTGTGGTCCCTTTACATTTCCTATGTGATGGACATCCTTCCTGTGTGTGGGCATCAGTGATACAGATAGCAGGTAGCAATGCATCTTACAGGAGAACTTGCACACTCAGACAGGCCACATATTTGTAGGAGGATCAGGAACTACAGACAGACTTGAGTAGAGTTGTGTTATGCTTTGCATAGCACTAGTGTTATAGGGTGTGTAGGTGTGTGTACATACTAGTGTAACTTGGAATGCTGTCTGTCTGCATAGATCACTACTGTGGGCCTATCCTCTTGCCAGAGAGAGGTATGCCTATCATGTGTAGTCCGTCAACCACACAGGTCCTGTGTCAGATATTACACTGGCAGTGTGTGTGTGTTGTGCGTTATCAGTACATGGCTACATCCATTTCTATTTCTAACCTCGATTTCCTGACTAAGGGTATGTTGCAGACTATCCTGTAACATCAGAGGTAAAGCTCTCACCAACCAAGACTGAACCTGACAGTCATGAGGAGAAGGTAAACATTTGCACCACACCACACTCATCACATAGTCTCACTACATCTACTCCACCAAAATCCACACATAGAAACTCAAAAACATTTGCGGAGGCTCTCAATAATAATCTGCCTAAGCAACAGAGACCTCCAAAGCAGAAACACAAGCAACCTCCATCCCCCAACACAACCCAAATGACACATAGCCCACGGATTCAGTGTGCCACTCAAACACAGCCAATAAGGCAAAAGAACATACCCAACACACTAGTCATAGGTGACTCTATAGTCAGGCACACTGATGTCCCACTCACCAGGCTAAACAAGGAGAAGGTTGCTGTCAGCTGCCTGTCGGGTTCCAGGATCCGCCACATAACCCACGCACTCAGGTCACTCCACAACAAGTACAAATATGACTTTGTCATTGTCCATGTTGGTGTGAATGACCTGAGACGTACCTCCCTGGACTACATGAAAAGAGACATGGAAGAGCTCTGCGATCTTGTAGCCCAGGCAGGTATGACCCTAGCCCTGAGTAGCATTCTGCCATCTCCCAGAATGATACCGCAGTACAAGGACAAAATGATTGATTTTAACAATTGGCTAAGCTTCTGGTGTCATTCAAAGGGGATCCAGTATCTGTCTGCTTGGGATGACATGGTCGACAGACCACGATGCTTTGCCACAGATGGCCTGCACCTGTCGCCCCTAGGATTCTGGATACTGGCTAAGGCTCTTGCTGCCCCTATAGTGCCTTTTTTAGGCAGGGTTCAAGTAACAAATTCACCACCGTAACAGGAACAGGCAAGCAAAAACTGAGGGTAATGCTACTCAATGCTAGAAGTCTAAATTTCAAAATGCACTCACTCGAGGCACTCCTTAAAATGGAGAACATCAATATCTGTGCTGTGACTGAGACCTGGTTCAAGCCTCCAGAGAGCACCCCTGCACTACCAGGCTATAACTCATACCACACTTTTCGGCCATCTAACCTGGACCAGGGGTCCAGGAAAGTAAATAATTTGGGAAGTAATAGCCAGGGAATTGTTATGGCTAGGCTTGTATAGGCCCTAGGGCTGATAGCCTAGTACCAACCTATGAACCTATGAACCTATGAACCTATGACCGAAACACCAAAGGTGGGGGTGTGTCCATATTCATTAAGGATATCCACACCTCCAGGCTAGTTGCTCAGCATAATGCATCCGAGGTTATCCAAGTGCAACTAACTCTTGGCAAAACTGCAATCCAAATTGTAGCTTGCTACAGATCCCCCACCATGCCCCAGGATTCCCACTCCTCTTTTCTTGATGTACTGAAAAATATTAGGGTTCAACCAAACACCCTAATAATGGGCGACTTCAACTACCCCACCATTAACTGGGAAAACTACTCATGTACTAACTCCTTAGCACAACATTTTCTGGAATTCATAAACTCCAATGCCCTAGATCAACTTATCCACACCCCCACCAGGGGCAACAATATCCTAGACCTAGTCATTACCAACATGACTGACCGGTGTTCCACACCTGAAGTCAACTCCTCGTTGGTCCGATCCAACCATAAGCTAATCACTCTTGATATCCACATCCCACCCCCAACCCCCATTAAGGAAACCACAGTAAGAAATTTCTCCAAAGCCAACTTCATGTTTCTTAAGATAGAAGTAGTGAACTTCATGACACCCATGCAGATGGACAATACAGTTACAAGTGCTGAATTCTACACAAATGCACTCTATAAGCACCTACATGAGTGCATGGATTGTGCTATCCTCCAAAAAAAGGAAGCCAATCTGGTGGTCCCTTGCCATAAACAAACTGTACAACAGAAGGAAGAAACTGTTGCAAAAGAGAGTAAAATCCCATGAGTGGAGGTGCTCCCTGGTCAGCCTCAGTAAGAAGCTGAGATCCCTTAAGATCCTCCAAAGCTATCTACGAAAATAAAATTGCCACTAATTCCAAGGACAACCACAAAGCATTCTATAGCTATGTCAAGAATCTCAATGGCAACACCCAGATCTGCTCTAAGTTACAGCACAAAGGCATGAAAATTACAGTACCAACTGATATTGCCAACATCCTGGCAAATAGGTTCAGTGCTAATTTTACCCCCCCACACCCTAAAGGGCCCATATCTATAGAGGAAGAATGCAGAGTCCCTGTAATCACAACTACGCAGGTGAAAGCTGCGCTCTCTAAAGCCAAAAACACAGCATCCTTGGGACCGGACAACATCCCAGGCTGCATTTTACATGAACTTCAGAATGAACTGGCTCCCCACTTAAGCACCATGTTCAATAATAGCCTCGCATCAGGCTTTGTGCCCACTGAATGGCGCACAGCAACAGTTATCCCACTGCACAAAGGGGGAGCCACCACTGATCCCGGGAACTATAGACCTATTAGCCTGATGAGCCTTGTCTGCAAAGCCATGGAACGTATCATCATGGAACTCATAAACAAAGACATTGGTAACATCCAAACTCTGAATCCCACCCAGTTCGGGTTTGTGAAAGGCAGATCATGCCTCCTGAACCTGATCGACTTCTTTGAGGCAGTCACCAAAGCCGTAGATGAGGGTAAAGTGGTTCACGCAGCCTATCTTGACCTCACCAAGGCTTTCGACACCATCCCTCCTTCTGGAATTATAGCTAAACTCAATAAACTAGGCATAAATCCCTATGTCACAAGATGGGTTGCCAACTGGCTCATTGACAGAACCCACGCTGTAAAAGTTGCAGACTCCAAATCTGACCTCAAACCAGTGACAAGTGGAGTACCACACTGTTCCGTCCTGGGACCGCTCCTGTTTGGTATCTACTTCTCTGAAGTACAGGCTAACACAGAAGGCCTCTGGCTAATGAAGTTTGCAGATGACTGCAAACTAGGAGCCATAGTCAAGTCCCCAAATGATGTGAACATCCTACAGAAGGGACTCTCTGAGACAGATGCCTGGTGTCAGAGCCATGGCCTCAAGCTCAATGCCAAAAAGTGCAGTGTTATCCCCTTTGGTAAAAACTCTGTACCAATGAACTACCACATAGGCAGCAATCTACTTAACACTGAATGCGTGATAGCAGACCTTGGAACCCAGGTGGACAGTAGTCTCTCCTTTGATAGTCACATCGCCACAGTAATCAGGAAGTCCTTCTACGTGGCTCACCTCATAATAAAAGGGTTCTCATCCAGGAAAAAAGAGGTCATCGTTACCCTCTACTCATCACTCATTAGACCCATTATAGAGTACAACGCCCCTTTTGGAATGTACCTCACAAGACATCTGCAGCAGCTGGAAAGGCCACAGAAGTACCTCACAAAGAGGATTACTGGACTCAAACAAATGCCTTACACTGACCGCGTCAAAAAACTCCAGCTTTACTCCATAGCATATCGCCTACTCAGAGGTGATCTCTGCCTAACATATAAAGCTATGTCAAACCCAGAGCTGTTGGACATGCTACACCTAAAGAAATCCCAATCCCTCAGAGCTACATGGTCTAGGGACCTAAACCTTGTCACCACAATAAACAGGACATGCTGGAGGGATAGATTCCTATTCCAGAGTCTTCCCATACTCTGGAACAGGCTACCCTTCTATGTCAAGCAAAGTTCTTCATTAGCACTCTTCAAGAAAAATCTTGATGAGTGGATGGGAAATAGGAAATACACCCCGGGGATCACTTCTGTGTGTCTGCTCATCAGTGGCACAGGAAAATAACTTGCTTGGGTGGCGTAAGCCAGCACACCTTGTTGGCTAGGCTTGTGTAGACCCTTGGGCCGATAGCCTAGTACCTACCTATGAACCTATAAACCTATGAATCAGCACCTTGCTCAGTGTATGGCAACAGTGTTCCACATATGTGCCTGTGTTCCAGCCTGTGTCCTCCATCTACATACCAAGCTTTGCACATATGTCATGCTGTTGGCAGTTGTTCTGTAGTGGGCTGTGTGTATATCACACTGCCATTGCTGCCAATAGTCTATTGCTGTTGTATCCCCCACACATACAATGGGGCTGGGGCCATATATGTGTGGGCATCACCTACACAACACATGTGAGCCCTTATGCACTGCAAAGGCCAGTGTAAGGAACAGTGGTATATGGGCCTGTTTTAATGAGTCTAGGTGGGGAGCACCATAAATGACCTAGGCTGTTACAAAATGTGGGGGTATCAAGGGTGAGCTGCCACAAAGTATCTGGATGTACAGTACCGTATACTCCACCTATATTGACATTACTTACATGACTTGGGGTACTGCAAGCCTACTGCCTCCTGCCATACAGACTGTTCCATTTGTGATGCCTTGTTATGTACCAGTTACAACCCATTTGATCACAAAACATCTTTGCCTCCTATGGAGTTTGCACAGAGTATAGATAGAGGCTGCTGAACTACACACCTGCAGTACATACTGTTGATTGTGTGGTACCCTGTGGCCCAGTCTGTCTTCACTATTGTACATTCTGAAGGGCTTGGCCTGGACAGCAACAGTTGTGAACTTTTCCAGACTACTGTATTAGTGTAACTGTTTCACATTTGCAGTACTCTGTTTATAAAGTTGTCAGTATCTGAACAGCTATATGACATGGCGTATAGAACTGCTATAGTACACAATTAAAGGATTCCCATTTCTGCAAATCTGTGTGTGATGTATTTCCTATGACCTTTCTATGGGTATATGTTGCAGGCAACGACTGACATTTGTATGTGTGGCCCATACAGTGTCCAGTTGTTCAGGTGTTAACTGTAGGCATAGTGGCTGTTCCATATTGTGTGCACCTTCTACATATGTATCTTACTGTACATATATCTGTGTGTGTGTATGTGTAGTCACATGTATATATATATATATATATATATATATGTATATCTGTATCTGCATATCTTTGTCTGTGTATCTGTATCCTAGGGATGTTGATGACTTCCACATATTACATGCCCTATGGGAGGCAGACTGTACTTGGTAGTGTATTGCAGGGCGCATGTGTTTGGCTGTGGGGGGATGCCTATTCGTGTAAGATGTATAGTGTGTGGGATCTATCATCCCCATTAACGGTGCATGTGGACATATGTGTATTTGTTAATCTCCAATTGCTATCTACAGATATATGGCCATATATACCTATATAGATATATATATATATATCTGCTAACAGATATATAACTATATGTTCATATATAGAGTTAGTAAAATAAAACATTTATATATATATATATATATATATATATATATATATATATATATATATATATATGGATATGTTGTATCTGTTAAGGTTGTAATATAGTTACACACACAGACATCTAGATGTTGGTATACATTCTATGTACTGTTGCATGACAGGACTGGCTGATATGTTTCTGAAACATTGAATATCTGTGTATATGTCATGGCTTAGTGGTATATCACTTTGTCTAGGGTGTGCAGGGTCCTTGGCTTGAGCCTTGCAAGAGCTGTTTATTTTGTTGCTGGGCAGAACACGGCCCGTTGGATACAGAGTGACTAAGGCACTTTAAAGTAGTTGTAAGCAGGTTTGCGTGTGTTTGCATGGGTTTGCACAGAGCTAAACACTGCCTACACAGGTTAAGCAATTTAGAAGTTAACTGAGTGTGCAAAAATGTAACCGGAGGTTAGCAGTGCTTACCGTTGCGCAAACCCGCGCAAACCCACTTACAACTGCTTTAAAGTGCCTTAATCACTGTGTATCCAAGGGGGTGTGTTCTGCCCAGCAACAAAAAAACAGCTTCTCCAAGGCTCGACACCAGGACCCTGCGCACCATACACAAAGTGATTTACCACTAAGCCATGGCAGATATGCAAATCATGATGTTTTCACATACATATCATCCAGCCCAGGTATACAATACTACAGGGAATGTATTCTGCCATGTAGATGTATTTGTGTGTTTGTGTGTGTGTGTGTGTGTGTGTGTGTGTGTGTGTGTGTGTGTGTGTGTATATATATATATATATATATATATATATATATATATATATATACACACACAACTTTAAATGGATATAACATATCTATATATGTAAATATAGCTATAGAAATATATATATATATATATATATATATATATATATATATATATATATATATATATAAAATCCAATAAATACATATATACATAGATAGGCATACATCTATAGATATATATGTATACATCCGTATGTCCACTTATATACAGCACTAGGAATGCATATATGTCAGCATATATATGTCTCACCTTTCAAAGGGAGAAATCCATGTGTCAGAAAGCTGGAAGGCCAAAAATATGTTTTCAACATTGCACAATCTTGCAATAAATGTATCGAATGTGCAATGAGCGAATGTCACTATGCATTCACTCATTGCAGATTTGGCAATTTGGGTGTGGATGGCACTATAGTGGGGATGGGGGATATTTGCCTATCCCCACTGTAGTGTGAACTCGGAGTTAGTATATCACAGTAGGGGGGTTGTGGGGGGTGCAGGGGGGCATGCCCCCCCTGCATTATGATATGTATTCCAACTTGCAGTTCGAGAGTGAGCGAAGGTGCCTTTAGAACTGCTGTGTTTTGAACTGTGGTGTAGTAAGGAATTACGTATTTGTCCTTTTGGTTTGCAGACAGTGCCGTTCGAAGAAATGATTGTCTCCCTTTTAAAGGTGAATGCATATATATCTATATAGGTATATATGGACATACATCTGTAGATGAAATTGGGAATGTAACCACAACATATATATCCACTATGCACTATTGGTGGGTTTGAGAGACCCAAACAACATACATCTGGCACGGATAGGTATCCCCCCAGCCAAACACGTCTGGCCTGCAATACACTACCAACCTTCGCAGATCCCATAACCACAACCCTACACAACAAGGGCAGTACATGTTAACAGTACTCCATCCCATCTGTAGGATGTCAGGATGGCATTACTAACATATCATGCAGTACAGTCAAGTGATGTGTCATGCTTGGGGGAACCCCCTGGGCACGTGCAGTAAGTAGCTGGGATCCCTCATATGATCCAATAGGCCTACACCTGACAATGGAATCACCAATGTTGGCAAGGACGACCACAAATCCACCATGTCAACTGGGAACTACCACCCAGTAGCCTGATGACCCTGGTCTTCAGGGACATGGAACATATCAACAATGAACCCATGGCCAATGTCACTGGTAATCTTAACACACAGGACCCCGCTAATGCTGAACTTGTCAAAGGCATAGATTTCCACCTGAACCTGGTATACCTCCTTGACCCAATCATGGCAGGTGTAGATGAGGGTTAGGAGGTGCAGAATGCCTATGTAGATCATAGCAGGCTTTTGTACACCATCCCACATGTAGGAACGTGTGTAGTTGTTAAGGGATCTACCTCCTTTCACATAATATGTTTCCATCAGGACTGCTTGGCAAATGCCAACATTCTACAGGTGCCATGCCATAGACATACAGTCCTTCACAGGTCATAGATGTGTTAATGCCATCCTCCACATTGTAGAGGTGTGCAGCACTACTGGGGTTGCTATAACTCACTGGGTGTGGCTGTTGTGGACACATCTGCAATTATTGTAGTTACTGTTGCATCTATCCCCCCACATAGCTGTCTGTAATACTGTACAGTGCATGAAATCAGGTTGTTAGGTGTTGTTTACACCATTCACAGTAGCTGAACACCTCACACCCTCCTAAGGGTAGGGCTATGCCACCGGCATTGGCACACACATGTTACTGAGGTGAGGATCGCAGTAGAGTGGGGAGAGGGACATACACCATGCTGTTAGCATGTTCAATGTCATCCATATTGCAGACTGCATATATAGCAATGTGTGGTTGTGGCTATCCTGTCTTGGTGGGATTACATGTGCAACAGATGTGTTACCTGCACTGGGACATACCTCCATGTGTACAGTCTTGTACCTGTACTGCATCCAAACCAAAGGCTCTGTGTGTTGTACCCAGCCATGGCATGTGTACCACCCACTACACTTACTGGTGTCCACTGTAGAATGCCTGCTGACACCACTACACCCATCAGCCATGTGGCACATGGACAAATACAACACAATCAGAATAGATAATGGTGACAGCAATACAACATTGTTATTTACAGCTATGATGCATCATACTGGCACAGCTACACCTTCCAAGATATTAGCACTTTACTTTACTGCTGACAACATGCTACACATCATTCCATTGCTACACTGTTGTACAGTCACCCTGTGCATCAGCACCATGTTAGCCTGTCCCTGCATCAATGTTACAGATGTCAGAGAGTGGCACAGGTATCATTATATGCACAGGGTGTGTTGTTGGTTTGCCAGAGGCCTAGGCTGAGCCATACAATTGACAACATATGTGTGTGTGTGTATGTTTGGGGGGGCTGAGTACTGTTATGGGTGACTGGTGATGTTGTGTGTGCAGGTATGTGGTTGCCCTAGGTTTGTTGTTTATGTGTGTGTGTGTCTGCATGCACACAGTTCCACCATGTGGTTGCCCTATACAGGGAATTGTGAGACAGCTGCAGACTGTACCTGATAGGGTATGCAGTTCACCGTCTTCAGCCACAGACATGGGACCTGTGCCTGGCAGGGGTGCTACAGGCAGTATCAGGTACAAAGTCAGATTGAGTACTGTCCCCCGAGGTTGACAGACTTCCACTGGATCCAGGTCCCTCCTGGGACTGGCCAGGGCCACGTGCATGTGGTCTGCTATGACAGTCTGTGGACAGCATCCCTCCCACAGTGCTGGGGCTGGTACTGTCACTACTGGAGTGGCTGTGACTGGTGGGATGTCCATGGTGACCTCCAGCTGCTGGTGTTGCTGGCATATATCAACGTGACCATTACAACTGTCCCACCCTGTCCTGATACATGGACATGACATTGTGGATGAGATCCAGCGTCTCACCCCACCGTCTATCCATGACCTCAGTGTAATTATGGATGGCACCTGCTAGGTCACGGATGCTGTCAGTTACAGAGGTGTGATGAGCCCTCTGCACCCTTAGACCCTACCTGGTGTACTGTTCCATTCATGCCTGTGCCTCCATGACAGCCTGGAACATGCGTGTGGTTGATATAGATGTGGCACGTCTGCCAGGGGCATAATGACCAGCAGTGCCAGACCTCTCAACCGTCCTGAATAACTCAGTTTTTACCGAGTTTTGGGGTCCCAATAATGGGGTGCCATGATTCCTGAGTGGCACCCCATTATTTCCGATTTTTCGGATCTATTTTTTAAATTTTCGCGCTTTCGGAGGTGATGCGCGATGATGTCAGCTCCATCAGCATTCCGCGCATCTGTTTGAACAGGACTGCCATTTCTATCAAAGATGTATCCATGCTCGCGTCTAAAATGTACTTCTGCCGGTGAGGGAGAACACAGGATTTACTTTACTTTCTGCCATTCGGGCAGAGGACTGCCAGAGCAGTGCTATTTTTCACTTTACATGCACTTGTCGGTTTGTAGATTTTGAAGCATTTCACCTAACTGAGCTTCAATAATTTCATGCTTTTGCATTTATTAAAGTGAATGAATGTGTGCATCACTGACATCAGCAGACAAGAGAAAGGGTTATGTCGGAAGTAACATAAAACAGGAAGTAACCCTTTAGTGTTAAGGCACTGCTTACATTTTCTGCACTCCTGTTTTGGGAGTTATTTCATAGCAGGCGTAGTCGTACAGTAATACATTCCACAAACTACTTTCAAAAATGAGATTACTGTGAAAACAACTGCAAGCGGTTAGTTTATATATAAACATAACAATGTACAAAATAATATTGTGGTTTGTATCAAAACTGATGCCAGAGGAATAAATGCGGTACACAATAACATTTGCCTGAAATGTCTTACTAACATTAAGGAAACTATATTATTTAATGTTTAAACATACAACATGGCATGCATGAGATTTAACTGACATCATTTCCACAGTTCTTAGCAGATTTAAGGGAACATGTCTATTCTCAAATAAGTTTCACTAGAAAACAAAAAAAAATTGTTTTTTAATTCATAACTTCTTGTGAAAAAGTCCGAAAAATTTAATGCTGAATAACAAAAAAAAAAACAACATGCAGCTGTATCAGAAAGCATTCTATGCCTGTAATTTCAGCTTTGAAACCTGTGATACAGTAGCCTTCAAAAGCCTGATTGCCATAGCCTCAAGCTGATATTTTCACCTTTCCACATGCATATCAAGATTACTTGTAAATGAAATTAATGACTGCGTTCTTGTGGCTGTATGGGGAAGCTTATTCCACAGTCTTGGAAGGTGATGTGTATTGTGTCTATTCCTTTCTCTACTACTGCACTTACGGGTTAAGAGTGAAATCATCCAATGGGCTCAGTGTTCTACCAGAGTTAATTAATATTATAAATAAATACATAAATGCTTAATATAAAGTCTCTTTATCGGGTGTTGGTTTCTCAGCAGTGCATTCCAGCCATAGACTTTCTGACAGAACCAGATCAGACATTTCCTTACAGAACAAAAAGAGGTAACCTATTCATAACTGAAAGAAGCAGAAGAAAGTGATAACCTCTGAAGGTCCTCTGAATAAATTAATTTCTCTGTCCATTTGATATTTCTAGGAATTGTGGTCCTTTTCAAGTTCTTTCATCTGACTTCTTCAAAGTGTACAAAATATAGCATTGTATTCAACAGTGAATCAGACCAATAAGTTATAAAGTGATGCAATGACTTTCTTGTAATGACTAAGCATATGCCTTTTAGATGGGTACAAAATATGTTTTTCTGATGTTGATGAACTCACACTGGTCAGTGTTTAAATATGTAGCAATTCACCTAATTTGAATGATACATTAGTTCCTACATTCTTTCAAGTTGCTGAAGAATAGGAAATTAGCTCTCTAAGTTACTTTTTACAGAAAGCAATAGTGAGCATATTATTAATGGTTATTTGGTCTGGAAGTTAAAATAATACCTTTGTCAGACTGCACAAGTACTATATTGTCTGATGTGTCAGTTCTAAAGTTTTATAGACCATCACAAAACTATATTATAATAGATAAACTTGTGAAAGGCGTTCAAAAACCATGTAAATGAATCACTTGTATGCCCCTAAGGGGTTATTTGTATATATCCTATCGGCCTCCACAACTGCAATTTTAACGTATTATACAGTGAAGACTCTTGCAAGGCTAGGCTTTTATTTTATTTTATTCATCTTTTTTATTTTACATTTGTTTACCGGGAACGTCCAGCTGGGATAAGATCCATTTTCAGTGGAGGCCCAGGGTGAAAAGCTCCACATATAGAGATTGTACAAAACTTATACAAGAAATTATACAAAACTTATACAATAAATTATACAAAAAATATACAAGACATACAGTACACCAGAAATTACATTCTGTGCTATTATAGCTGACATTTGTATTATACAATCATCTGATAGAATTCCTTATTGCAGTGTAGACATTGTAGTTTTTCTTGTAGTTTTTACTGAATGGTTTGTCTGTGTGACTTTCACCTTATTGCTTGGATGTTATTTGGGATATCGTGCAGGCTCTTTAATGCTCATTAACACCAGGCTAGATTTTAAGCTCCATGTTCCTACAGAATAGCCAAATAATCCACTTATCCTGTACTACTGAGGTAAAAAAAAAAATAGGCAGAAACACGCATATCTGCAGCTAGTGAGATTTTATTTTATTTACCTGAATGTACCCATAAAGATTTGAAAAGCAAAATGTCATGGGTATTCAGAATCCATGCAGCTAAAAAAAAGTATGTTCTTAAGGGGTTATTTGCATTTATCCCACAGACCTCTCAACCGTCCCGAATAACTTGTTTTTTACCAAGTTTTGGGGTCCCAATAATGGGGTGCCATGATTCCCGAGTGGCACCCCATTATTTCCGATTTTTCAGATCTATTTTTTGGAGGTGACGTCATCATGTGCATGATGACATCAGCTCCATCAGCATTCTGCACATCTGTTTGAACAGGACTGCCGTTTCTATCAAAGATTTATCCATGCTCGCATCTAAAATTTACTTCTGCCGGTCAGGCAGAACACAGGATTTACTTTACTTTCTGCCATTTGGGCAGAGGACTGCCATTTCTATTGTAGGAGAGATTTATTTTACTAAGCCAGCCACATGAATGGATTACTTTACTTCATATCCGTCGGGACTTATCTGCAGAGCACTATGGTAGGGACTGTAGGTGTGTGTACTTTTAGCTGCAGAAGAGCACTAAGGTATGTGTCTTGTTTGAATGTATATCCGGTGTAAAAAGCAACTAAACACAGTATGAAAAATGCACGTGATAAACAGAAACTCTGGACTCTAATAACAAACTTAAAATAAAAACGGATTGTTTTAAAACAATCCCATTTTTATTTTAAGTTTGTAGAGTCCAGGGTTTCTGTTGGTCGGACTCCTGCCTGACACAGAATTAAAAGATAATGACCACACAACAGCTTTATTTATTTTATAGAGTTAATTGCTTCCTAACCTGACTTGTCCAGAGCAGATCATGCTGTTAATGTTGTTTTCATTTCTAAACTCTTTAATACTCCGATATGGGTATTCTCATGCTTGTCTGCCTCAGTAAAAGATAATTCTGACCGAACCTAACCACAAAGGTAACAAATTTGTTGCTGAATACCATGGTAACTAAAACAGAAGCCTGTTACATATTGCTTCGACTGTCGACATAATTCCTTGAATCCTTGTATTTAATCTGTCTCTGAAATAGTCAACTGAATTTGTTCTCCCTACTTTTTGTTGCCTGTTCGGTGCAGTAATGGCTTCATAATACTTTCATTTTCCTCTCATTGTACGACTTCAGCTTTTGATATTTTTATTACTTGAGTCGTCTTAATAGCTGTATGTATGACTCATGATGTGTGCTAAGAGTATGAACTTGTATATACATAGTTTTACATCAACAATCTATGATATGTGTTGCAAACTTTAGGCTAATTATCTCTGGTTGTACGTTTGTTTGTTGCATGGCATAACTTTTTTTTTTGTTACTTCTGCTTTAGAGCGTTTCTCCCAATGCAGCCAATGAAAATAGGTTTGGTGCAATGGATAAGCCAGCTAGTTTGTAATCTACAGAGTATTACCTTGCTATAAATAGTTATACATCATCAAACTGTAATATGATGTGCTGCAAGCTGCCTGTTTCGTGTGCAAGGGGCCTATGATTTGAAGGCATTCCAAAGGTAATCTTTATCCGCAAGATGCATTTGCTTTGGATGTGGGTTTCAGTGCAGTTTCAGTGAATGGGAGTTTTAAGGGCAGACAAGTTTTAATGCTAAGTCTGTTTTCATTGTGAGACTGTATTGCTTTATATAGCAGATGTCTGTTACTGTTTGTGCTATGAAATGTAAAATAAAATCCAAATCATTGTAGAAGTAAAGCAATATGCACATTAGTGTTTATGGTAAATGGGGTTAAATAACCAAGTAATGGGGACATTGGAATGGCTGTAGGGGGACTCCTGGGCGATATTTTGGTTGTCTGTTCTTCAGTTTGCTTTTCAAAGTTGGCATCCCACAATTTCACAGGTGTGGGCGGGGTTACATAATTATGCATGTAAATTTTATGTTAATCTGAGTACAGATTTGTACCTATTTTTTATGGGCCTTTGTCCTGATTTTTGATGTTTCCAGGTTGGGAGGTATGAGCAGTGCTCTGACGTGCACCCCTGAATATCTGCCTATATAATACTCTGCCAGACATCTGGCTATGGCTGCTGTGTCCTGACACACATGCCATAGATACCACACTGTCCTGACCAATGCCAACCATAGACTGTCCGTCAGCTAAGGACAACAGTGATGAGGTATGTAGAGGCAGTGTGACTGTGTGCGTGGATGAGGTGGATACGTGTGGGATGTCAATTGGTGGCCCAGCAGCAGCCCCTGATGATCCTTCCTGCACCTCAAAACACCTATCCTCATGGTCACTGTCTGTATCAGTGATATCAGATTTCCTGCAGAGGGGACCCAGCCCCACCTCGCCACCTGTGAGAGGAAAACAGGGAACAGATGGTAAGACCTGTACATCACTGCTAAACAGAACATACACACACATACACACACACACACACACACACACACACACACACACACACACACACACACACACACACACACACACACACACACACACACACACACACACATGTGTGCAGATATGGCCACACACACAGACATACACAACAACATACATGGCAACCCATACACTCCACCAGACAGCACCTACAGACAGCTCCCACACCGCCATAACATGTACAATAGCAGGTGATGGTGCAGTACAGTATCACACACAAAACTGTAATTACACACATGTCAGCATGCAGGACATGTGGCACTCAACAGCATGCAGTGCAACTTGTAGTCAATCCCCGTTACCAACAGCATGCTGTGCAACTTGTAGTCAATCCCCGTTACCAACATTATACATAGCTGTCATGCATGGCTTCTGTTAGTAGGTGATGGCCCTCCCCCTGGAACTTACTGCACCCATGTCCACAGCATTGCTGTGCATCTGTTCAGCACCCTGGCATGTACTGTGCACCATACCTCACAGGTGTACACAGCATTGCAGGATGTGTATCTGTGTGTCAGTTGTGTTTCTGCTGCTGCTCACAGCCTCTGTATGTTTCTGGATTACATGTAGACACGTGTTCAGTGAATCCTTGATGTGTATTCTCAGATGTCATCATCAGTGGTGCATGTATGAGTGGTAGACTACCATTAGACTGACCACAGACACAATGTACTGTATCTATGGTGAGTGTAGACACCATTATTGACCAATATTGAGCCCTGGCTGATGTTGTCTGTGGTACACATAGGTTCATAGGTGAGTACTGGTCTATTGGTCCTGGGGCCTACATAAGCCTAACCACAGGGGTACCCAGCCATGCACCACCCACTAATGTTTTCCCCTGTGTCCTTGTCAGGCTGTGGCACAGACATACTACCCAGGGTGAATTCTCCATTTCCCATACAGTTGTCAAGTTTTTTGTAAAGAGGGCCAATGAGTAGCATTGCCTGACATGTATGGGTAGTCTGTTCCAGAGTGTGGGAATTCCCCAGGACAGGGCCCTATCCCTCCAGTATATTCTGTGTAATGTGTTGATGAGGTTTAGGACCCTGGAGCATGTGTTTGCAGAGGGAGTGGGATGTCTTTATGTGTAGCATATTCAACTGCTCTTTGTATGACATAGCTGTGTATGTTGCGCAGATGTCAGCTGTGCCTTGGCAATGTGCACTGAAGTGTAGCCACAGTTGTCTTAGATGGACTGTGTTTTGCATGTGTTTGAGGCTGGTAATCCCATTAGTAAGGTGTATGCTCTGTCAGTACACATGTACAGCATGCATTATGGTTAGGTGTGTTAGATGTGTACATGGTCTACACCTTAACTATGACATGCATAGTGAATTGCCAAGCATAACCTTAAACCATACTCACCGGCATCCGGCCGCTGCCTTGCTGGTGTCCCACAGGTACCTACATTGAGATGAGATAGAGTTCATGTCAGTGGCCACAGCTGTGGCATTGCTACAGGGTAGCTGCAATATTACAGTACAACAACAGCTGAAGTCCACAGTACTACAGATTATGCATTACTGCTTATTAGTACTACACAGCAGCAGACCCCACATCTCACATATGAATGATCGACCTGTACAGATGCATATGCTACAGTAGTCTATTGATATGCCCTGGAACCTTACCTGCATGCTCCATGTCTGGTGTGTGTGTAGCACCCACCTCCATGACTGTATAAGTCTGTAGCTCTTGTGGGTGGGCAGGTGCTACCAGCCTCATGAGCAGCTCCTCCACTCTGGTGAGGGGGGGATGGATGTTATGCCCCCCCCGTTGCAAGGTGGTCACCCCTCATGGCAGCAGCACGGCGATGTACATTGTGGAGCAGGTCACTACAATGGTGGCAGACCTGCTCATATGTACAGCTGTGCATCCCCACCTCATTCACCCTGTGGACCACATCATAGCACATGGCTGTTCATTTCTGCTGCTCCTGGCTTGTCCGTAAGAACAACAGCTGATAGCTCTGGATGATGCTGGTGATTATAATGTCATCCTTAGCGACACTGTAGGTGGGATTCCTCTGGTGTGCCATACTCCCTGAAAGACATAATGATGGAAATATGCCTGAGCAACTCATATGGCAAGTTTATTATAATACAATACACATATCAATCTCCCGCCACCATATCAGCTCCAGCTTAATATTCACACAACGCTAGTGGTATGTCCCCGGTATATGCACCATTGGGTCATATATTGTATTGTACAACACTTTCTGCTATGTGTTTATAGACATGTTTCCTGTGGGGACACTAGAGTTACTGGGCTGTTACAGAGTATTTCACCTGCATGCCATTGTCACTGCTACTATGTTTCCACATATGCATGTGGTATGCCTGCTATGTGATTGCTACACATCTGCCATTCTGTGATATTGGGGATCTCTATGCATGCTGTTGGACATGTTCTGGGATTGTGTGGACTATTACAACCCACATATGTTCCATGACAGTTACACACTAGTATGTGTAGGGGTTATTTGCCTGCAGGAACACCACACCCACCTAATGTGCACATGTTACCAGTCCACATCACATCCGTGACCCACCATGGAACCTCATTATCTACTCTTCCAGCACTACCATCATGTGAAACCACCACAGGGGATGGTGTCCCCCCCATGGAGCACACACAGACATATGTCTGTCACCCAGATAGGTCCAGGGTCTTGTGCATAGGGAGCTCCACAGAGACATGCGGTATGTGCTACATCCCCTGGAGGCATGCAGTACACATACACAAGGTTCGACATGCATGTTCCTCCTGCTCAGCTCACAGCCCAGGCACCATTATGTCCATGTAAATGCTGTTGCGACTGTCCATGGGTGTGCACCATGTTCCCTTTGTTCCCATGTGGGGGCTCAATGGCCTCCACATTCCAAATATAACTACCCATCCACAGTGTTTAACCACCACATGTGTCATATACCAGCCCTGTATGCTGTCTTGTTTGTCACACAACCAGACCTACATACCAATATGTGCCTAATACCCTTCACTAACATATATATCCCACCTTCTCAAACAATTGCGATGTGTTCCCAACATGGGTTACACACCACACTCCACACTCCATCTTGCAGCCATGTACTGGTGTGTAGGTATGTTGTGTATTGATGTGTGATGTTCTGTCACATATATCATGGCAGGGGATATGTATTGACATAAATATATATATATATATATATATATATATATATATATATATGGGTCTACAGCTCTACATCAAAAATACACATCTTCAAAATAGAGCAGTAGACTCTGCACTTCAGCGAAAATCCACTTAAATGAAAGTGCACTTTTGCTGAAGTCTAGTTCCCCGGGCTACCCAAAAAAAAAAAAAACAAAAACCCACTTAAATATGCCAACTCCAAGATCACACTACAGCAGGGAAAAGGGAATATTTCCATTCCATGCTGTAGTGTGACTGCCAAAGTCAATGTTCGAAGTTTCACTACTTCGAACAAGTGGACTCGGTGAGGTGGGGTTCGAAGTAGTGAAACTTCGAACATATTGACGGATCCCATATATATATATATATATATATATATATATATATACATATATATATACACACATAGACACACACACACACACACACACACACACACACACACACACACATATATATATATATATCTGTCTGTATGCACATATATATATATATATATATATATATATATATATATATATATATATATATATATATATATATATATATATATATATATATATATATATATATATATATATATATATATATATATATATATATATATATATATATATATATATATATATATATATATATATATATATATATATATATATATATATATATATATATATATATATATATATATATATATATATATATATATATACATATGTGCATATATGTGTAGATATCATTATGTGTTGTTTGTATACCTATATAAATGTACAACTGTCCGAGGTTCTGTAGACATACACAGCTGTGAATATGTATCACACATATATGTATTTGTACGTGGGGTGCATACGAACATCTGGACCACACTCATGTAACTCTCTTTACTTCACAGATGAACTGTTCGGCCTTGCTGCAGCACAGACAGGTGTCACATGTGAACATAGACTAACATTAGGGGGGTATATATGGTGACAAACTTTAGATAAGCATATTATATTGCTATGTCAGTTGGGCATGCTATGCTACACTTTAACATGACTGTCCTGCAGGTGGTGTGGTCTCTCACCCATGTGTCTATCATGGCAGTACTAATACCCCCATTAGTCATTGGCCACAGTAATTTACAGAACACAGATATCATGGGTCACATATTTGCCATTTACTGCTGATCTGCACATTTGACAGGTATGTCCCACTGCCCACAGGGACTGACACTATTGTCCAGTGCAGTTGTTGAGCAGAACATCATTACAGGAACAAGTACTGATGGCACATATTCATCCCTTCACATTATACATCCTATTATTCTATGCCATACACTACATGCAAGTAAATGCATATCTGTTTCACATACCTGTTATGTTTTTTCCTGCTGTAACACAACCCTGAGCTTTGTGACCTTTCTTGAATTTTTTTCTCTCTATCTCTCTCTCTCTCTCTCTCTCAGTCTCTCCAGTAGAGTGATTGAGCTGGTTTGAATAGATTGCAGCATGCTTTTGTTGGTATTGCACATGATCAGGTGGTGGCCTCTGCACCAATCAGTGTCCACCAGTTGCTAATTGCATGCAGCCTACTGTGTTGTACTTCATATAACTACTGTCATGGCAACCCTGTACTTTAAATTGCTGCCTTCTGTGGGCCTTGTCCCTTCACCTTTCCGGTATTGATGACATCCTTCCTGTGTGTGGACATCAGTGTTACAGACAGCAGGTAGCAATACCTCTTACAGGAGAACCTGCAGACACAGGCCAAATCCACATTTGGGTAAGGTTCCAGACCTACAGACAGTGTGAGTAGTGTTGTTGTGTGCATTGTATCTTGCTGTTCTTACAGGGTTTCTGTGTACATGGTACTTTTTCATGGAATGTTGTCTGTCTGCATAGCTCTCAACTGTGGGCCTATCCATATGATACCAGGGGGATTGGCTGTTAGGTTTTGTCTGTGCACCACACAGGTATTGTCACAGATATATCTGTGGTATTCTGTCTGTTGAGTGCTATCAGTACATGGCTACACCCATTTGTATTTCAATGTCATATTCCTGCATAAGGGTATGCTGCAATGAATCCTGTAACACCAGCAATATCCAGGGTGTGTAACAGCAATAATGCAAATATGGCCCTATGTTCCTGCCTCTGTCCTCCACATATATGTCAGTCTTTTTCCTGCTGTGATACAGGAAGGGTTGTTAGGTAATGGCCTATCATTATTTACCACTAGCATTGCTGCTTTCATCCCAGTCATGTCATGGACTCCCACACCAACTGTTGGGCCAAGTCCATATATATGGGAGCAATAGCTGGAGAACACATATGTGCCCTTGTACATTCCAGAGGTAAGTGTGTGTTACACAGTGTTCCTTACCCTTGTACAGCCTTTTATGGGGGGGGGGGGGGTTCAATGCCATTAACCTAGGCTATGACACCTTTTCAGGGATATAAGTGTTAAGACGAGGTTCATTCAATGTGATAGTGAGATGTTAGGTTAAGCAATGTTATGTACAAAATACTGTGACATTAACACAAATGCTACTTTTCCCCCTAGGGCTTGACTACAGGGTGTAATTGGAGGCTGCTGAACTACATCTGTAATTGTTGATTGTTGCGTATCCTGAAGGCAAATCCTGTTTCTACTGTTGTACTAATTGAAGGCCTTGGCCTGGACAGCATTGTATGGTATATATACACATTGCCTGCATCTACTGTTTTGTGTGGGCCTTGCATTCATCAATGATTACATATTTCAAACCTTATGTGGTGTAAGTACTGGCATACATTATTGTATAGTACATGAATAAAGGTTATCTGTGTATGCATACCTGTGTGTCGTGTCATGTCCTTTGAATTGTGGGTGGGTATATGTTTAATGTCAGTATTCACATTTGTGGGAATGGTTACCACACTACACATTTCACAGGTGGCAGTTAAAGGGCCTGTGGCTGAAGGATATACTTTGCACCCAGTACTTCCACACTACTTCTATATATGTATGGGTACTGATACCTTTTGTGTATGTATATGTGTATGTACCTATATATATCTCATATATATATATATATATATATATATATATATATATATATATATATATATATATATATATATATATATATATATATATATATATCTACATATATACATGAACATATGTATGTATCTATATACAATTGACGTTATATGATTATTTGTGAGTCATACATTAATATATATATCTACATATAGCTGTCTATCTGTCTACATTTACAGATATATATCTGTCCATATGTCCATGCATGTCCGGCTCATGTTTTGGCCTGTTCCTCATTCACTTGGCAATTGTCATGGATGATCACAGCATTGAAGTCAGTAACTAGTGCCAACACTTTTGTGTTTCAGACTTCATCTCATTCTACATATGTGTTCTAATACATATAACTGTGTATCTAGCAACATTTTAAGTGTATTAGAGCATTAATTGACATATATCCTTATTTGTACCCACAGTGTGGCATACTTTGTCCAGACTTCTTGCATTAACAGGTTGTGTGGTATGATATTAAAGCATTTCCTGTACTGTTGACTGATTGTGCTGCATGATATGTTTGTGAAAACTTCATGTTATGTATGTCTGCCATGGTTTAGTGGTAAATCACTTTGTGTATGGAATGCAGGGTTCTGAGTTTGAGCCTTGGAGAGGCAGTTTATTTTGTTGCTGGGCAGAACAAGGGACATTGGCTACAGAGTGATTAAGGCATTTTTTGCAGTTGAAAGTGGGTTTGCGTGGGTTTGCGTGACTGTAAGCACTGCCAACCTCCTCTTATGTTTTCTTACAGTCAGTTAGCTTCAAATGTCTCAACCTGTGTAAGCATAGCTTACCCTCGAGCAAATCCACACAAACCTGCTTACCGCTGCTTAACAGTGCTTACTGCCACTTACCCCTGCACTAATTCTTTTAAAAGAAAAGAAAAAGGGGTTGATAAGAAAGTGATAAAAAACGGGGCACAAAGAGGGAAAGACGGTATGAAAAATAGCTAGGCATGTGCAGGAAGGGTATAGGAAAGGTTCATAGCTGCCCATTTCTAATATATAGCAACAGCTGCACATATACACTATATTTGCAGGTACATTTGGACCCTCAAACTTCTGGGAGAGGGGTGAGGACAACATATATTCATTGTGATGCCAATTAGACGAGATTACATGTGTACAGTGGACACGTTGCATAATGGACAGCTATGTATAGGGTGAGATTTTTTTGTGGGAACAGATTGCCCTTTTTTTTCTCAGGTGTTGAGATGGGGAGGGGTAGTAGGTATATTTGGGGAGGGAGGTTGGGTAAGTTAACAGTCAAGACACACAAGATGTCCCAGGCTGAGCCCCAAATGTGCCGGTGCCTGGTGCCATGGCCAGCTGAGGTGGGACAGGTGGGTCCGCTGGGATCAGCCTTCCCATATGAGCTGTGTTGTCGCAGGTTTATGGCAGATATGGGTTAGTAACAGTCAACAGCATTCAGGATTAGTTATAACAGCATGCATAGGTAGTCCCATTAACCTGACACACCAGGTTTAACACAGTTGCAGAGCAAGCTGAACACATGCATATATGGAACAACAGTGGCCATTACAGGAGCATGCGGGTTTCATTGATGGCAACAGGCCACCAATATGGGTGTATTTTAACATGGCACATGCATAGAAACAAATGTGAATATTTATAAACCATTAGGACATATGTCCCAAAAAAGTTTGGAGTGTACACATACCAGTTGAGGATTGTCATTGGGTTATTGTCCACATATGGTAAGGGTGAGAGAGAGGGTTCAATTAACAGCTAATATATCCTTGTAGTTTTCACAACATTCTCAGTCACTGCAGTGATCTTTCCCTTACATGTATTATTACACTACACAATGGCCTTATATTGTACACTGGTATGTTTATAGATTATTATATATGTGACCTGTGTCTTATATACAGGAGTGACAGGCTGCAGGTGTTAATGCAACATATGTTGAGAATTGCTGTCATACACTTTGGGTGAGGTGCTAGAATGACAGGTTTGTTTTTATATACATTCTCTGACTATGCACACGTTTGACTATCAGTTATATGTCATTGACAGCTGCCTATATTTCTTGAATCATCACACTGAATTTTCAGGGGAACAGGGTACCACGCTGGTGATATGGGTCATTTATCTGGACATGCTGGACAGATGGAAACAGTTGTGGGGTATAAATATGCATACAACTTACAATTTGAACATTCAAGCAAATTCTGTACAGTTGTTGGATATAATTATGTATACAGCTTTCTATCTGAACATTGTATCACAGTCTGTACAGTTGTGGGGTATGATTATGCATACAACTTAGTAGCACTCCCAGGAGTCGAACCCTTGCTGTGTGTGACAAAAAATTATTGCTAACATCACAGTACACTGTGCTATCAGGGAATTGATGTAAAGCCTTTGACTTTTTTCTATCTAAGTCTCTCTGACTTGTACAATATGACTGACCTCTTGGCACTTCCAACATTATTATGCAGGACTTTATACCCATTTTATCTGCATACCACGGTGTGGGTGGCACTGCATAAGATACAACAGTACTATTTATAGTATGGAACAGATCGCAAATATATGAGAGAAGAGTAAACAGAAGCACTCCAGGGGTATACCTTTATTCCCAGACTATTAACACATTTAGTTCTACTGGTACAACACTTTCTAAGGCTCTTATATTCTTTGTTATGACAGTACATGCGGACAGATTACTAACCTGCCTTGTGATGCTGCCTTTGCAGCCTAGCATCATGGGCATGCTGGTTCGCAGCCCGCTCATCTGCAGCTGTCAGAGTAATGCATTGATATTTAGCCATACCTATTCATAGTATACACAAGCTAGGCAATTATTTACTACTTACTAGAATGTGTACTTACTCTGTACTGGGGCATTGGCCATCTGCCAAGAATCTTAGATCCACTGTTCCAATTCATCCTCCCTCCACCGCTTCAGGTCAGCATGGTGGTACCTGACCTGCTCACCAGTCCGGGGGATACCTGTGGCACTGGTGAGGTCATGGGTGAGACTCTCTCAGGCCTCCATTTTGTACTGTGTGCCCTGTACTGGCCCTGCAGTAGTCTCTGATCATGGTGTTTTACCAGGAGCCATACCATAATTTTTGACTCCTGGATGCCCCAGTGCTGCGATCTGAATTGAGTGCCTTCACCCACACCAGCCATTCAGCCTGCAGTAGGAAGCTACAACCATTTATGAGATGTATTCCCACCTGTAGGGTTTAAATATGGCCATTTCCCCACACTTTCCTGTGACTGGCCAGTTTTGAAAAGGCTAAGCTATGGGCACACCTACTTACATAAGGTTGGCACTGCTTAAAGAGGTATACCACTAGGCAGATTGAACTGGCTCCCCTAAACATTGCTTACACTTACTAACATGAGCTGTGGTGTGGTTAGCATTGCTTCATAGTTGATTATCACTATATTTGCCATTTGGTAATGATTTATTCTTCATTACAGGTTATATATATGTGTCTGGTATCCGTGATTCATGTGTACATACACTGTATGGGGACCTGGGGACTTCTACACTTTATTACAATAACACCTCAAATCTATACTTACTGCAGTACTCCAGTTCACATATTTATGTTATGCAGCAGGTTTTACCACTTCACACTCTACATAGATTCAGTTCACATGTTTGGTTTGATATTCCTATGGTAAGGATTAGTTTGCTGATATCTCATTCACATCTATTTCTATGATGGCTTAGTGGTTAACTACTGTGACTATAGTGTACAGCGTCCTGAGTTTGAGCCTTGTAAAGGCAGTTTATTTTGTTGCTAGGCAGAACATGGGCCATTGGATACAGAGTGATTAAGGCACTTTAAAGCAGTTGTAAGCGGGTTTGCGCGGGTTTGCGCGGGTTTGCGTGACCGTAAGCTCTGCTAACTTCTGGTTACAGTTTCTTACACTCAGTTAGTTTCTACTTTGCTTAATCTGTGTAGAAAATGCTTACCCCCACACAAACGCACTTAAACATGCTTACTACTGCTTATTTGTGCTTAAACCTGCTTACTAGTGCCTTATTCATTATGACACTGACACTTCACATGTGCATTTAATGCAGTACTCCAGTTCACATTTAAATGTTATTATGTAGGTTATACGGCAAAAAGATGTAAAAATATGTTCATATACAGATTTCACATAGAAAAGGATATGTGCTGCAGTGGGACTCGAACCAGGAATGCCTGTTTGTTAGGTGGGTGCTCTAACCACTACACTATTGCTGGGCTGCTTCATTTGCATATTATCCTCTCCAGCCTTTTCAGCTGCTTTAACCATAGCTAAGCAATGGGCACACCTGTGCACCTATGGTTAGCTGTACTCTGGGTTAAAAAAAAAATAAAAGGGTCTCTTCATTTTATTTAAATGTACTGTTGCTGTTGAACACATGGGGACTGTTGGTGGGGATATGCGGACACCTATGAGCAGTCTTGCTCATTTATTTATACTTTCTTCTGTTCTACATGTTTATTCTGAGAGCTCTGCTCTCAGACACGCCCCCTGCACTCGTCCACGCTACGTGTAGGATTTGGAGCTCAGACAGCGTACCTTCATTAATATGCATGGTGTGTTGCTGTCCTCCTCTTAAACTGTTGCTTCCTTGCAGGACTAGATTAGTCCTGCACAGAAGTTTAGTAAATCCACTGGGTGGTCTTAAACATTATACCAAAATAGATCAGAGTTTTGACTGTAGAATGTGTCTTTATTTTGCTGTCCAAAACACTATGCAATAATAGATCTGGATTTTGACAGCATCACCGAAGGCTTAGATTATAGCAATCTTTCTACCCATTTGACATTAGCTTCAGTTTCTTCAGAAGAGCAGGCAACCATTTAAGTAGAACATTTGTAAATTTCTTGACCTGTTAAGTCACCAAATGAGCTGTAGATTCTAAACTTTTTCTAATGGGTCCTGTTTAATAGGTCTTCCAGCTGAGAAGTAAGCAGCATATTATGGTTAATAAAAACTCAGTCTGGAATACTTCACATAGTACTAACTCCCACCCAGTTTATTAGCTACTTTGTCAAAAAAGACTTCACCAGAATACAAATTCTTAAAGAATTCACTCACTTTAAATACTTGCACCATAATCACATCCTATTAAATAATTAAATAATTAAAAACATCAATTAAAACATTTATTCATAATAAGACTACTATATTTTCATTCTGTTAATATATGCTCTTCTGTTTCTTAAAAGAAATCTAATATTCACCATGTCATTGAGTCCAGAGCTCTATCTGAACTTAACTTAATGTGCCACAAGGCTTCTTTTTGCTCTAGAAGAGTTTTAAAATCCCCTCATCTTAATCCTATTTGCCCCTGCTCTATGACTGAAAAAATAATTTTTTTTGCAATTAGAACAATTTAAAGTGTGTTCAAACAATACACTTTTTATGTCCTTCTTCTTGACGTAATACTGATGTTCCCTAGTCATTTCTTTGTAGATATTTTACTTCTATTGACTGAAGTAAACTAACAATCAAAAATCGTAATAATATCATAGTGTTCAGTGAAGAGGACCCATTTGGTATGGGATTCTCTATTCAGGCAACATTATATGCATCGTATGATCCAGTATTGGAAACTATGTTGTTTTTTTTTTTCAAAAGACTGTAATTTAAAATGTACACATTTGTTTAGTAATAACTTTGTTTGTTGTTCTTCCCTTGATATTAATTAGCTTGTATCATTGTTTTCCTGGAATGTAACTGCCAAAATTTATAAATGAAATGATTAATGAATCATCACTGATAACTGTTTTTTTTATGTTCTGTGAAGTATTATTGTAGCCAATAGCAAGTCAGCTATATTTATTTTTTAGCTCTGTGTGTGTGTGTGTGTGTGTGTGTGTGTGTGTGTGTGTGTGTGTGTTATGTGTATCTATATTTGTGTATTAGGGCTTGTATATAGATAGTAAATGTATGGCAAATAATATTATCATTGTTATGCTCTCTGAGTAGCAGGAGAGGCTGCATTAAGAGTGCTGGTGGGTGATAGATTGATAATTGAGTTCATGGTAACATTCTGTGAAGACTGGGAGATAATGCCTAGTCAACTGTATTCACCTACTGTGTTCTTATGCCATTTGAGTAAACATGTAATTTTTTTCTGTAGGCAGTTCCAAAAGGGTAAAATGTACTTTTCAGGAAATACACTGCCTTAGAACACTGATAGATGCACACTGCCATTACTGAGACACTTTTGTTTCTGCCAGTGCATTCAGAGTGATTTATTGACTAGAAAAGGAGCTCATTTGACATTTCTGTTACTCATAGTGGGATCATATAGAAATATTTGTTAGTAAGAAAGCTAGGAGACTACAAGTCATGTGTGTGTGTGTGTGTGTGTGTGTGTGTGTGTGTGTGTGTGTGTGTGTGTGTGTGCGTGTGTGTGTGTGTGTGTGAGATAGTACAGTATAAGCCTAGTGTCATCATTTCTGTATCCTCTCCACCATACTACTATGGTTAGTCTAACAAGCCATTATGAAGCAATTATCAGTGTAACACTAAATATTTTATTTTTTATCTTGATTATTTATTGTACTAATTTAGTGCATAAACAACAAACTTGCACAGTACAAAGATAGGGAGCTAAGGATGAATCATTAAAAATGCATTGCAGCCTTTGCCTTTGATAAGGCATTTGTTCTTTACAGGACAAGTCTAGTGAATAACTTGGCTCACTTTTAATGCTGATGAAGCTTTCATGAAGAGTAAATGTAATAGAGGCATAATAGTGGTAACACCCATATCAGACTGGGCATGCAACTTCTTTTTTCAACACACAGAACTGAGCCATTAGATGTGCTAAACTCAAAAACCTTGGAAGAAGGATATGGTGAATGAGGTAGGTGAGTGCAAAAGTGGGCACTGCTTATCTACTCTGTCAATTTCCATGTCTAGAGTTGTCTTAACATCTATCCACAGAGAATTTCCTACTAAATAGGAGATATGAGTGCAAAAAAACATTTAGAGCCATGGGAGTTGACTGGCTGCATTGATATCAACATCAAGCTTTCAGTTTCATCATCACCACCGTCTGAACGTTAGCAGGTGTTTTTATAAGAATTGCCTGCATGTGAGTCAAGGACTTGAGCTTAACATTAAAAATAACGTCTTTAGATTGTCTTTAGAATTGAATGTGTGTATGCTTTAATTTACCTGAATTTGTTTATCAGGGTAGAACACTGAACTTGTGGACCATTTTTCACATTCACTCAGGAGCTTACCAAAAAAAAAAAACATATAACAAAATAGGTTAATTGTAATGGAGAAATAATAATTTGATTGTGCAATATGAAATACAAATTACAGAGTGAAAAACATTAGGCTTGTAACATAACATGACATGAGCAAATCAGAAAAGAATGTTCAGGAAAGAGGTTAGTTTCAGAAATGCTCTCATTCCTAAAGGGAGTATAAGTTGTCAGAAAAAATACTGAGTTGTGTACAACATATACACAACATTTGGCTGAAGGGAAGAGAAAGGTATTGCCACAATTGACATTTAAGTGGTGGTGTGCAGGAGTTGTTAGGGTGTATGGGGTTAGGTCCTGTCAAGTGACACTCCATGATCTGACTCATTTGCAGATTGCATCTTTGAATTGAGAATTGCTGTCTAAATAATTTCATGGAAAGGATCTAGTTGAGATAATCAGGAAGGGGTTCTCAGATCTGTGCAACTAGTATGGAGAAGATAGTCTGTGCAATTTGCTTTTGGGTGCCTGCAGGCATGTTATACCTGCAGGAGGAATCTAAGGTGATTGTGTATGGTACATAAATACAGCCAGTTGATAAAACAAGGAAAAGATTTAAGACTGATTAGCTTGAAGATTTTGGATGCTATTATTAGTTTTATTCTATCAGAGACTGGTAGCCAGGAGGATTTAGTGAACTCATGACATTGGTATTCTGTCTTGGGAGCCAGTGCAATAAAACTGCAGATGTTGCTGGCAGTTGCTTGCAATAAGGAGAAATTATTCTTTGAAGATGTGACTACTAGATGAGAGGCCAATTTCAAGTTGTGAAAAAGGGCATGCATTTCAATAAGATTCCTCCTTTCAGGGGAGAGAAAGTGATACTTTCTTTGGACCAAAAATGTGGGAGTTGATTTGGGTTTTGGTTGCTTCAATATGGTGTTGAAATTTAAGATGCTGGTCTAACCATATTTCAAGGTATCTAAAGTGTTTTGCAGTCTCCTATGGAGTTAGGTTATTGGTTACTATGGATTTTTTGTGAATCTGGATCTGGTCTCAGATATAACTGATTTACTCTGTTGGTGTTTAATATAAGCCTGTTTTAGGCTAACCAATGAGACATTTGGGTTAGGTCTTCTTGGATTTCACTCCTGATTGCAGAATGGGAGTAATAGGCTCTGTAGATTACCATATAATTTGCATATATGATGACTGCGATGTGGGGGAAGCACGTGGGTGATGAACTGATGAATACGGAAAACAGAGTGAAGAAAGGGCTAGGCCCTGTGGTACTTCTGTAGAAAATGTAATGGATGGGCTTTTGCATTCCTCTATTTTGACAGGAAAAATCCATTTTGTAGGAAGCTTTTGAGCCAAGGAAGAAGTTGAGTGTGTGTTCATAATCTGTTTAGAGAATCAAAGAGGAGGGGATGATTGACTAGGCGAATGACTGAGATAGGTAAATAAAGTCAACTCCAGTGAGGTTAGCTCTTTTATGGTAATAAAATGTGGTTCGAGTGCTTTTGCCATTGTGAAAACTACACTGAATGGAAAAGAAGATCTTATAGGCTTTGAGACAGTTGCAGAGCTCAGAGTAGATTTTTTTAAATAATTTACCCAGGGTAGGGAAGACTGATATGGTACAGAAGTCATTTGAGAAGTGGGGTTTGGAGACTGTCCATGTAGGTCTGACTACAGCATTTTTCCATACATGATATGTTTTGAATGAGACAGTCATTGAAGATTATATGAAATGTATTCACTAGGAAGCCCTTGCAGAGTAAAATAAAACAACAGATGTAGGCCATCACATCTGACTGTTCAGTCAAATGGAGGGTTACAGGAGGGATTTTTGATTGCTTTGACAGAGAAAGATTTAAAGTGGAAGAAAATAATGCAGGGGTGGTATTAAGGTGGACAGGATGGGAGAAGGAGTAGATTTTTCTAGGCATATTCCTTTTAACTAGGATAATTAAGAAAGCACAAAGTTATGGACTACTAGTCCACTAATCCATTGCTCACAACACTAATCCTTCACTGTCCTATAAGCTGTGGTCATTTATAAAGAACTTATGACAGACTCATTTCCAGGCTATAGAAGAATTCATACATTTCCTCCAAAAACTTTTCTACATGCATGCACCAGGACTGCATAACTTTATAAAGCAGCCTCTTCCTGTTACAAAGCCAGGCTTTGGTTCAAGCAGTCTATGCTACTAGAAAAGCATTAATCTGGCATACAGAACTAAGAACTGTATGACGGTCTAGATGAGACCAGCATTGGAGAACATGTGTGGATTTTTTTGTGGAAACAGGAAGCCTACTCCTACAGACTTACTACAGTGAGGTACATTTGTATTTTAGTCTGGAATCAAGTATCAGTGCAGGGAAGAAGTGTAGTTTGAGCAGCCTCTGGCATTGCAAACCACAGAGGAGAATGTGGTTACAGCAAATGCACACTACTACCTTGGGATATGTCCAGCACCAAATAAGCTGTACATTGCCAGCTCCATAACTGGGCTATAATCACTGACTCCACATCTCGTCTGAACCTGTGCCTTTTAGTGTCAACATAACAATAGTAGCTGAATTAAAACCAAACTGACTTTATACACTTACAGAACATGCACACTCACAATAGTTCTTAGGAAGGGTTACTAATTCTTTTCCAGTGACAGCATCTCTTACTTGTATTCATTGTAGGTTGCTGTTAATCAGACTACAATCTGATACCAAGGCCTTGGTAACTGGGTATGCTTTTAATGAGTCAACCAACATTATTTCAGGATAGCGATTGATCAAACAGTCTTTCTTTTCAAAAGATTGAATAGAAAAAGGCACACACACTAATGCTGTGAATATACCCTTCACTTGAAAAATAAGAGACCAGCTGCAGTCATTGTCAAATGAGCAAATGAAAACTCTTTACTTTTAAAATATCTGATGTCATATACAAAATAGGGCTGCAGTTGCACAAAGAAAGAAAAATGAAAGGATTCATATCATTTCATATGTATTTATTTATTTAAATGTATTTATTTATTTAAATTTGTTTACTGGAATAGTACACTGATCAAACAATAACCATTTACATGCTTAGCCCAGGTTACATCATAATGTAACCAAACAATGTACAATTTACAGATAAATATGGTTTACAATTATGAATAGGCAAACACAATCTGACAAACAATATATACATAGAAGATCTAATAAACCAAATATATTTACAGTTACATAATTGGGATAGAAATGGGAGAATGTTAGAATAGGGGAATTAGAAGTGGTAGAGATATGAATAGTAGTTTCTAAGTTCGGAAAGCTAATAGAGACCAGTAAGATGAAAGAAAATATTAGATTATATGACTAGTGGGTTTAGAGCAGTAATGGAGTGATGAGCTGAATCACAGCTTAGGATGAGTGAGTTAATCAGATGGATTAGACACATGGGAGGTAAAGGTACTACCAGGTGGAGATATTGGCTTATGTGATATGCCCTTTAGATGGACAAGTGCATTCAAATTGTTTTATTAAGTATTGTTTGAACTGTGGCTTGCACAGGAAGTACTTTGTGTGACCTGTTAAATCAGGAAGAAGTGACTGCCAAAGTTTGGGGACCAGAACAGAGAAGCAATTGCTAGCAGAGTGCAATTTGAGAGAAGGGTGTTGTAGGTAGGGACCAGATCTGAGTAGGCTTCTTAGGTTATAGGCCTGAGTGGCAGAAAAATGTTTGGAAGAGAGAGGGTAAGGGGGCTATAGACACAAAATCTCTATCAGCATTTGTAGATGTTATTTCCAGTTACTTACAGCTGATAACTGAAGCCTCAGGATGTAAATAAAGTCTAACAAGTCTATAATTCAGGTATCTTGCTGTAGCCTCCTTTGCCAGTTATAATTCCCAATGTCCTAATAATAGTCATAGATTGACTGGTGAAGTATACTCCTCTCTGGCTAGACAGAATTTCCAATTTCAATACAAAAGTTGCAGAAAACAAAAAGGAAAAAGGACACCCATGGCACCGATGCAGTACTCTCCACAGTGGCTATAGGCATTTCAAGTACAAATATAATCTGTCTTTCCTTTTGAAACATGTTTCAGAATGATTAGAGAGGTCTGCTCCATGATGATGTAATGCTGAATCTGAAAGGTACAATGAGAAAATGTTCATGGACAATGCCATATTATTAACAGAAAACAGTTCTAAATTCTACAACCTGTTGAAATGTACAGCTATTTAAATGTATGAATCTAAGACAGAGTATACCATCTGACAGCTTTTACAGACAGATTTGAAACTTCTCCCACATAGACATAATTCTGTGGAATTGTAAACCTAACTAGGTGAGGTATTCCACAACAGTTATTGGAAGTTCATGTTTAAATTTTGGTGGCAGCAACATATATGTTGCTGCAGCCAGCCCAGAAATATTAGCCATGGTATTTTATGCCAGAGTAAAAGCAAATCTACTTGTACATAGGCTAAGAAACATACACAGGGGCCAACTGCTATGTGGCACAAGGTATAATGGCAGTCTGAAGCTGAAGCCTGATAATTTTGTCTAATACAACAGTAAATTAGGTAGAGCTGATCCAAGGGACCAAATGGTCAAAAATTATGAATGTGCCCAAAAGATCAAAAAATTGTACAAAAAGCTATTCCCCACCAATAGCAGACACATATGTATAAAATGTCCTTCTTACTTGCAAAAGATAGTGGCATGGTACATACAACCACCAAAAAAAAAAACAAAACAGTGAAATGTGTACTGGTGATTCTAGAAAGCTACTTACCATCAAGGGCACATTTCCCTGCCCTGCGCTGATACTGATCTTTGGACCATTGTGAAAACACCACTGACCCCTAAGAAAAAGAAGCCAACAAAAGTTTATAAGGTTAGCTCAACAATGGTGTCACAAGAATTTGCTATCAGAGGTACAAACAAAATATGAATATGTGCAAAAATCATCAGAAAAATTATTACCCACATGGCAAGTTTGACTTGTTTAATGCAGTATGTTTTAGAGAGTACAACATCAAAATGTATGTAAATCTCTTCTTTTTGAATCATCTTTCTCCTTCTCTGAACAAATGAAAACATACTGTGATATATATATATATATATATATATATATATATATATATATATATATATACATTTTAACTGTTCTGTGTTTGTTATACAGGGACATCTTTAAGTAAAGACAGAACAAATTAATTTTGCCCTGTACTAAGGAGCAATGAGGTCTGCTGAAATTCAGCGAGCTAAACTGAAATAAAGGTAAAATGGTAGACTTAGGTACATTTTACATCTGACAATTGAAGCATAATTCACTAATATTTTATTAAAAGGAGGACTGGCATACAACCTTTTATATGTAGGTACCAAATGCAAAGTGCCAGAGATATTTCATTTTCACAGTTTGGCATTTTACATTATTGTATGGTGTCTATGAGACAGGAGGATATAACCGCTGCTCAAGGTGTAGATTGCAGAATGAGTACAGAACATATCTGTACTAAGTTGTCAGTATATCATAATTGTAAGTCCTATACATTTTTCCAGAAAAGATAACATTTTTCTAAGTAAAAGCATGCTTTGACCAAATTTGCCTTTAAAGACACAGGTAATGAATTATAATCTAATTAATCACATAGCTGAATTTAAATCCCTGAGATTAAAATGACACTCCTGTTTTAATTTCTTGAAAAATCAGTATAAGACATTTCAATGGGGAGCAGGCATATGGGTTTCTACACATAGATGCCGAATGCATGTGTCCCCTTGCCCTTTATTGTCAAACTCTGATATTTTACATTATACTGAGCTCATCCAGTTTTGCTAACATCGTAATGGCTGAATGGGAACACAGATATGTGTTTGGTAATCGCAACGGTCAGTTCAAAATCGATTTTTACACCAGATCTTTGGATGACATCTTTATATTGACAGAAGGTTCAATTAATGATGTGGGGACTTTCATGAACCATCTCAATTCCAGCACGTCTTTTTTGAATTTTACATTTCTAGAGTCTGATTCTAGAATTTCTTATCTGGATGTAGACTTATACAAAGATATTTCTACTGGTAGCTTTAAGGCCAAAATATATCGTAAGAGTTCCTATTCTAACACCATGTTACACTTTACTTGCGCTCACCCTGGGCACCAAAAAAGAGGGGTAGTCAAGGGGCAACTTGTGCGCGCTGCTCGAATGGTAACTGACGATGAACCCTTTTTAGAAGAATGTGAGTTTATTAAGGGATTGTTTCTACACAGAGGTTACCCAGACAAGTTTATTCATGACCTGGTTACTGAGGTCCAGACTAAAAGGTATGGGGGTGTTTATAAATCTATTTTACAAAGCAATTTGTTTACAAGTTGTCCACTAGAACATTCACCTCCAGTTATGCCTGAAGCCTTTGTTGACAACAAGAAAGTAGACACTTCTATTTCTTTCATCACTAATTATAGTGCTGAGACCCACTTAATCAAGGAGGTGTTTGTCAGGAACTGGAGTATTTTCTGGTGTGACGATGCCTTACAAGCCAGGTTTGGTACTTTGCCTAGTTTTATATACAGGAGGGGTGATAACCTCAAACGGATACTAGAAACAAAAAAGGACACTCGTGTTAGAGTAGAGGGCACTTTCAAATGTGAGAGTTGCAACATGTGCAGGCACATTGCCACTGGTTCGAGATTCAAAATTGCTGGGTCTTCTTTCTCTACTGTTGGTAGATTCAACTGTAAATCTCGATCGGTTGTTTATTTAGCTTGCTGCCAGTCTTGCCCAGCGTTTTATGTGGGCAAGACTGACAGAGGTTTTAACAAAAGAATCTATAAGCATTTATATTGTATTAGGAAAAATAGGTGTGAAAACACTTTGGCGAAACATGTTAATGACCACCCTCAACACAGTTTTACTTTTAGGGTGTTAGGACAGGTTCCCTTTGACATCAGGGGGGGTCCTTTTCAACTATTATTAGAGCGCCTAGAAGTGATTTTGCAGCTGAAACTCTGTTCATATAGACCTCCAGGTCTTAACGACAGAGTAAGTTTAGCTTGCATTTTGAAACTCAGAAGTATGCAGAGGTAATTTTATTATTTTTTATTTTTATTCTTCATTTATGACTTATTATTTTTTATGTTTTACTTCTTATTTTTTGTTATTAAATTGGTTCCATTTATTATGTTTTGTTTTTCTTGGTTTTAAACATTTTATGTTTAGACACATTTTCATTGATAATTTTTCATTTTATTTTGGTCAGTTGTTTGATTTCAAAACACAATTTGTAAAGATCTGACTTTTGTATGCAGTAGCACTTTAAGAAGCTTTGAGATCAGCTTCTTCCCACACATTGATGTCAGCGAGTTTTAACCAGTTGCTTGGTCCATTCAAATGTACCATGTGTTGTTAATTGTGTATTTAAGGAGTTTTTTTTACATTTGTTACCTTTTGATATTTGTCTGAAGAAGTTCAGTTTTCTTGAACGAAAAGTGGATGTTAATAAAACACTTAATATTGGACTCTTTGCTGCTGGTTCTGCTGACGTGGATTTTGTTTTATTCATCTTAGTTTGTTTCAACTTCTGTTGCTTCCTTCTATTAGAGACTGTTAACCTTCTGTTCCACAAAATAGGTCTAAGTGAGGCTTTATCATTCAAGCCCAGGACCTTATCAGCTCTATATCTGATGATCCATCTGAGCTCACATTCTTCCGTATAAGTCTCTAAATCCCCCCCCCCCATTCATTTGGTCTAATAAATTGTAAAAATAAAAATAAAAAGGTGTGTGTGATACCCATTTCTTTATGGTGTTTGGCCAATGCTTTGGCATCCGTACCAGTGCATATATGGTAAATGTGCTCCCTTATACGCTCCCGAAGTTTTCTATTGGTTTTTCCTATGTAAAAAGCCTCACAGGAAACACATGTAGCAAGGTATACCGCATGTTCACTCTGACAGTTGGTATTCGTATGGAAATTATACTCATCCCCTGATACAGGGTGTACAAATATGCACCTCTGGTCTATATACTGACATTGCGTACAACAATGGCATGGTCTGGTGTTTCCCTGGTCACGAGAAACGTGCAAACTATTGAGGGGGCGATGGCACAGTATTTGTTTCAGGTTCTTCCTATTCTTGAACATATAACTGGGTCAGGGACCAACTATTCTACTGATGTTCTCATCCAAGAGAAGTGTGTCCCAATATTTCTCAACAGTTTCCTTAACAGCTGTAGTATCAGAGGTAAAAAACATAGGAATTCTCAGGAAACTGGTATTGCCTGGCCGCTGTGCCAAATCCCCCATGGTAACCTCATCAGAGAAATAAGGACTCGCCCTATTTGTCCTTAGGGAATCCACCTTTGTGATGGCTTTATCTACCTCTTGATAACTATAGTGTCTGTCTCACAATCTCTCCCTAAGACTAGACAGTTCAGTCAGGTAACCATCTTCTGTAGGATTGAGTCTGGAGGCTCTCATAACCTGCCCTCTGACAACATTACCAAATACAAAAGGGGGGTGCATACTATCCCTATGAAGTAATGTGTTTCTATAGCAAGCCTTCCTGTGGACTGCAGTATTTAACACACCATTTCCAAGCCTTTCGATATTAATATCCAAAAATGATAACCTATATCGAGATGAACTGACTGTAAAACTGAGAAAATCAGTTAATCCATTGACCATTGAAACAAAGTTTAACAATTCAGCTTCATTACCTCTCCATATTAGGAAGAGGTAGTCAACAAAACGCCTATAGAATCCAACATACCGTTTGAATTCCTGGAGTGGAAACAAATGCTCTTCTTCCCAACTAGCCATCACTATATTGGCGTAGCTATTGGCACATGATGTGCCCATAGCTACGCCATCATTCTGTATAAAGGTAATACCATCAGAAAAAGAAAATATTATTGTGTAACACTGTCTCCAAAAACAGTGTCAGTAAATCTATTACTTTAGTATCCAACTTTGAATGCTGGGTCAAGTACTGGTGTACTTTTACTACTCCTATATCATTTGGTATCACCGTGAAGAGACTCTTAACATCCATAGTTACAAGGATGTAGGGCTCATAATCCCTTATGCTCTTCATGAAAGTGTACAAATCCAAAAGAAATTGTTTGCTGTCTCTCAAAATAACAGAGTTTTCATCTAGAATGGGTCTCAAGAAATGTTCTAAGTAGAGTGACAAATGTTAAGATGAATAGCAAACTATCTGACAGACAGAACCCACACAGTGCAAATAGTAGATGCTTCATCAGAAAATATAAAAATGACCAGCAGTGTCCCTTGCAGTTTGGTGCTGGGACCTCTCCTTTTTGTTATTTACTTTTTAGATCTCCAAGCAGAGAGCCAAGACTTCTGGCTAAGCAAATTTGCAGCTTTCTGCAAGCAGAGAGTTGTTAAATCATGCTCTGGTACCCAAACTCTCCAGAATGAAGTTTCCCTAGTAATCTGTTTGTGTATGGGCTCAAACTAAATGTTAAAGCATGTAGTATGATCACTTTTGGTATACAAACCCTCCCCTTATTATACTGTATTGACAGTTCACCTCTATGTAAAAATAGTCAGGGATTGAAGTACTTGGGTTGATAGATCCCTCATGTTTGACCATCATGTGGCCATTCTTATCAGGAAATCCTTTTATTTAGTCCAGCTAATTGACAAAGGAATACTATGAAGGCCTAAAGAGGAAATCACTCCATTATACTCAGCATTGAACAGGACAGTTATCAAGTACAATGCTTCCTTTATGATATATGTTAGTAAATATATCAAACAATCAGAAAGATCCCAAAGATTCCTAATGAAGAGGATCATAGTTTAAGGTCCCTGAACTACGGAGAAAAGTTGGAACCTCTATCCTTTTATTCACTGCCTTACAAAAATTTGCAGGGAGATCTCTACAAGTCCATTATCTCCACCAATACTAGAACCTAAGCTTGCCACCCCTCCATTTTTTTCCAGACTATCCAGAAATCAAATACATTTCCTGGTAGTCCAGAGTACACTATACAAACTCTGGTATTCTGTTTCAAAAAAGGAAACAGACTATCAGAGTTTGTTAAAATGGCTGATTTGCTATGCTTTTTTAGAGAAAAGCATAGTAAATTGTCTGAAAGCAGGCATCAGGAATGGAAAAAGGGGGTGTTTCCTGTCAAGTGATGCCATGGTGATATCACAAAATGGGCGTAACTTAGGTGGGAATAGGCAGGGTTACAGGTGATGTGAGGGGTGTGGCCTTACTCTGGTTTTAGCAACAACCCTACTAAAGCCACAGATCTAAATCATCAGCAACAGATAAATAAAACATGGGGGAGTACAGGTTTATAACCCAGCACCTTCCATACCTCTGGAATAAAGTTCTCCTGTATGTTATGTGGTACAACTCACTATTTTCCTTTGAATATAAACAAACTGACTAAATGGGCATCCATAAATTTACTCCAGGACTAAGTGATATGGCCCTCCTGAAAAATGGTATGGCCAACTGAGGTGGGGGGTATTGTCAAGGCATGAATGATCATTTGATTCAGTGGCCTTGGAGTATCTATGAATCCATGAATCTGTGAATCAGAGGATGTACTCTATTGAACGTCGAAGGGAAAAATAAAAGTATCATTGAGAAGAGTTCTCAGATTTGCACTGTGCATACATGCTCATTAACTTGCCTGGGCACTTTAATACAGGGGGCTGTAACAGTTCTAGCATTCATCTAATTTCTGACGTTGTGTTTGCTCTCATTTTAACATCAGCTGCCATCACAGAGTTTACAGCATGGAAAGGGGCATACAGTATTGCTTTTGTGCAGTAGGCTGTTAGTGTTAATCTCTCTACCTCTCAGTCTATTATATTTATTTTAATGGTTGTGTCATGGCTACAAAATTACTAACATGCCATGCTCTTCTCTTGAGGAAGGTCTGTGTTTGTGAAGCATGCTGAACTAATAAAGAAAACGCAGTTTTCAACTGACGCTCAAATAGCAATATTATTATCAGCTGAAATAGCAATTTACTACCAACTATTGGCATATTTTAATCTATTATATATATATATATATATATATATATATATATATATACACACACACAGACACACACACACACACACACACACACACACACACACACACACACACACACACATATATATATATATATATATATATGTGTGTGTGTATATGCAAAACAACCAAAGCAATATTGGCAAATATATCAAAGCCATAAATAATCCACTATTAACATAAGATGTATGTCAATAATTTTAATCCTGACTACTATTCTGGAAGATATAAAATGCATTGTTAATATATACAATATAAAAATGATGTCTGATAATAGTTGCATATGTTTAAATAAGATCCATTACTAAGAATTCTACACCAAGAATAAAACATCACATACTGTACAAGTCCATTGGAATTTATTCAATAACCTTTTGTGTTTGTGTGACAGTTTCCAGGATCTAATAGATATGATGATAAATGAATTCCAAATCCTAGAGATCTAGTCAACCTATGTTTTACTAAAGAAAAAAAATCCATGCAAATATGATAACAATGAGATGATTTTTCAAATGCATTTGGTAATATGACGTTTAGTATGCACTTTGGTAATTTTCAGTCATAAAAATAATATTCTTTTTTTTTAGTTCTGTACAAAAGACTGCATAGGTTTGGTTTTGGAACAACTCCAAAGATGTACAAAATGCCTGTTACTTCTTTAGGTTAAAACAGAACTGGCAAGAAAAATGGTGCCAACATGTGTGGAATGAAATAATTTTTTGAATGATCATGAACTTCTGTTGACAAAACTTGTGAAATTGAAAGAATCTGAAAGTGTTTTTCTAGAGCACTCTCTAGTTAAGATCAAATCATAGTAATACTATTTGCTCTGACCACTATTTGGAAATCTAGGTGGTAAAAGTTGATCATCTCACTATAGATTATAGAAATGCCACGTTCTCTTGATCTAGTTAGTAATCATTATGAAATATTGCACATAAGGGTGCAACTATATGATATTACTGGGAATTATTTCACTGCTACAATATGAGTCCAGTTTAGTTTTAAAGTATGTGTTTGCATTTAGTTGCCACTTTACTGCAAAATCTTAGGTCATTAGGGGGATTTCTGCAACGAGGGAGTTGTTTTTTTCTCTTTCTTTTTTTCTTAAAGAAAGGGTGGTATCTGAGGTATCTGACTGTTGTATATGGTGATGTTTGAGTTAACTAATAAACACTGAATTAAATTCAAACAGAAGTTACACATTATGAAACAAACTCTGACAGTCAAATATAAGTTGGTTAAATATTGTTGGTCACTTACTGTAGGGATAAACTGTTTTATTGAGAACTGAATCATGAAACAGGATACCCCAGAGTTAATATGAAAGGACTGACTACACGAACACAGTGTTAAAGTACAAAGAGGGAAACTGTCCCTTCTTTTGAAAAAAACATCATGCAACTTATTAGCTTTGCGAGCTGTGCCACCAAGTAATATAAATGCATTTGTGAAACTTTAAGCCACAATTAACTAGAGTCTATCAGTATGTTCAAATTTATCCTGAAGATCTTGTTTTACCAGTTAATGTATGTGAAACAGCATTTCAGCATTTAGAAATAATCTGCTGGGCTATGTAAATAGTCTTGCTAAGAAAACAGAATTGTTTAAAAAAACTTTAATTTATAGGATGGACAACACCGATCCTAGAAAATGAAACTGCATTTTGTCTCATTTGTTAAAATAATTTCTGATTCTACTAATAAAGTTACTGAAAAAAGCTAATAATTTATATCCATCTTGAATATGAGTCCTATGTAATTAGAGATGTTGTTACCTTAGATAAGTAAACTGAGTATATCATGTTGCTATGAGCTCCTAGATGATGCAATGTAGAGTTTCAAGCTTTATCTTTATTGGGGTCTCTGCTATACTCCCGAATCAGGTCAAGGAGGTATTTTAATGAAATGGATAGATAGTGCAGTTACATTAAAATGCCATCTGAAATAGATGTAATCTTAGAATAAACACAAACAATCTTGATTCCCATATTGAGAGGATATAGAAAGATTTTGCTAACTGAGGATAAGATACACAGTGAAGGGGTTAGACAGCACCTTTGTCAGGGTCTAGTCATACTCATTATGGTAGTAGGAAATAAGCCAGTTTATTGACAGAAATGTTGTGGCAATGTTATAAAGTGAAACCAAAAGAGATTGACAGACCAACCACAAGAGACAATGTGACAAATAGAAAAGATTATTTTATTAGCCTAGTTTAATACTTTCATCCAAAGGACTTCACCATATCTGGAGAATAGGCAAAATCAACAATTAAATAATCATTTGAATCACTCTTGTGACAATTTATATCCAATTACAAAACAATACTTGAAAACAATTAAGAACAATACTAGTCCAACAAACACCGTTTACAAATTGTATGTTAAAAATAAATGAAAATATGACTAGATAAATAATAATAAATACATCATAAGTTAAAAATAATCATTGTATTACAGATTAGCAGCATGAATTTTCAAGATACTATTTAAAGAAATAGCCTCATTCCAGCCTGGGTGCTCACATACGTTCAACCTAGTCTGCCACAATAATTCATGCTATTCTAATTTCTGTTCCCAGGGCCCACTCTAGGATTCTGAAAAATCTGTTTCAATATAAAAAAATAAAATATTTTATTGTTATTACAAATTAACTTATGCCTAAAAGGAGAATTAAACTATTTCCTTGTTTTCATATGATAATAGTTCTCCTGTATTATTTTTCTAATCAGACTTTTTTATTACAGTAATTTAAATCTTGACCAGAGATATTTGATTTATTTGCAAAAGGGTTTAGTTTTTTTTCCCCAGGACAAACACTGATATGGGTGAACTCATTATCAGTTTTAAGCTTTATTTCAAGAAGTTAAACTTGACTTTATTATTTTCATATAGGAACAATGCTATTGATTCCAGGCCATCCTACAATTTATCTAGAGAGAGTACCATTAATCTTCCTCTCCATCCACTAGTGTCTGTATTTGAAAAAAAATTATACAGGACATTAGGCAATTATTTTCATGACCATTCAGGTTTCAATACTATAAATTGTCTGTTGAGGAATTTGGGTTAATGCACAGACTTAGTAATAACAGTAACTTAAGGGCCATGAAACCAGCTAAAGATGGACGTATTGCATTAATGAACACCACTGATTATTATATTAAGATGCACACTTTGTTAAATGATGATGGACAACATTGTAAGATTTCAAGGAATGAAATTAATATTGCATATCACAAAATTGATTTATTTCTTGAAGATTTATTCAGTCAAGGATTTATTGATTACAAACTATGCAAGCTTTTACATGTTGAACATCCTGTTATTCCAAGCTTGCTTGGTATCCCAAAGGTCCACAAGAATAGTAATGATTCTCCATTTCAACTTATTATAGCAACTAGTGGATCAAAAACCCATCCCCTTGCCCTCTATGTATAGAACTGCAAAACAGTTTAGGTTGAAATATCTTTAGGGATTCCTGGGATTTTTAGGACAAGATAGGCTAGAATTTTTTCACCCAGACTGGTATATAATTACCGTGGACTTTGTGGAGTTATTTTCTTGTATTCCCCATGATATTGGCCTAACTTTGTTTAATGAGGCAATTTGTATTTGTGACATTCTCTCTAACACTGTGATCAACATTATTGTTTCCTTTTTGGAAACAATACTGATGAACAACTTCACCTATTCTGAGAGAAAATATTTTAAATAAACCAGTAGGGTGGTTATGAATGCTGCATATGCCCCTTTGTATGCTGATGTTGTCATGTGGTCTTGGGAACAGAAATTTGTTTTTAATTCACTTTACTATCAATGCGTAGTTGTGATGCTGCATTTTTAGATGATATAGTTATTATTTGGAAAGATGATTTAGAACAGTTGCCTAATTTTATTACTTATATTATTTCTACTACTTCTTTTTTAATTTACTGATAATTTTTAGATGTTAGTATTAATAATCTGGATATTTTATTAACTTAAGACTTTAGTTTAAGCAGATTTAAATCTACTACTTATAGAAAGCCCACATTTTCAAATTGTTGTCTTTGTTTTCATAGCTGACATCCTTATAAACAAAAGAAGAGTCTGGTGTAAGGACAGATGGTTAGATTGGCCAGACATATCTCTGATGATGGTAATCTAAACAATGAGATGAGACTTCTATCTAATATGTTTATAGCTAGAGGTTACCCAAGTGAGATGCTTGCTAATATTAAAGGTGAGAGTTTACTTGGCAGGCAAAAATAATTTTAGCCCATTTTGCATATAGGATTGCTATATAATTATGCTAATCAAGACAGCACGCTAGATTCCTTAGGTTATGACAATAGTTTGTGTATCAAATATAGTAGGGAAAGTCAGGCTGTACTGCCTTTTATCCATAAACATTGGAACATTATTACTCATGATTGATTTTTATGTGAGAAACTGGGCATTAGACCTTGTTTTACTTTTTGTCTACATGCCAATGTTAAAGAGAGATTTGAGAATGTTACCATACCTTTTAAGAGCAAAAGCAACCTCTTAAGAATAGGCACTTAAAATGTGGCACCCATACACAATGTAAATATATTTTTGAATGGAATAAATACTTCTTGGAAGTATTAAATAGAGATCTAAATTTGCTTCCCATTATGATTGTAGTAGTAAAGGGCTGTTAACTATCTATTTTGTGCTGCTTGATTTTCCTTTGTATAGGTAAACCTGAATATCAGTTTAGAAAAGGAATATAGGAGCACTATTATGATAAAGTGAATAAAGTGTCTAATGCTCTTTTTAGGCATAAGTTAATTTGTAATACCAATGAAATATTTTATTTTATTTTTATATTGGAATAGATTATTCAGGATCCTAGAGTTGGGCCCTCATAACACACATTAGAATATCATGAATTATTGTATCAAATTAGGTTGAACGCATGTGAACACCCTGGCTTGAATGAGGCTATTTCTTTAAATAGTATCTTAAAACTTTGTTCTGCTAAACTGTAACACAATGATTTATTTCTAACTTATGTTGCATTCATTATTGTTTGTTATGCATTCATATTTTCATTTACTTTTATATACACTTTTTAATGGCATTTCTTGGACTAGTATTGTTCTTAATTGTTTTCAATTATTGTTTTGTGATTGGATATAAATTGTCACATGACTGATTCAAATGATTATTTGTTGATTTTACCTGTTCTTCAGGTCTGATGAAGTCCTTTGGATGAAAGATCTAAACTGGATTAATAAAATAAAATAATCTGCTCTATTTGGCATATTGGCACATGTGGTTGATCTGTCAGTCTGTTTTGGTTTTAGATTTTTATTTGGCTGACAAGGTTTGTTTTGGTTTTTGTGTTATAAAGTGAAAATTGCAGTCTTCTAAGAAACATAAATGAGGTGTAATTATGATCAAAGGCCTTGCTGGCATTAAGTGCAAAGACTTTCCCCCAGATTTAATAAACTCCATGTAGGAATAGTGCAAGCCGTACACAGAGTGTACCGTGACTGTGTCTTCAGCTCACCCTCGGCAGTGGCTTGCATATTAATGAAGATGCGCCACTGAGGGAGAGCCATTTACATGGTTACTGAATCAGTGTAGGGGGTGTGTTATAGTGCTTGGAGATGGGTAACACACCCCTTGCACTGTCAAAGTGCCGGAGGGTACTGAAATAGAAAAGTGAAATGTGTGTATCTGGCCAGTTTTTATTATTATTTTAGGAGGGGTGTTACAGTGTCCATAACACACCCCCGTACTGTCAAAGCACTGAAATTTAACATTTAAATGTGCTCCCTTCCCAAGTGTTTTTTTTTTTTTGCAGGGGGTGTGTTACTGTGTCCAGAGATGAGTAACACACCCCTTGCACTGTCAATGTACCGGAAGGCACTGAGATATGCCATTTTCCCTTTTTTATTTCTTGTGTTTGCACAGCTTGGGGCATAGCAATGAACATGTGGCAGACATCTAAAAATAGAACCTGGATGCTTTCAATTTTAATGGAAAGGTCAAGTTTACATATAGCTGACGGGGTTTGCATGGTGTGGTGCTCAGCTGTGCTTAAACATAACCAAAAGCTATATAGACATGCATAGCTGAAATCTTGACATCCGTGGTAGCTAAATAGTTAGAGTTGTGACCTCATGTGCAGTATGGTTCGAATACCCTGACAGGCCATTCAGCATTTACATCTGATAGCATTAATATATACATTCTTTTATTTTATCGATGTAGCTATTGATATTTGTTAACCAGCTTAGTCTATCTGGTCCAGAAGCCCATTTTCAGGGGAGACCTGAGGAGAAAAGCTTCAGTTAGACACACGTGTCCAATACATTACAGTCACACTCCAAGATAGCTTAATTAAAATACACAAGGTTAGTAGATATAAAGTAAAATGCATACACATAATAATAAAGTATCATTAATGAACAATTAATTTCAATATTTTTTTTTATTTTTAAAACATCTGGTTTTCCCATAGCTAAGTTCTGCTAAGCACTACTAAGCCAAGATAAACAATGCTTAAACAGGACTTGTTTTAGCAGTAATTAGCAATGCACAGTTTCACTTAGTCGGTTTGAGCACTGCTAAGCAATCCCAGTTTAAGCAGTCCTCAGCTCAGCTGAGCATGTTTGGGCACTGGTAAGCACTGCTAAGCATTGAGTTTAAGCACTGCTCAGCTGAGCTTAGCTGGTTTGGGCAGAACTAAGCAGAGCTAAGCATTTTTAAAAATGTCCAATGGTGGCAAAGGGTGGGAAAACAACCTTATTTAAACTGAACATGCGGGAATACAGCCAGAACTTGTTGGAGTTTGATCACTGCAGGAGCTATGGCTGGAGTAGGAGAGGGTGCACGGTTCTGGGTGAAGCGCTGGGGCATTTTGGAGTCCAGGGTCATGGTTGGGCTCCTTGTTAAAGACCATGATGACCGGCTGCGGCAGGACCACAACCAGGGGTCTGAATGCAAATCAGAGGCCTGTGACCGGCTGGTATATGACCTCACAACTGCAACTGGAATCCCCTGCACTGATGAGCAGGTGCATAATCATTATGATGACCTGAAGTTTAGAAAGGGAGATCTCTTGGCCCAGTGGATCCAAGATGCTCGGGACCACAGTGCCCCAGAAGTTTGTAAATATAGGAACCATTGAGTTACCAAAGTCTAGTATGAATATCTGATAGACAGGTATGCATAATGGTGTGTTTCTCTCCCCACAGCTGCAGAGGACTGGGATCGCAACTTTGAGGCCCATGCAGGGCACCTCGCAAGGATGCACTGAGAGTGTGGTGAGTACAGATATATCTTGTAATATATAATAATATAAATAAGAAGTAGTAATTGTCAGTATGTATATTCTGTGTTGAGTGTACTGCAATGAATGTGTTCATAGACCTGGACTGCTATAACTGAGTAATGCCAAGTACAGTTCAATATAGATGAAAGCATGAAACATGCTAATGGTATGGAAAGAAATCTGAGACTGCATTAATAATATGTAGGAATAACAAGAGTATGCTGTATTAATACTAAGGATCTGGTAATAAAGTACACTGGCATTCAGAATATGGAGGGAATAAATTAAAGTCATTCATGATCTACAGGAAATACAGTACAACTGCAGACAGAATTGTGAAGGAATAAAAAGTTAGTATTGCATTAGTTGTGAAGTAACAGCTGTTTTTCAACGCATGCATCATTTAAACTGTAGTACAATAAAGATTGTCACATGTGTAGCAATCACTTTGTCATGTTGCCCTAACTAAAGCTTTGCTCTGCCAATTGTGTGTATTCTTGGCTGTTGTTCAATAAACTGAATATTACAAGTGCTGTAAAGTGAAGATGGGTTTTAGAGTTTGTACTGTTAGTTGTTGCTTAGATCTCTGTTGAAACTGTCCCCCCCCCTACTTTCAGCAGTGTTGTCAGTTGGTATAACTGGTTTTTACAGCTTGTGTTGTGTGTTATCTAACTCAAGGATCACTTGCATAAAATTAGACCTGTTAGCAACAGCCTGCATTTAATCGCTGGAACCTGTGTTCTGAGAGACTGCTTTCCAATCTGTCTGCAAATATACAGAGCTGAGTATATTTTTTTTGGTTTTAGAGTTTGTTTATGGTTGCTTAGATCTCTGTTGAAACTGTTGTCTCCCTGTTCTGAGAGACTGCTGTCCAATCTATCTGCAAATATACAGAGCTGAGTATATTTTTTTGGTTTTAGAGTTTGTACTGTTAGTTGTTGCTTAGATCTCTGTTTTGTTCCACCCACCCTCCCTCTTTTTGGCTTGTAGTTTAAATTTGGTGGCTTTTGAAGTTGCCCGCCCCACTGTAGATTTGATCTGGGAAACTCCCCAGTCCCATCTCTTTACCACATTCTACCTAATAAACTCTTTCCACACTTGCTTTTAGTCCTTTTTAATTTAATTGCATTTTTAAGCTGTGTTTGGTCTAATATTGCTACATACTCAAGTGTGCTAGCTTGCACTGCATGTGAATTGTTTTTACTACTGTTTTTGCTACTTTTCTGAAAAAAAAAACTGTAAGCCTGTTTCCTACCTTTTCTGTAACTAGTGTTCCAGATACAGATTTGCTGTATCCAGGACTGTATGTAAGCTTCTGAGCCCCCCCAAGCCTTTCTGTATTGGAGGGAAGCCTTCTAGCTTATCAGTGGGAGTGGTAAACACTAGGTAACCTGTCTACCACAGAAATTGTAGTTATTGGTGGTTTGGGCAATCTCTTCCATCTCTCTCAACTTTCTGATTTGAAAGCCTGCATTTGCACTTGTTTCTGTCCTGTAAATCGTCTAGTGCAGATACAGATTCTTAGATTTAGCACTTAAATTTGCTTATTTGTGCTCAGCACTTGTTCAGAACTTGTAAGCACTAAATAAGCTACTAATTACTATAGCACTCAACCTTCCTCATTACCTAGAGGAAAACAGTTTTTGTACCTACTTTTCTCACTTGCTTAGAGAAAAACAGCTCTTGTACTCACTTTCCTCACTTATCTAGAGGAAAATAGTTTTTATTCAGGCATGTCCAAGGGCCAGCTTCCAGTGTTCTCCCCTGTCTATATAATGAATCTGGGCATCTTGAGGCAATGTAGAAATTGCCTCATGTACACAAACAACCCTCTCCTCCTACCAACCAACACTACAACCTGTGAGAGATGCACTTATCTAGCCAAACTGGCGGTAAAGCTCACTCCAACCAAGACTGAACTTGACAGTCATGAGGAGAAGGTAAACATTTGCACCACACCACACTCATCACATAGTCTCACCAAAATCCACACATAGTAACACAAAAACATTTGCAGAAGCTCTCAATAATAATCTGTCTAAGCAACAGAGACCTTCAAAGGAGAAACGCAAGCAACCCCCATCCCCCAACACAACCCAAATGACACATAGCCCACAGACTCAGTGTGCCACTCAACCACAGCCAATAAAGCAAAACAACGTACCCAACAGACTAGTCATAGGTGACCCTATAGTCAAGCACTCTGATGTCCCACTCACCAGGCTAAACAAGGAGAAGGTTACTGTCAGCTGCCTGTCGGGTGCCAGGATCTGCCACATAACCCATGCACTCAGGTCACTCCACAACAAGTACAAATATGACTCTGTCATTGTCCATGTTGGTGTGAATGACCTGAGATGTACCTCCCTGGACTACATGAAAAGAGACATGGAAGAGCTCTCCGATCTTGTAGCCCAGGCAGGTATGACCCTAGCACTGAGTAGCATTCTGCCATCGCCCAGAATGATACCACAGTACAAGGACAAAATGGTTGACTTTAACAATTGGCTAAGCTTCTGGTGTCATTCTAAGGGGAGTCAGTATCTGTCTGCTTGGGATGACATGGTCAACAGACCATGATGCTTTGCCACACATGACCTGTACCTGTCACCCCTGGGATTCCAGATACTGGCTAAGGCTCTTGCTGCCCCTATAGTGCCTTTTTTTAGGCAAGGTTCAAATAACAAATTCACCACTGTAACAGGAACAGGCAAGCAAAAACTGAGGGTAATGCTACTCAGTGCTAGAAGTCTAAATCTCAAAATGCACTCACTCGAGGCACTCCTTAAAATGGAGAACATCGATAGATGTGCAGTGACTGAGACCTGGTTCAAGGCTCCTGAGAGCACCCCTGCACTACCAGGCTATAACTCATACCACACTTTTCGGCCATGTAACTTGGACCGAAACACCAAAGGCGGAGGTGTGTCCATATTCATTAAGGATATCCACACCTCCAGGCTAGTTGCTCAGCATAATGCAGCCGAGGTCATCCAAGTGCAACTAACTCTGGGCAAAACTGCAATCCAAATTGTAGCTTGCTACAGATCCCCCACCATGCCCCAGGATTCCCACTCCTCTTTTCTTGATGTACTGGAAAATATTGGGGTTCAATCAAGCACCCTAATAATGGGTGACTTCAACTACCCCCACCATTAACTGAGAAAACTACTCGTGTACCAACTCCTTAGCTCAACGCTTTCTGGAATTCATAAACTCCAGTTCCCTGGATCAACTTATCCACATCCCCACCAAGGGCAACAATATCCTAGACCTAGTCATTACCAACATGAGTGACCGGTGTTCCACACCTGAAGTCATCTCCTCATTGGTCAGATCCGACCATAAGCTAATCAGCCTTGATATCCACATCCCGCCCCCGCCCCCACCCCCCATTAAGGAAACCACGGTAAAAATGTTCTCCAAAGCCAACTTCATGCTTCTTAAGACAGAAGTGGTGAACTTCATGGCACCCATGCAGATGGACAATACAGTTACAACTGCTGAATACTACACAAATGCACTCTATAAGCACTTATACAAGTGCATGGATCATGCTATCCCTAACAGAACCAAGATGCTATCCTCCAAAAAAAAGAAGCCAATCTGATGGTCCCCTGACATAAACAAACTGTACAACAGAAGGAAGAAACTGTTGCAAAAGAGAGTAAAATCCCATGAGTGGAGGAGCTCCCTGGTCAGCCTCAGTAAGAAGCTGAGATCCCTTATAAGATCCTCCAAAGCTAGCTGTGAAAACAAAATCGCCATTAATTCGAAGGACAACCACAAAGCATTCTATAGCTATGTCAAGAATCTCGATGGCAACACCCAGATCTGCTCTGAGTTACAGCACAACGTCATGGAAATTACAGAACCAACTGATATTGCCAACATCCTAGCAGATAGGTTCAGTGCTAACTTTACCCCCGCCACCCCCTAAAGGGCCCATATATATACAGGAAGAATGCAGAGTCCCTGTAATCACAATTATGCAGGTAAAAGGTGCATTCTCTAAAGCCAAAAACACAGCATCCATGGGACCGGAAATATCCCAGGCTGCGTTTTACACGAACTTCAGAATGAACTGGCTCCCCACTTAAGCACCATGTTCAATAATAGCCTCACATCAGGCTTTATGCCCACTGAATGGCACACAGCAACAGTTATCCCACTCCACAAAGGGGGAGCCACCACTGATCCTGGGAACTATTGACCTTTGAGCCTGATGAGCCTGGTCTGCAAGGCCATGGAACGTGTCATCATGGAACTCATAAACAAAGACATTGGTAACCTCCAAACTCTAGATCCCACCCAATTTGGGTTTGTGAAAAGCAGATCATGCCTCCTGAACCTGATCGACTTCTTTGAGGCAGTCACCAAAGCCGTAGATGAGGGTAAGGTGGTTCACACACCCTATCTAGACCTCACCAAGTTTTTCCACACCATTCCCCATTCTGGAATTATAGCTAAACTCACTAAACTAGGTATAAATCCCTATGCCACAAGATGGGTTGCCAACTGGCTCACTGACAGAACCCAGACTGTAAAAGTTGCAGACTCCAAATCTGACCTCAAAGCAGTGACAAGTGGAGTACCACAGGGTTCCGTCCTGGGACCTCTCCTGTTTGGTATCTACTTCTCTGAAGTACAGGCTAACACAGAAGGCCTCGGGCTAATGAAGTTCGCAGATGACTGCAAACTAGTAGCCATAATCAAGTCCCCAAATGATGTGGACATCCTACAGAAGGGCCTCTCTGAGACAGATGCATGGTGTCAGAACCATGGCCTCAAGCTCAATGCCAAAAACTGCAGTGTCATCCCCTTTGGTAAAAACTCTGTACCCATGAACTACCACATAGCCAGCAATCTACTTAACACCGAATGTGTGATAAGAGACCTTGGGACCCAGGTGGACAGTAGTCTCTCCTTTGATAGTCACATCACCACAGTAGTCAGGAAGTCTTTCTACCTGGCACACCTCATCATAAAAGGGTTCTCATCCAGGAAAAAAAAGGTAATTTTTCCCCTCTACTCGACACTCATTAGACCCATTATAGAGTACAATGTCCCTTTTGGAATGTACCTCAAAAGACATCTGCAACAGCTGGAAAGGCCACAGAAGTACCTCACAAAGAGGATTACTGGACTCAAACAAATGCCTTACACTGACCGCCTCAAAAAACTCCAGCTTTACTCTGTAGCATATCACCTACTCTGAGGTGATCTCTGCCTAACATATAAGGCTATGTCAAACCCAGAGCTGTTGGACATGCTACACCTAAAGAAATCCCAATCCCTCTGAGCTACACGCTCTAGGAACCTAAACCTTGTCACCACAATAAACAGAACATGCTAGGGTGATAGATTCCTGTTCCAAAAACTTCCCTTACTCTGGAACAGGCTATCCATCTATGTCAAGCAAAGTTCTTCATTAGCACTCTTCAAGAAAAATCTTGATGAGTGGATGGGAAATAGGAAATACACCCCAGGGATCACTTCTGTGTCTCTCCTCGACAGTGGCACAGGAGAATAACTGTCTTGGGTGGCGTAAGCCAGGGAACCTTGTTGGCTAGGCTTACATAGGCCCTTGGGCTGATAGCCTAGTACCTACCTATGAACCTATGAACAATATGAAGTGACTGAAGGCTGGCCGATAAAGAACTGTTATGCTAAAGTGTAAATGTGGATCTGTATTTCAAGATATAATACAATATGATATTTGTTCTGCACTAAGATCTGAACCTAGAGTAGTACTGTCTAAGGTATTATAGTTTGTTTCTCCAAGGATTGTCTTGTGTTAACCTTTGCATTTCAGCTATATGCATTCCTGACCATAGGTACGCTGATGCAGGTAAGTATGAAACTGCAATAGCTGTAGACTGCAAATATACCATCTGCAAATGTACATGGGTCAGGTAGGCAACCCAGCACTCTGCTATGGTCTGTACACATCACACCTATTCCCATCCACTAGAGGTCAATTGTGTACACCTGCATTCCAAGTAGTAATGCACAATTCACCTACTATCTCTGTAATGCATGAATCTCATGCATGTATGTTCAACTGTCACTGCAGTCTTGTGTGACACTCTACCTATATTACCAGGTCAGACTTTATCACCAGGTGAGCTTTAGGCACATATCACTCAGTTAAAGCACAGCAGTGGCCCATTAGCTCAGTGTGATAAGCAATACACATGTTGTTCATTTTGCCGCAAACAAACCGGGGCTTGAATCCAGGAACAGGTACTAAGATATATTTATAGTAACAGACAACTAGTGCTGACTGTCTATAGAAACAATTATGTATTGTTAACACATATTCTTCCCACATGTCTTACAGGTAAATAAATGTCTGTAGCAGCTGTATGAAGGGTATACTAATGTCTATGTCCAGATGTACTAGTGCATAAACAGCATTGCTCAGCAAGGTGATGAGGCTCGATTAAATAAAATGGCATGAAGTACACTACTATTCAAAGTTAATAACACAAGGTAAATGGTCTATTATTGGTACGGCTGTATGCCTGGTGTGTCTGTGAATGTCTGCTGATAGTCTAACCCCATGCCTACCAATGATGGCAGGATAAGTGTAAACTCCCTGTACTGTGCACAATACATGTCTCTCATGTGTCATGCTGTCACGGATAGTCAGTGCTTTTTTTGTAAATAAACTGGTGGTGGTATGCATATGTTGCATTTGGGTCAACCCCCCCCCCCTCCCACGCAGCCATTCCAGTATCTCATTATTTGGCTATTTCTCCCCAGTTGCCATAAACACTGTTCAAAACTCTCAGTGTTCATACTGCTTTCTGCTTTCCTTCTACAATGATTACAGATATTTGGATTTAATTTAAAACTTTTATTTCAAAATTTTCACCACAAACACTGATAGACCTTTGCTAAACAAAGCAATACAGTTTCACAATGAAAACAGACTTAGCATTATAATTTCTGTGACTTTGAAACTCACATTCATTGAAACAGCATTAAAACCCACATTCAAAGAAAATGTATCTGGCCAGTGGCAGATTATGTTTATCTTTGGACTGTTTTTAAATCATAGACCCCTTGCACACATTTTTAGAACCATGCACAATTTCTTTGATTCACCTTCCTGATTGTATTAAATTGTAATATATAATAATTAAATTATATCCCTTGTATAATGCAGCACTACTTGTTACAGCATGTTTTAAATTTATAGCCAGTAAGCAAACAAACAAACATATGAACCAATAATGCCAATACTACCCAATTCAGAACATTTCAACCATAAAAGGCCACTCAAACTTCTGTCATTACAACCCACCAATATCAGTCAATATGCACAGTCTCTGCAGAAGTAAAAGTCATCTGAATAATTCCACATTAAAGAGATCTGACTGTAACTAATGAAAATGTTGCTGCTGGCAAAAAAATTTATATTTAAGTATTTCATCTACAAATTCACTGCCTGCTGCCCTTGAAGAATAAATTGCCTATGTTACATTAAAAATGATAAGCTGGTAATATTGGAATAGGGAATGGATGGCAAACTAAAACAGGTTTGTGGTTACTAGGCATCTTATCCAAAGGAGAACATACTCAGGACTGTAGCACCCCACACTCTTAAAATCCAACGCAGTATCAGCAATCCATCTACATGCTGTGGGAATTGAACCCACAGCCTTCTGCATCAAAAACAATAGCATGCTACCTGCTGGGCTACTAGCACTATGTTAAGACTCTAACTACACACCAGTGATAACATTTGCTAAGCAAAACAGTTGCATATTTTGGGTAGAAGATTCAGGCTCTTGTTTCCTGTAGCTAAGGTACAGGGCTTGAGCCTAAGCAAATTACTAACCACCTGCTAACACAACCTAGGGCATTTCACTGTCTCACACACACACACACACACACACACACACACACACACACACACACACACACACACACACACACACACACACACGCACACACACACATACCTCAAACTTTTAATGCAAAAAATCTGGACAAAGTCTAAAATACATAGGAACAGATTATAAATATTTCTCTCATGAACTTAGAACAACAGGATTTGTATTAGTATGCATTTTTCTAAAGGTTATGAAGTCTAAACCTCAAATATTTGTCATTATTTAGCAACTTCAATCTTTTTATGAGTAAAAAACAAAAATATGGGGCAAAAATCTAGACAGTCTGCAAAAACCTGGGCAGTTGAGGGGTACGCTACCTATCTCTTACACACACACACACACACACACACACACACACACACACACACACACACACACACACACACACACACACACACACACACACACACACACATACACACACACACACACACACACACACACACACACACACACATCATACCTCTCAAACTCTTAGCACAAGAAGTCTGGGCAAAGCCTGTCATAATGGGGGGACAAAGGCCCAAAACTAGGGGCACATTTTAAATATTGTTTTTATAAATTCAGAAAGTTGTTAGAATAACAGAATGTGTGTTAGAATGCATTTTCTAAAAGATATGAAGTCTGAAACTAAACTCAAATGCATGCTATTAGTTAGTAACTTTACTCCTTAGATCATCCTGGTGATTTCTCAAAAAAAAAGACAATTTTTATGAGGAACAGACCAAAAATATAAGGCAAAAATCTGGACATTCTGTGAAAATCTGTACAGTTGAGAGGTATTACACACACATACACCCCTACCTCCCTCTTAGACCCTCATGCATGCGTCTCAACCTTTTAGAGCAAGAAATCTGGACAAAGACACATATAATGGGGGAACAAATGTTCAAAAATAGGGACACCTTTTAAATATTGCTCTTACAAATTTATAAAGTTGATAGAACAGTAAGTTTTGCATTGTTATGAACTTTCTGAAGGATATGAAGTCTAAAGCTCAAATGTCTGCCATTATTTGCTGTCTTAATCCTCAATGATTTGCCAGGGATTGCCAGAAAAACATAGTTTTATGAGAAACAGACCATGGATGTGAGACTAAAATTTTAACATTCTGAGAAAATCTGGACATTTCACTCACTCATGCACAAACAAACACACACACACAGACATGCCTACTTCTTACACACACACACACACACACACACACACACACACACACACACACACACACACACACACACACACACACACACACACACACTCCTCTTAAAAACTTAAACAAACATGCACATCTACCACTCACTTGTCTTGTCATGGTCCACAGTCCAAACGTCTTCAGGAATTCAAATTCTGCATGCACGAACCAGGAAGATGTAAATGATCAGTCACACATCACACAGATACAGAAGGTCTTCTGCGTCTGTGCGACCCGATGCAAAGGGCATTCTTCTTAAAGCCCTGTGGATAGTAATCACTGTTGCCAATAACTTTGGGCACAGATATATACCCAGTTGAAGTATGCCAGTAGCACACTCATACAACACCAGTGCAGAGCACACCTTGGTAGTCAGATATGTTCCCCCTGACATGTAATAGTCCCCTGTAGTTATGTACCTGTAGTTGTTATAGCTTGGCCCATGCCGTCCCATGTGGACAGCTTGAGAGGTATGTATATGTTACAGAAGCTATAGGACACGTAGACATAAAGTAAGGGCAAACTTGTAGAGTATTGAGCAGTACTGTTGTGAAAAATATAGCCTATACAATTGGTAATGGAATGTCTTTCTCTCCCCCCATCCCTTATCTGCATCACAAATATTTATTGTTATACTATGGGTATGGTTTCATTTCCACATATGTTGTTCTCAAAACCTAATGTTGGGCCTTGTGTTGCATTATTGGTTATATATTACAATGGTTGCATACTAACATACCTTGTTGAAATTCCACTGTTGTTGGCCTTTTGCTAAAACTGTTACTGGCATGCTGTTACAATACTGACTGTAATTCCTATTATGCCTGTGTTCTGTATACTATACAATTATATTGTTCTGGGTTAATTGGAACACCCATGTTATACCAAATGCTTAAATGTTCTGTTCATGACTAACCTATACACTTTGAAAAACCTCAACACCATAGCATGAATGGGTTGACCAGTTCCAGCAGACCGCCTATCCCACCTCATCTGGCCATGGCACCAGGTCCCAGCACATCTGGTACCCAACCTGGAGCTGCTCAGTCTGCTGGCCCTGCACCACCCATGGGTGGTACAACCTGAGGGGATGGTCCCATTGCCCCCTGGGTATGGGCACAGAGAGGAGGTCATCACCTGTAATCAGTTTCCAGGGATGGTGCACAGGGCCATCCAACATGATTTGGATGATAGACTGCACCAGATCAAGGGCAGACTGGTGCACCTAGAGGGGCAGGCTGTCCCTGGCACCCAGCCCCCAGCACAGCCACCTTTGGGGTCATGAAGGGGCAGTGGTGACTGCCCATGGGTCGGGAGCTCAGTCCCACTGTTGCCATCTGGGAGCACTTGTTCCCTCGATTCCCAAACACCTGCTCCATCCAAGGTGTTTACCCCCCTCATGTGTCATACACCACCCCTGTCCACTGTCTTGTCTGTCTTTTCTGTCTGAAAACCCAACCTCTCCTACCCAGCTTACCTCCCCAAATGTACCTACAGCCCTTCCCCAACATACCACTCTCACCTTAAAAAAAGGGGGCATCTGTCCCAAAAAAAATATTGCCCCATACATAGTTCTTCATTTCACCCCCATGTACACTGCCATCAATCAATCATCCCAGCAATTAATCAACAAAGTTGTATTGCCCACCCCCCCATGGGGTGTGAGGCTCCAAATTCCAAATTGTCCAGAACATACACAGCTGTTGCTGTACAAGAAATGGAGAGGTATGGTCCTTTCCTACACCCATCCTGCACATCCCTACATACCTTTCATATTGTTTTTCCCCCTACGTGCCCCCATTTCACCACTTTCCTTTCACCTCTTTTTTCTTTTCTTGGAAATAGCGCAGGTTTAAGCGGGAGTAAGTGCCACTTAGCATCGCGTCACATCATGCAAGCCCGCTTAAAACTGCTTTAATCACCTTATCTGATTTTGACACTCTTATGCACATCAATAAATGCCAAGTCTAAAACCCAGGACCTTCTTAATTACAGCATAGTGTATTAGCCTAATAGGCCAGCTTACCTCTGAGATTAACTGGTATTCCCATAAATATATCATGCATTACACAGATGTCACATAAGCAAAAATACACACCCCTGCCAAATACTGAACCCAAGACCATGTCAACTACTGCATAGTGCTTTAGCCCACTAGGCCACTCAGCTGCAAATAAAAACTGGTGTTTCTCTAAAGATATCCTGATAGCCGGTGACACATTACTTCTACATATAATGGGGATAACTGAGAGCGAACTTGGCCCTGTGATGCAGACACTGAACCAGTACACAGCCAAAGACATGTTGATGGATGTATGGTAGGCCTATGATATCAGGTAGAGCTGACAACCGCACAGAATGTTTCAGAATGTCCACAGTTGTGCCACTTACTTATGGCATGGTTGTCATAAAACCTATTCTGTGTGCTGAAGTACTGGCAAGTCATTTCAGATTGAGGTTACAAAATCATGACAGACAGGTCGGTGTCACACATCATACCCATCATGCCAATCCTTTGTAACACACTGTATGCATGCATGCTCATATATCTTGCAAGTACACCTGCCATAATAATGACGCAGTAACTCCGTCTGTCCCACAGTCCAGTCTGTTGCCTGATAACTACATGCTTGTTAGTACAACATAGAAATAACTCAGCCTTGCAATGTCCAGCAGAACTGGTTGCTGCTACCGCACAGTAACACGTCAAATGCCTGGATCGTGGGACACGTCACAAATATGTATACATGTCCTAAATGTTGCCTACCACTTGCTGGATGGCACTATTAATTAACATATGTACCAGGGGCACATGCCTCACCTGTTCTGTTATGGGTACCCTCACCCTGGCCATGCTGTGACATAACAGCTGACACTGCTCCCTGACTGACATATACAGCTTGCTGTCCCCCAATGTCTTCACAATCCTGAGTATAACACCTGGCCAGAATGCAGCAGCTGCAGCCTGCTACACATGCAGCAGTATGTTCATCTACCCGCTACAGACCTACCATACCTCCCAAACACCTAGAACAGGGCATCCACACAACACCCATACATAATGGGTTTGGGGGGAATGGTCAGGTGACAGGGACACGTGTCACAGTCTCACCCTACAAAAATAAACAGCTGATAGACCAGCATCAACTGCAGCAGCATACACATTCAGATAAAAATGATGTATGACACTCACATCTGCCTGTCTCCTTACTGACCCCAACACACACTGTTAAACAGTAAACTGACACAGAATCAGAAAGTCTGTTAGCAATGCCCAAACAAAGCATGCAAAACTGTGGACATACATCAGTCCAAAGAGTGGACAGCATTTCTACCTACCCTCTGTGATGCTGTAGCTCCCACACCTCGATAATGCCCTCCTCAGAGGCCAGGAAAAGGGCCAAGGCCTACATGAAGGCTTTATGTATAGCACTGTGTTGCCATGCAGATGGCTAATGATAATGCAACCCAGCTGTTTTGGATGGTATTAGCAAGTGTGAGTCACAGATTGGTGCACAGGCGATCACCTGTTGATGAACATTACCTGCAAAAGGCAAGCTGCTGCCTATGGTAAACAGGTCTGTGACTTTCTTCATGAAGACAGACTGTGAATTACTAGGAAAACTACCGCTGGATTTCTGCTCACAAAGGAGTACAGCACCATGCCAGGTATTTCATAGAATTAACCATGTAATGGAATGCAGGTGGGGGGATGCAGTCATGTGAAATAGGAATTTCAACAGTAGGTCTCAACAACATATCTTGCAATGACATGATACTGTTAGTTTGCTGTCCAGCACCTACAGTCTTCCCTTTTGGCTGTGTCTGCAGTGACATAGATCATATCTCTAGCCACTGGGTCCCCCCAGCAATGGTCAGCTTATGTACAAATGCTACTGGATTGTCTGTTGTAAAATAGTGACAGTAACTACTGGTGGATACAGCTGGCATATCACATCATGTACTGTCAGTGAGCTCTTCTCAGTCTGCGAATGTCATACAAGCTTAGTTTGAAGACTCCCAGGTGTCCCTGACTGTTCATGATGTAATATGGATAGGTCACTGTGTACTCCACACCTGTATCTCATTGCCTGACAGCTATGGCTAGCATACCTGGTGACCTCCTGCAACAGGACAGCAGGTTATAGGCAGTAGTAGTGGGGGGACATAGGCTCCACCTCAGCAACAGTGTGTACATATTGAGCATACAATGTAAGGGAATGAATACAGTACCAGATATTAATGTCCCATTACTGTGTTCCGAGGGGTCTGGCATGTCACAGACATTCCCCACACTCTGGGGACAACCATTACATATTGTCCAACTGGTTTCTAGACATCCATATTTGTCTGGCAGAGGGTCTACATATATCAGGCACATGTACACATTCTGCAAACATCTGGGTATTGCAGATGTTGGATAAATGCAAGGGGGAAACCCTACACCACATATGCACTGCTCTCATTTATTGTGTAGCACAGATGTTGCTGGGATGTCCACATGCACTTGTAGTACCACTCACCCATTTGTTGGATGTTGGCTGTATGACATGGTACTGTAACGTTGCCCATAGGGGACACACCACAGTTGATGAAAGTGATGGGTGCGGGCACATAACAACACAGTGTGTCACAGCTCACAGGCCACACCTGGTATATCTAAGACCATATGAGGTTACTATGCTCTGGGCTTTGAGCCCCCCTATGCCTAGGCCAGATGTTACCTCATCTGTGTGCAAGGCAGAACCCGATGCCCGAGTCCAACAAGGACTCAGGTGGTATCTCAAGGGTGTATGTGCAGTTAACCATCCAGTTATCCAGGTTGCTCCAGCAATGGTGTAAATAGCTACCCTGCCCGATGTGGACAGAGTGACCATTCCACAGCAGGGTGAGTTTGTGGGACATACATCTGAGCTGCTAACACGTCCAGTGGACGTCACACACCAGGGTGTGTGTGTGTTTTAATAGAGTGGAGCTTGAGTTGCCCTTATACAGCACTCCAAACAATGTGGAGTCCATGACTGGCTTGCACCCCAGACAGAGATCTCCTCTGAGCAATATGTATGAAACAGGATAGAAGGTTGGCCTTATAACCTATGGTAGATGTGTGAGGCCCTGGTATTTCCTGGTGGGTAACCTCTGTCCCCAGCTGCTGCATGTGCTATGTGAGGTGACTGATGAACGGCATTATGTGCTATGTGAGATGACTGATGAATGTGGCATTATAAACAATAATGGGTCTTATTGTGTATAGATAGGGATGTTAGGACCCCATATCCCTGGATGACATACCCTTATGTATGAGGTGGGCCTTGTAGAAAGTTTACCTCACAACAGAAGCAACATGGTGATGAAATGTCATGTTGCCATCGACCTGTGTGCACACATCTCTCACGAATGATTGTGTGCCTAGAATGTTGTTAGTACTGTGATAATATGTGGGGATGTCACTCTCCCCAAAGGGGTTGACACTGCATTTCCTAGTATGTGACTTGAGGCCATGTGTCTGGCACCAGTCATGTGTCTGTGTGAGACCCCCCCCCCCCAGGCAGATGTCCACATCACTAGGGAATCCATTGACAGTATACAGCCTGCAGTCATCTGCAGACATGGTCAGCCATAGGCCAGTGGTTCTGCCTTGCACCTTGGAAGTGTACATCATATATAACAGAGGCCCAAACACAGAACAACATTTTCTGCTGCTAGGTATGGGTGAACCACTGGAGGTGGATTCCCCTATGTGGATTAGGTGGGTTGTGTCGGTGCCCAAGTATGCTACCCCTATGGTAACATATGGTGTGATGCCTACTTGGGAGCATATATCTATTATGGCCATGTGGGTTATACTGTCAAAGAGCTTATCCAGGTCAAGATAGGCAGTGTGCACTGTGACCCTCCATCCATGGCTTTGGTGACTGTGTCAAAGAGGTCAACCAGGTGTAACAGACATGATCCCTTCCTTGACAAAGCCTAACTGTGTGTGATGGACTGTGTGGAGGTCACCAATGTCCTTGTTAATGAGGTTCACAATAAACTGTGCTATGGACTTGCAGAGCAGCCTAGTTAGGCTGATGGGTGTATAATGTGAGAGATTGGTGGATGCTTCACCTTAGTATAAAGGAGTGACAGTGATTGTCCTTCATACAGCTGGGACAAAGGAGGTAGGCAGGCCTCCTTTGAATACAGTGCCTTATGGTATTGCAAGATTGTGCGTGGGGTCATGTAAGATGCATACTGTGATGTGATAGGCTCCTGTGGTGGATGTAGACCATGACTTTCACATGGTAGTGGTGACCTGTTCCCTACATATAGGAGAAGGGGGCAGGTACTGTAGACATCCTGATGTACTGATGGGGGGGACAAGTGGTGAAGCCTACACTGACTCTGTCAGGCACCCAAGTATGCTATACCTACAGCACTGGTATAGCTGGTGTCCTTGACCACCACAAGTGAGCAGATGCAAGTGCTTCCTGTGATGTTGCAGGCATTTGTGTAGAATGGAAGATGATTGTCTGTAGACAATGTCGAAAATGTGGGCTCTGGGTTTGCTGTGCAGGTTTCCAGGAGTGATCCCATTCACTTGTTCATACTAAGGAGAAATTTCTCCAAAATGGGCACCTGCTCCCACATTGTCTCGGACAGCGATATGTCATCCCTGTTATAGACACTATGTTTGCCATATGTCCACCAGACAGGTGTACATATCCTTGTAGAGAATGATGTAGTCCTGCAAGCTATACCTGACTCCATGCATCCATACAACTGCACATATAGCACTTCTGTGTATATGTGAATATTGGTGCTAGTCCCTACAGAGGGGTTGGTGGCTGTGAAGCTGTGTATACCACCCCCCCCTGGAGGCTGCATTCCACGTTGGAGGTATATGTATGTCAGACGCTTGCTAGATGGCTGTTGGGGGAGATGGTGACTGCAAATGTGACTGCATGATGGTTGCTTTGCCATGGAGGATGACACTCTAGGGATGCTGCAGTGGTAACCTGTGTTGTGTAATATCGACTCCAACACACCTTCACCTCATGTGGGGGTAGCCCCTAGCTGCACCGAGGTGTTTATAATTCCACTGTTGATGGCTTTCTGGCCATCTGTGTGCTGGAATGGGTACGTCATCCAATGTATGCTTGGGTTGTTCAAGTGACCCAGGATCACAGTACAGAACCACATTATAATGCAGTTGATGAGGTCCATATAGGCAGAATGGGCTTCCTGGTCACATGTGGTGACATGATTTGAATAGGTGTGTTGGCAATGGTGAACCACCTCTGCAGTGTCCCCTGTGCATTCTACTGCCTGTACAACATGGAGGTGTGTATGTGTGTCACATATACTGAAACCCCATATCCCATGGCATTTCCACCCACACTATGGGGTATGACTGTAAGAAAGGATGGTTGACCAGGTAAGGCTGGGGTGCTCTCTGCAGCTTTGAAACATGTGCATGTGACTGCACAGATGTCAGCATTTCCCAGGGTTAAGAATGCTTACACTGAGGGCAGAGTCATGTGTAGACTCCTAGCATTTAGCAACATGGCCTTCAATGTGTGCTGTGCTGACAGTTGCATGTTGGTAGTGTTAACCTCACTGCTTTAAATAATGAAGGCACTATGCAGATGGCGATAACCATTGCCAGATGCCTGAAGGCCAGTTGAGACAGATAGAGGCCATCTCTGGCAAAGCATCACTCTAAGGCTATGGACATAACTGCCTGGGACACATAATCAGTATGCTCAAACATGTCTCACTGCATATAGTCCATGGACATACTTCTCAGGTCAGGCACACCAACGTGGATTGTGACAGACTCATGACAGTACCTGCTGATGAGAGACAGTAGTGCGTATGTGATATGGCAGATTCTGTCTCCTGACACATAAGTAACTGTGACCACCCACATATACAGCCTGGTGAGAGGCACATCAGTGTGTCTCACACTGGAGTATCCTATGTGTAATATGTATGACATGTGGTAACACCTGCAGACTGTGGGACACAGGTGTGTGGCCATGTGTTTTATGTGCTGTGTAGGGCTGTGGTGTTCAGATGTGGCCTTGCCTCGGAGGTCTCCTTTGTTTGTGGATGTGTATGTTGAGGATCTCTGCATATGTGTGTGTGTGTGTGTGTGTGTGTGTGTGTGTGTGTGTGTGTGTGTGTGTGTGTGTGTGTGTGTGTGTGTGTGTGTGTGTGCTTGGTGTTTGTGTGAGTGGTGTGTGAGGTGTACTGATTGTGTTCACAACCTGTTCGGGGACAGATATGCAGGCTTGACAGGGAGTGAGCATGGACTGTAGCTTCCTAATGTCGTTGTATCCCTCACTCAGTGTATTCCCTGGTTGTGTTTGTAGATGGTTGTCCATCTGTGTACATGATGCAAGTGCTACACTGTGCCAGGATGCCCATATCAAGCAGACTGGCAGGGGAAACTGTAGGACATTGTCCATCCATATAATCCAGAATCTGAGTGAGAAAGGCCAGGGAGACCTAAGGGGTGAGCCTACAGCCCAGGTGCTTGATACAACAGTAGGAGGGTGACACCACTGCATACAATGTAGACAGGCTATGAACATTCAGTAATAGATGCAACAGGATAATGCATTTGAACAACTAATAGGATGTGCAGCAAGTACCAGGAAACATCAGGATCAGGAGGGCAATGCATAATGTACTGCCACTATGTTGCTGATAGCCACATACATACTGTGGTTGTTGATGTGGGGTATGATGTGGGAGTTAGCGGTGGATAGTGCTGGCAAATGTGGATGTGCAGGGTGTGTACATAATGGTGGGCAATGTATTTGGTCCTGTGATATGTTCCCCTCTTTGTGTCTTTCAGGTGGAATGTACCACTGTAGGAATCCTCCTTTCTCAGAAGCTGAGACCACCACCATAATTGATGCCCTGAGACTCCATCACTAGGTGCTGTTGTCAAGGACTTGCCATAATCATCAAGAATGTGCTGCATGTGGGCAGACCTCGTGGCAATGGTGAATCATGTGGGCCAGTGGGACAGGAGCTATTTACAGGTCTGACACTGGGCCACAGACATACACCATGCACAGCAAAGGGTCGCAGATGTGGTCAGGGAACGCGCTCTCACTGGTGGAGCGTCTGCTACACAACAACCACTCTCAGCCATAGAGGAGTTCTTAGCACACCTGGGTTTGGCCACCAGCTTACAAGAATCAATAACACCATATGTTGTAGAGGTGGGTGTCACAGCTTTCACAGCTGAAGAGTGTCCAGGTAAGCCTCCAGTGGTCATCACATTAATACTGTAAAATTCATTGTGGCAGCCTTTGCATACCTCTAAACATATGTCAGGTCAATCTGCATTTGTGGGGAGGAGTTGTAATGCACACATGTGCACACATATTGTGAATATCAGCAATGTTGGTAGTATCACAGCTTGTAATGTGCATGTTGATATATGGGGTCTATATTAAAGGGAAATATTCCCTATGGCATTCTCACTTCACTGTAGTATGATCTCAGAGTTGGTATATTTAAGTAGCGGGGGGTGTGGGGGTGCAGGGGGCTTGCCCCCCTACTCAGAGCATTCAGGTAGGTTGTTTTTGTTTTTATTTATTTTTTATTATATATTCAAAGTTTTCAAACTTCTCTCATATAGTGTTGATTATATGTGTGTCTAAGTTTTAAAACTTCAAATATGTAATATAGGCCTGATATATGCACATATTATCCTGTACCAATGCCATATTTGTGTCTGCTACCAAGACCTCTCCCCCACAAATCCATAGGTACCTCTGGTGTGGCTGGGGATCATCATCCTGTATCTGGTGAGTGTGGAACTGTTATGTTGTGCCTCATCTATACCCTAGGCATGTTAAGGGCTGCCAGTTTGCTGTGGACACAACTGTTAAGCTTAGCCACACTGCAGTACTTGCATGTTTACTTGTGGAGGGGTTCACTGCAGTACATTACATTGGTAATCACAGAAGCATATTTGCAGGAGCAGTAACATATTAGCACATATTTTTGTGAAGGTGTATGCAGTCTGCTATAAAGGGGTGGATTACTATTTGTGGAAATGGGAGCACTTTCTTTTAGGTGAAGGTCCAGCACATACACTGACATGTTCCTTATTTCACATGTGTATAGTACTAACAACATTAACTAGACATAGTTGCACTACATGTTGTTAAGAGCCTGTCTTGTGTGTGTCTGTTGTGGTCTGCTTGTGTGTTGTGCATGCCATCAGTCATAACATGCGGTCTATATAATGCATTTGTGGCACCTCACCTGTACGTATGCCATACCTGTCAACTGTCCCTGATTTCCAGGGATGCCCTGGTTGTAACTCCAAAATTTAGCTCTGCCCCTCTTAATCCATCCTAAAACTGGTGACGCTTGGAGGAAAGGTGATGAATTATACTCAAGAAATAATGTCAGTAATTAAGAGTTATAGATTTCTTTTGTTTCACAAATTGTATATTAAGTAACATTCTTTAATTCTGCCAATATTTCAAGTTAATAGTATTTCTATTTTAAAAATGTCTCTAGGTGTCCCTGATTTTTACTGAGTTTGTCCCTGATACTGTTGAAATATGTCCATGATTATTTGAGATCTGTGGTGTGTGTGTGTGTGTGTGTGTGTGTGTGTGTGTGTGTGTGTGTGTGTGTGTGTGTGTGTGTGTGTGTGTGTGTGTAGATCAGCAGACATTATAGTACAGGAATTAATGCAATCATGTTGTCTTTCCTTCACAGGTGACCATGAGGGTTAGAGTGTGTCCCCCTCACAGCCTGATGTCAGTGTCTCATTGGACTCTGATGATAATGATGGCCATAGTGAGGCACAGGTGGGGTTATTGGGGGCTGAATCTGTCCCATTGGTTGACATCCCACTTCCTCCCCCATTGTCCCCGCACACAGTCAGTATGCCCACACATACCCAGTCCCCAGTAGCCAAAGGGTGGTGGCATCGAACAGGAGAGTGTGGTGATTATGGCTTCTGTGACTTAGACACTAGCCATTGCCTGAGAGATGGTGTGGTCCCACACAGGCAGATTGACAGAGGTACTCAAAGGAGGACTGATGCCCATCCAGCATCTGTCAGAGGTGTCACAGTATGTGTCACCTGACTCATGTTTTGGCCCATCATGGAGGCACAGGCACATTGTGAACAGTACATCAGATGGATGCTGAGGGTCATGGATGCCACACTGCCTGGCATGCATGACTCCATCCATGGCATTGGTGATGCCTTACGTCATTTCACTGATGTAGTGGATAAATTGTGGGGTGAGACATTGTCATTCCTTAACTGTGCAATGTCTGTGCTTGAAAATGTGTTGGGAGTAGGTTGTTGGATATGTGGCCGTAGGTCAGCAACAACATCAGCTGAGAGCACACGTGGCCATATACAGTCACACTCCCATAGTGGCAGTACCACCATCACAACTAAAGGGAGGGTGCTATCCAGATGACAATATTGCAGGCCATGAGCATGTGGTCCTGGGTGGTCCTGTGAGGGACACAGACCCAGCAGAGACCAGTCACCATTAGCAAGTAGTACTGCATTTATCTCTGGGCATGGTGGTGCCAGTGCCATGTTCATGGTCAGAGGCAATGAACTGTGCATTCTGCCATGCACGGTCCACAGCTGTCCAACATACCCTCATGTAGGACTGGCACATGTCTTGACTGTGTACATGCACATATGTACACATCACTGTCATATGCAAGTCACCACCAGACACACAGCTCCTCTGCATGGCCCAGCTGACCAGCACCCCTCCAGACACACACACATGATGTCAACTGTGTGGCACAGCCTAGGCCTTTGGCAACCCCACACCACACCCTGTGCATGTGATGATACCTGTGCCACATCCCTGTCATCCATATCATCGATGCAGGGACATGCAAATATATATCTGATGCATAGGGTGACTATAGTACATTTAATTACAGTTTGAAGTGCAGTAATGTTATGCCCTTTAAGGTGCTGTCTGCTAGCATGTGTCATGAGTATACATCAAACTGTATGTACCTTTGTTCAATGATGTTGCATTGGTGGTAGTATTGCTGACTGACTGTTGTCTCCCAGACCTTTTTCTGTTTCTGTTCCAGGATATGTGTCTGTACACTGTGGAGACCTACTGCCCATACAGCGGCTCAGGATGGCATGGTGGCAATGCAGAAATGTGATTTCACCAAGGTATGGCTGTATATGTGCATGATTACCTATGTGAGTTTGTGTAGAACAGTCTGTGAGGGACAATGGGGGGACAGCATAATCTTGCATGCATACCCCTTGACATGGCATGCTACTCTTGATACATGTCACCTGGGAATTCTGTAGGATCACAGGTTCATAGGATCATAGAAGGTTACTAGAGTATTGGCCCTGGGTCCCTTACAAGCCTAGCTATTACTTTATCCCCAACAGAATCATCAAACATCACCTGTTGCCCGTATCAATGAGGGACACAGGTGCAACCCGTGGGACAGATTTGTGGTTTCCCATCCACTCATCATGGTTGCACTTGATGAGGGTCTGCATGGTACTCTGTTTGACATATCTGGGAAGTGCATTCCTGTGACAGGGCAGCCTCTGGGGACAAACCTGTCTGTCGAGCAGGTTTTGTTGATGTTGCATATCAGATTCAGGCCCGGTCGTGCTGGTAATGGGTGAAGGGGTAGGCTCACATGTATGGGTGTTGAAGTCCTTGGCACAACATTGCCATCTAGGCATGCCACAGCCCACCTGTGGACAATCTGTCCAATACCAAATGGGGCACTACTGATTTGAGGCTGTCTGCATGGAACAGGTGTTGGAAGCCATGGATTACATTTGTGGTTATTGCTATGGCCTTTCCAGTTGCTGCAGATGTCTGGATAGTTACATACCAAACAGGCCATGGTACTATATTATTGTTTCAGTATCTGAGGACTATACAGTGGTAATGTCTTCCTTTAGTCTGGATGCACCCCCTTTACCTATGTGGTGAACCATGTACAGGCTTTTCTGACACTGCTGATACTTGATGGCTGAATGCAACAGTGTTATCAAACTGATTACCCAGGTCTCTCAATGCAGGTATGTGTTTTTGGGGTTGCCATTGTTGTAGGAAATAGTGGGGCCATGTCCTTACTGTATGGTATGATGGTACTGTTGTATGCATTCAGCTTGAGGCAAGAACCTTGGTGCCATTCCATATCCAATGTATGACCCCATTGCAGTTTGTTAACATCAGTTGTTGGGTCAGTGACAGACAGCACACTACTTACAGTTATCACAGTCTTAGGCAGTACATACAAATGTGGGTGGTGGCAGTTAGCATTCATGCCTAGAAACATGTGGGTCATTGGGGGCAGCAGCTACTCACAGGCCTCCACATGTCTACATATTGCACACACATCGGCAACACAGAGTAGGGTTTCCACTTTATCAAATGTGCAGTGTGGAACACATCTTGTAGTATCGTGAGAGCTGGCAGGACAAACCATACCCATGGCAAGTGCAATGGACAGGACTTATCTTGGTTTGCCAATATGACAGCTTGTTTGTGTCACATTTCCATAGCTTATGCTATTTCTCATTACATTAAGGTGCTTCTGATGTGAAATAACTGCTTTATGCAACTATTAGACAACTTTGGACATGTTTGTTGTCCTACAATCTTGGGACCTCTGTATTGTTTGAGTTGTTTTCACAGGTTACACCTGGCCAAACATGGACTGCAACCTGCAGGGTGGGACAGGTGGTGGCCATACCTCTCACCAGTACAGATTTCTGCAGTATGTCCTGATGTTTGCCACATATTTTTGGGTAGCATTGTGGTTTTCGGGCAAATTAGTGGCACATGAGTAAAGACTAATGTTAGACAATAATGACAGATATTTTAATTTCAGACTTCATACCCTTCAGAAAACGCATGCTAATGCAGAATCTGTCATGGTATCTACTTTCTATGTTTGTAAGAGCAACATTTAATGATTGACTGTAATGCTTGGCCTTTGTCCCAGTTTTCTGTATGGCTTTATCCAGAGTTCTTGCTCTAAGGGGTTGAGAGGTATGATGGTGGCCCTAACGCAGTTATACTGCTGCAAGGAGATATACATACAGGCACACCCACTCATGAACTGCATTTGTTGAGAGTAGAACCCCTACCAGCCTTGTTTTACATATGATAGCACTATATACATATCACATGCACCTCAGAGCTTATATGTTTTGGCAGTGAATGCCACTACTATTCAGGTGGATGGCATCTGCAGGTGCTGTTAGAATTGCTACTGGGGGGTTAACAGGTTTGCACAAGCCCTTAAAATGGTATAAATGACACACACACAGACACACACACACACACACACACACACACACACACACACACACACACACACACACACACACACTCACAGAGTTGCTACTTTTGAGATTAGAACCCCTACTTATCTAGTTATGTACACTATAGACCAACATACATATTGCATGCACCACAGTGCTATTGTGTTAGAAACTGTCTAACTGTGCTTCTAAAGTGGATGACATCAGTAGGCCCTGAATAGGTTGTCAATGGGGGGGGGGCTTAACAGGGTGGAACAGGCCTACAAAATGGTATAACCATTACACCCACACACGACAGCCATGCTGCTACAGGGGATATGCATATACAGACACATACGCAGTTGCCAGTATTGAGATTAGAATCCCTACTTATCTAGTTGCATGTACTATAGTGATATGTACTAATCATGTGCGGCAAGGAGCTTACATGTCTGGTAAGTGTCCAACGGTGCATCTAAGGTGGATGACATCAACAGGCCCTGTAAAGTAGTGCAAAAGGGGGTTAACAGGCCTCAAAATGGGATAACCAACACACACTGCAACAAGGGATATGTTTCACACACACAAACACACACTTGCCAGTATTGAGATTAGAAACCCTATCTATCAAGTTGTTTGTACTGTAGTGCTACATACTTATCGCATACTCCATGGAGCTTATACACCTGGAGAGTGTCCAATAGTGCATCTAAGGTGCATAACATCTACAGGCCCTGTAAAGTAGTGTAATGGGGGGTTAACAGGATGGAACAGGCCTTAAAACTTATTGGCATTGCATATACATAGGCAGGAAATACACACAGCCACAAGGGGATATACTTAAACACACACGCACTGAGTTGCCATTACTGGGATTAGAACCAATACCTATCTGTCTACACTGTAGCATTACATACTTATTGTGTGTGCCACGGAAGTGATGCATTTTAAGAATGTCTGCCACTGCTGTTAGGGTGGATGAGATCAGTAGCTGCTGACAGGTAGGCCACTGTTGTGGAGGACATTAGTCACAGGGCCATAAAATGGGTGACCATTACACAGACATAGGCCTGTTGGGCATGTGTATTCTGCTGTATGTGTAATAGATACAGAAACACACACACACACACACACACACACACACACACACACACACACACACACACACACACACACACACACACACACACACAGCAAGTAATGTGTGATTACAACCCCTACCTAAGTACTATTACACAATGGAGCTCGCAACAGTATTTGCACGTGCCACAAGTTACAATTGGTGTATGAGTAGCTGCAGCACTGTATCACTCTATGCCTTTCAGGCTCTCTCTGTATGACTCTCTCCCCCCATCTCTGCCTCTCTCTAAATGATATATTTGTATATGTAATTTATATATATATATATATATATATATATATGTATGTATTTCACACTCAACAGAGCCAGATATATCTTATATGTGCCACATACGGATAGATGAGGGTAATCATGTCTGATGGGGGTGGGGAGAGACAGTTAAGGTGTACATAGTGGTATGCACAAGCAAATATGGACATCACAGTTCTATAGTCAAATGCGGGTTCAGACATGGGCTGAAATTAGCTAAAGTGTAGGAGCATGCCCGGTATGACCATATATACTAACATTGTTACTCCAGGCCAGACCTACCTGTACCCCAGTCCAGGATTTTGTGTGCTACAGCCAATTGGCTGATGAACCTGTTTAAGCACTCCAGCTCCTCACTGATATACTGGCTGAGGGATCTCCTGGCTGTGTGCTATCCTTATTAACTGAGTCATATCTAAGGTGGGTACAGACTGTATTGGACTGAACAGAGTTTTGCATAATATGTGTGGTACATTTTACATAGCACTGTGATTTCCTGGTATGTCATTGGCAGATCAATATAGATTAATGTGAGGAACCGCTGACAGACATTTGACTACTGACTCCATACACTGCAGGGAACCCATGCTACTGCACAAATTGTTCTATTCTTCACATTCTACATTTGTCTGGCTAGTGGTTCCTCCTTTCCATTATATGGGGGGGGGTGCAATGGTGCAACATTTAACATTGTTGCCTCACACCAAGAGGGTCTCTGGTTTGATTCTCAGCTGGGGTGCTTTCTGTGTGGAGTCTGCATGTCCACTCTGTGTTCACGTGGGTTTCCTCCGGGTACTCTGGTTTCCTCCCACATTCAAATACACCATCTGGAGCCTTTCTCCTGGGTTTCCACTAAAAATAGGCTCTGTCCTAGTCGGACTTTCCTGGTTAACAAATGTTAAATAAATAAAATAAAATAAAAAATAAAATATGTGGGCCTTTGTCTTGCTCTGTTCCAGTTCCAGGCTTTGTCCACAGTTGCTGCTCTATGTAGTTGTAGCTATGGTGTGTTTAGGGTAGAAGTTGTAACACCACACACAGGGTTATGGATGTCACATCTCTGCCTGTACCTGTTTTGCAAGTTGTCCAGCATTGTGACCCATACATCTGCTGTGGTCCTGAGATGGTTTGTGTAGCACTGTTATTATAAGGCTACATGTTGGCCATACCTCTAAAACTCTTACAGTGAGACATCTGGACAGGGCCATGTATAACAGTAGAACCCAGGCCCAAACCTGGGGACAGGATCTTAATATTGTTCTTACAAATGTAGACAATTGGTAGACTGGTTTCGTATTAGCTTCCATTTACTTATGGGTATGAAGTCTGCATCTCAACTGTCTGTCATTATGTTTTCACATCAACCTTTATTGGCATTATTATGACAAACATAATAGATATAAGAGGTATTCATGTGGACATTCTAAGAAACCCTGTCATTTCTTGGGGTATGGATGATGTCCACTGACTTGTTGTCAGTACTGAAACAGTTATGTGGTAGCCTTTATATCCTGGCACTACACTGACTTGTCACAACCTGCTGTTCTACTAGGCACCATCTAGGTTACTCAGAGCTGTGTACTGTCCATATCTGTGGCCCCACTGTTCCTCCATTGTCTCTGGCTTTGTCCAGCTTTCCTGCAGTGACAAATGCTAACATCTGGACAGTCTGTAGAACTCCTACCGTAGGTGTAGCTCACATGCAAAATAGTAGGCACAGCCAGTCTTGAACAATGGACCCTATCAACCACAGTAATGTACTTCGACCACAAAGCCCCAACAGCCACCAGTCAGTGCAGTCTACGTCCTGACACTATTAACCACACACATGCATAGTACATTGACCTCTCCATATTGTAGAAATGGAACATGTTAGCAAGTTGACTGGGACAACCCTGGGAATATATCTGCTGATATTACCTTACAAACATAAATTGTACTGCATTTGTATTGGAACACAGGTGTGTCAGGGGTAGGGGACCATACCTCTCAACTGCACAGATTTTCACTGAATGTCCAGATGTTTTGGGTCCCTTTTTCATAAAATTCTGTTTTTATGGCAAATTACTGGCAAATCATTAAAGACTGAAGTTAGAATATACTGACAGACATTTCAGTTTCAGACTTCATACCCTTCAGAAAATTCATGCTAATGCAAAACCTGTTATTCTATCAACTTTCTAAGTTTGTAAGGGCATTATTTAAAAATTGCCCATCTTTTTGGGCCTTTGTCCAACATTTATGTATGATTTTGTACAGATTTCTTGTTCTAAGAGGTTGAGAGGTATGTAGGGGACTCCAACATTGACATCCATGCATCTGTCCTATGACCTCGCTGTTTGGAAGTCCTCACATAGTGCAGTGGGCTTTGCTGGCTGCGGCCTACTGCATATTCTGGGGCAGCCAGTCTTTGGCAGAGAGTCCCTGTTGTCCCACATAGCTGTCAGTTGTTTGCTGCTATCCCGGTAGCCCACTTCATTCCCTTGCATACATGCAGCAATACCATACATATGCTACCACAGTCTACTACTCCATTCATTTGTTAAGAAGACTGACTTACCTTGTGACTGCAGCAGTTGGGAGGACAGTGCTTCAGGGCTGACTCAGTCAGATGCACACAGTACACAGCCTATACATGGTAAGGTACAGGTAGTGTGGTGTGACTGACATCTTTTTTACTATGTATGTGAGTCGGAGTAAGGTATCAGTCCCAGGGACCCTAGGTTGTCAGTGCATGTGCTATGCATTGCCTCTTTGCCAAGACCAGGGTGTACTGGGCATGCCTACATCTCCCTACATGGAGAGGTTCAGGGGGTCCCCCCTCTGACTCCCTCTGTGCCTGTGGGGACCTTGGCACCAGTGGGGGGCTGTGTGTCCCTTCCCTGTGATGTTCCTGCTGCAGCTGTTTCTGCAGGCTGATATTGTGTAGTGTGGCAGATACCATGAAAATTTGTGCACATGTGGCTGGAGAGTACTGCAGGGCTCCACAGGATATGTCAAGGCAACAGAACTGTGACTTGAGCAGCCCAAACACACACTCTATTATGTTCCTAGTTTGTGCAAGTGCCACATTATGGTGTTCTTCAGTTGGTGTGTGTGCATTTCTGATGGGTGTCATCATCCACAATTCTAGTGCATAGCCAGCATCCCCCAGTAGATGTCCATATGGGATGCCCCCCCCTGGCAAATGTCTGGCACAGGTCTGATGCATGCCAGATGTGGGAGTCATGATAAATGCCAGGGCTGCCAGAAAACACATTCATGATACTGCCCTGGGCATTGCACATAACCTGGCAGTTGATGGTGCGACACTCCTTGTGGTTGACATAGACTCTACCCTCCTCCCCAGGTGGTGCTTTGTTGTGCACATAAGTGCATTCTATGGCACCCAGTATCTCTGGGCAGTGTGCTACATGGTGGAAGAGATGCATATTGCTTGTCCTCTCCTCAGGGGTGAGGGGTAAATAAATATGCTCACTGGCTTGTGTTAGCATGACATACAGGAATTGGTGGAGTACCCTGGATGCAGATGTCTGTGAGACCCCATCATGTCCCCAGTAGGTCTTTGGAAAGTACCTGTAGCTAGTATTCTTAAGGCTACACATACCTTTGTTTCCACTGTGATAGGTTCCCCTCTGATAGCTCTGGGTCTGAGGTGAGGGCGGCAGAGCTCGGTAAGTTCCTGTAGTATGTCCCTGTCCACCCTGCAGCGCTCTACTATCTCCAGCTTATGTAGCCCCTGAAAGGTTACCCTGAGCCTGAACACTCTTCTCCATTTCAGTTTGGGCCTATTGTCAGCTTCATTATCAGCACTGACCTCAGCCTCTAGCGCATACAAATGTAGCAGAGCAGTAGCAGCCCCTATCATTTTGTCAGTTAAAATTCCCAAGTGTGTACTCTAATGGTGCAGAGTACATGGGAAAAATCAGATTGAAGGGTCTATGCATACTTTACAGTGGTTTGCTGCAGATGCAGCCTGTGTGATTGTCTGATTATGATGCATTCTACCTGCCAGGTATATCACTGAGGGGTTTAAATGGACCAGTGTTAGTGGAACATAGCTTATCAGTCATTTATACTTGATTGGCTTTTCCAGGCTATTGCCTTTTATTTATTTATTTATTTTTTTAATTTCTTCCACTGCTAAGCCCCGAGGCACACCACACAAACTTGCGGAGCTACTGTAAACAATGCTCAGCAGTTTGGACCCTCCCCTGTACACAGGCATGCTTAGGTTTTCTTTAACCAGCTAAAACATGCGCCGCAGGGCTAAGCATAGCTTAGCAGCCTCAGACACGCCCCCCCTCTTCTTAGCTGGGCTTAGCTGAGTGCAAACAGGCACTGCTAAGCTGCAATCAGCTTAAGCATGCCATGACACACCCCCTTTTGATGTTAGCTATCTGTTCTGCCTACACCAACACACTTCTAGCCCTACTATGGTTAGTACCTATGGATACGGTGGCCATTTTTGCTATTCAATAACCCTGGCTCATTTACATATGCCTAATTGTGTATATCCTGGATACTGCACTACACCAGCACCTATCTCCTTGGCAACCATTGTAACCTACAATTATCGGCAAAGAGATAAAGTCTGGGCACACTATCAGAAAAATAAGTCCACCCTCACCCTTAATGAATATAAAATACTTAGAAACAGGGTAAAAAAGCTCATCATCCATGATCGACAACATTACTTTTCAATACTCCAAAACAATAACAAAACAAATCCTCAGAAATTCTGGAAAGGTGTCTCCACTCTACTTAATCCCAGTAAACCTGTCACCCCCACCCCAGACCCTAATGCCCCAGATGCCGACTTAGCTACTCAATTCAACTCTTTTTTCATTGATTCTATTTTAAAATTAACCTCTTCTTTCTCTAACAACACTTTCACCAACTCACCCCCATCCACCCCAAACAACACCCCACCCTGCACTACTACCACTCCCCCTCTCACATCTACTAACTCTGTACCCTCTACCTCTACTCCTACTCTCACTTCCTCCACATCTTCTTCACCCACTAATACCCCCTCTCCACACTCCCCACCATTCACACTAAGACCCATACCCACTTCTACTATACAAAAACTCCTTCAGAAACTAAAACCTAGCACTAATGCTCCTGATAACATCCCCTCCTATTTTCTTAGCATATCTGCTGAAGCAACTGCCTACCCCATTAGCATACTAATCAATCGCTCTATCCAAGAAGGCATAGTTCCCCAAATCTGGAAAAAAGCCTTCATCACACCTTTACATAAGGATGGTAACAATAACAATGTTAATAACTTTCGCCCCATCGCTATCCTCTCTCCCATCGCTAAACTCCTGGAAAAATGTATTCAACTACAACTACTTCCTTATCTCTTAGATAACCACCTGCTAACTCCCACACAACATGGATTCAGACCTAATCACAGTACTATGACAGCACTCCTCTCCTTCCTTGAAACTGTAAATAAAGCCCGGGACTCGGGCCTTACTGTCTCTACCCTTCTACTCGACCTCTCTAAAGCCTTTGATACTATCTCACACAGGCTGCTTCTAACCAAACTTGCAAAACTTAACCTATCTCCCTCATCACTGAACTGGTTCTCCAGCTACTTAACCAATAGATATCAAGCAGTAAAATGGAAAAAGGCAACCTCCTCATTCCTTAATACCCCAACCGGAGTTCCCCAAGGCTCCATATTAGGACCCCTCCTCTTCAACATATTTATAAATGATTTCCATACCGCTATCCCTCTCTCCAATATCATCCAATATGCAGATGATTCTACCATTATCTACTCTGCCACATATATCCCCTCCCTCCTAAAACTAACCCAGGATGCTTTTTCAACCACTGAGCAATGGATGAAAGATAATCACTTGGCACTAAATGCCTCTAAAACCAAGTTAATGATTTTCACCCCTTCTAAAGTCAACTCTATCAATATAAACACCTTCTCTATTACTAGTCAAAATAACATTCCTCTGGAGCTAGTGTCAGAGACCAAACTACTTGGAGTCCAAATTGACAACCAACTAAAATTCAACTCCCATCTACAACTAAATATCAAAAAAACCCATCAAAAAATTGGTATGCTTTATCAGCAAAAGTACTTCCTTACAACTGCCACTAAAATCACTCTTTCCACTTCCTTTCTTATTCCTTCCCTTCTCTATAGAGCCCCTCTTCTAACTAATCTGCAAACATCTTTAAAAACACAGCTCTCCTCCTGTTACAACAAAATTGCCAGGTTTGCTACCAGCCAAAAGTCTTCTACCCACCATTGTTCCTCTCTCCAACAACTAAAATGGCTAGAACTACCCAAACATCTCACCTATACTCAACTGTCCCTCGCTCATAAGCTCATTTTCAACACCTCCCTCTGTCCCTCCCTGTCCACTGTCTTTAAACTGCACCTTCCTGATAGAGTATTAAGGTCCAACAACCAAAATCTACTTGAAATATATAAACCTAATCGTCCCCCAGGCAAAAATCTTCTATCACATGGCCTTGCACGCCTCTGGAACTCCCTACCTCCATCCATTCGTACCACCTCTAACCATTTTAATTTCAAAAAATCTCTTCATTCTTACCTAGCATTACAGTGGGAATGCTCCTGCTTCCACCCCATATAACAAACACTAAAATTCACTAGTCCTCCTAACTCTAGCACTCTCATTAAATTTAGGGCATCTGCTAGAATACTGTCTTGAGATTCTGCAAGAATACTAACTCTTAACTTGTATCGAATTCTCATTTTAACTTTGTACACCCCTTATAATGTGTATTTGATACAAGTTTCATTAATTGTCAACTTATTTGTAATGTTTGTTTATAATATGGATTTCCTGCTTGAATTGTTGCAATGTATAATGCATTTGTATTGTTTCTTTTAATATGTATTCCTGCTTGAATTGTTAAACATGTATAATCATCTCTAATAACCTAATGTAACATTATTTTGTCTGGAGCTTTTCTCCCCAGGACTCCATTGAAAACGGGTTCATCTTGGCCCAGTGGACTATCCTGGTAAACCAACTGCAAATAAATAAATAAATGACTCTGCATGCTGGCCACTGTAATGCAATACTTTTGGATATGTGTAAATGTCATATTTTACAGTTTTTATTTTTCATTTTTTTTTTTTGCAAAATGGCATGTTTGCACTTCGATGCTCACCACTTAAATGTAACATATGTATTAAAAAAAGATTAATTTTTTATAATTTGCATTTCTTTTTTAACTCACTGGCCACAGTTTTGGCCATTTGCATGCCTACTGTGCAATATCCACCCATTTTGGGCTTTTACAGGCACCTGAATGTTTATGGGCATCATCTAGGTATAAAACACTGTATTTTTAAAGTATAGCTAGACAATCCACTTATGCTATGCTGATATGTCATTAAGATGTCATTTGCATATATCCTGTGGCCCTCTATTACATGAGGTTTAAGGTATCATACAGTGAAAACTTATGCTTGGCTGTTTTTTTTTTTGCAGTTTTTACTGAATGGTTTGTCTGTGTGACATTTTTAACCTTTGGATTGGATGTTATTTAGGATATTTTGTAGGAACCTCAATGTTTATAGACATAAGCTGGGTTTATAGACTTGTCTTTCTAATACAAGCAAAAAAAACCCACTTATGCTGTGCAGATGAGGTCACTCAAAAGCCAAAACATGCATGTCCACTGCTAGTGGGGTTTGGCTTTATTGGCCTGAATGTACCTATAAAATGTAAAAAAAGATATGAACACTCAAAAGCCATGTCATTGAAATACTGTATATCCTCAAGGGGTTACTTGCATATATCCCATGCACTTCTATTACTGTAGGTTTAAGTTATCACACATTGAAAACTATAGCTTGGCTGGGTTTTTCTCTCAGTTTTTATCTGCTGTTTTCTTAGGGAATCCTCCTCACCTTCCAAACCAAGCAGTATTGATTCATCAGGTACTCTAGCATATGTTAAAATCAGGTCACATAGAGCATATATTTGCAGAACACTTAGGAAGGATCTTTTATTCCAGAATGTTTCTGATCCCAAGAAAGGAGCCCTTGTAGACACCAGTTTTGTATCTCTCCTTCCTCAATCTCTATATGAAAGCTCCAAAATTCAGTCAGGTGACATTCCAATCAATGTTATCCCTTTTCCAAGAGTGTTGTGTTATGGTAAACTTAGACCTCAAGGATGCTTGCCATCATACTCCAACATAAGACAAATTCAGGATGTTTCTAAGATTTTGTGCATCTGAGTCAAACTACCATTTCTCTGCATTACCCTTTGAGTTATCTACTGCACCAACAGTCTTTACAAATTACCTAGTTTGGCTCACTGCAGCCAGCAAGGTATTCATATTTTTTCTCATTTAGATGACTTGCTTATTTGTGCAGTCTTCATTCAGATGCTATGAGTCCTTAACAAAGGTTTCATCCCTCCTAACCCATCTGGGATTTCAAATAAACATACAGAAATCCTTTCTGACTCCATCACACAGGAATGTGTTTTTGAGTGCCTTATTAACACTCTCAGGCAGAAAGCCTTGTTGCATTCATAGATTCATAGTGTCATATGTAGATACTAGGCTAACATTTGCAAAAGCCTACCAACCTAAAAGTGTTCCACAAATGTTTGTATATTAGATATTATCTTGAGGGCTATGTGTTAGTTGTGACTTAATTTATTGACTGCCTCTCTCCATCAGAGATATGGATAATATTTCCAATTTCCCATCCACTGGTCCAGGTTACTCTTGAATAGGATTAGGGAGGGACTCTGTTTTATATGGATGGGGAGCCCATTCCAGGGAATTGAAATTATTTGAGATAAGTATCTATCTCTTTGACATATCCTATTTATGTCATAAGCAAAATTCATGTCCTTAGATCTCATAGTTGTCATGCTGTTTATTTTGTATATAAGCAAAAAATTCATCAGAGCTGGATAGAAGGATGCCTTAAATGCTAGGCCTAGGTCACCTCTTAGTAGTCTGTAGGAAATAGAGTATAGAGACAGGGCTTTGAGGTGATCAACATAGGACATTGTGTTTATGTCCTATGGATGTTCCATCTGCTGCATGTGTCTGGTCAGATGCATACTAAAGGGGGCATTATACACATTGATGGGTCTGAACAGGGCAGAATACAGTGGCACGATGACTTGCCTGGACCTAGATGCCATACCCCTACTTATAAGTTTAGCGACATAGAATGATTTTCTTGCTACCCTGGACACATGTTGGTCGAAGGCTAGCTCACTATCTACATAAACACCCAAATCCCTGACTACTGGATCAGTTCTTAGGGGTGTTTTGTTTTTGATGTATTTTCCTGGGGTGGCTGACTTCCCAAAGGTACTATTATGCATTTCTTGAGAATGAGTTTTAAACCATGGTTTTGGCACCAGCCATTTGTCTGTGTTAGACCCTCTTCTTGTAAGATGTTAGTGTTTTGGGAGGATTCTAGGACTGCTCCTAACTTGCAATCTTCTGCAAACTTAGACAGCCAGAAGTCATTGATATTGACTTTGACTTCCAAAACAAAGTGGAAACTTATTCTGGGAGTATTCCTTGACTTGTCTCATTTGACTCAGGCATCAGATAGATAATTCCTCAGAATTCTAGGCTTTATGGCTTCTTTGTTCTCACTGATACAACTTGCCAGTTTGCAAATGAGAAACATGTGTGGTCCAGCATCTTCATCCACCAGATGTCCAAATCCCAGTGCTGGGATTTATAAAGCTAAAACTAAAGTGATTCAAGTATCAGATGGCTCTCAGTCCAGGACTCCCTTTCTATCTTCCTACTCCAAAGCAGTCGGTCTTGACAGACTCCTCATAAATGAAAGGACATAAATGTCAAAGAAATGTTGACTGTGGTGATTCGAGCTGTATAAGCCTTACATCATCTTTGGAAACTAGGACATCTTTAAGTGATTACAGACAACACCACAGTGATGTGCTACTTCAGCAAACAAGAGGGTAATAGGTCATAGTGACTATGTCACTTAACAATGATATCTTAGGAAGTAAACTCTTTGACGCTCACTAACTATGCATAACTCTTACATACTGTCAGAATAACACACAGTGGCAGACAAACTCAGCAGATCCTGGACAGACCCTAATAAGAGGAAACTTAATTCAGAAGTATTCTAGGAAATCATCCTGATCTGAAGAACACCTTAATTATGTCTGTTCACCTGCTTTCAAAACAGACAACTAGACAAATTCTGTTCCAGGAATCACTGAAAAAAAGTTTGGAGAACAAATACTCTTTCATTCCCCTTGTCAGGGATGTTCCTATATGCTTTTCTACCCTACCCACCAATTTCTGAGGTACTTGTTAAGATTCAGAAAGATTTATCAAAACTCAGTGTGGTGACACCCTTTTTTCCCAGGCAAAATTGTTTCTCCCCATTTAATGAATTGGGCAAATGAAATTACCACTCATTTCCTCACAAACTGAAGCTACTCAAACAGGACGAGAGGCATTTGATACAACAGCTGACTGCCTGGAAGACTCAGGTTTGATACCTTTTAGGCACCTTCATGAGGACAAGCAGCAGATACTAAAAGAAGCAAGAAAGCCTGCTTCTTGATAGTCATATATTTTCAAATGGAAAAGATTTTCTAGTTGGTGCCTAGCAGATAACCGTGGTATGATTAGAGAGTCTGTACCCCCCCGGTGCTTAAATATTTATGTGAGTTACTATCATCTGGCCTTTGTATGCTTCTACCAATGTGCATCTAACAACCATTTCAATTTGTCTGCTAATGGATCTCCCTCTTTCTTCACTGTTTGTGGGAAAACAGTTCATGAATAGGGTGTTACTTTTGAGACCCTCTACAAACAAATGCCTCCATCCTAGGATCTTGGTTTTATTCTGGGGAAAATGTGTTTGTCACCTTTTGAACCTGCCTATTTGGCTGAGATGAGGGTCATTACTTGTAAAACCTGTTTTATTTGTTTCTCCGACATCTGAAAAGCAAGTAGCTGAGTTGCAAACTCTCATGGTGGGGGAATCATGTCTGGTTTTCCATAGAGATAGTGTAACTCTGAGGACGAAACCCACATTCATGCCTAAAATCATCTGACAATTCACTTGAAATCAAGCCTTCAATCTCCCAGTTTCTATCTAGAGCTAGAAAAAAGGCACACCAGGTTCTTCATACCTTAGAAGTGCATAGGCAACTCATATGAGTATATACCTTAATAGAAACAAGTCCTTCAGGAAACCTGACCAGCTATTTATTTCCTGTAGCGGGACAAAGAAATGTCATCCCCTGTCTAAACAAACTATCTGCATATGGTTGTCCTATTACTCCCACCATGGCAAAACCATTCCATGCAGGGTTACGACTCATTATACCAGTGCTGAGTTTCTTTGATGGGGTACTGGAATGGAATAGACTCTAGAAGCATTCTAGAGAAACTTGATCCTCCGTCCAAACATTTACAAAATATTACCAACTGGTCCAGAGCAGGCTTTCAATGATCATTCTCCATGGTCTCCTGGACTTTTCTCCTTCCTCCTCCCAGTTTGGGTAAGCTTTGGTAATCCATCCATAACCTACTGCAGAAGTGAGAATGATGAACACAGTACAGCTGTGTTGCACTTAGCCATTAACAGTAGATATTTGAATTCTTCATTGCTTCAGTAGCTACACCCACCTACCACACCCATTGCTGTACATCTTTGCTGTGGGTAAATGCTTAGAAAATGTTATAAGTGCAAACACAGACACAGACACATATATCTATGTCTGTCTGTATAGATCTATCTATCTATGTATTTGTGTGTGTGTGTGTGTCTGTGTCTGAGTGTAAGTGCATGAGTATCTGGTGGTGTGGGATGCTGTGACACTTATATGCTACAATGTATGGAAATATCTGACAATAACTAGTAAACACGTTAAGTGCCTGAGTAATGTGAAAAATAAGTAGCAATGCAATTTAGCTGATTAATTGCTTTCTGTAATGCATTAAATAGTAATAGTAGTGTTAGCAGAACTAGTAGTAGTAATAATGATACTAATAACATGAAACAAAAGTAATTTTTCCTCTGAGTGTCTTATTTCACTGCATAGATGCATGACAAGTCTGCTGTACTCTTCTGTAAACATATACAAACTGCAGACTGTAATCAGGTCATTTCAAATGAATTACAAAAAAAAAAAAGAAATAATAAGTAAATAAAACAGAAATGCAGGCAAAATAGAAATCACCTTTCTAAACTGGAAAACGGAAATTGTTTAAGCATCTCTCAGGATGCTGTCATACTACCTGAATGCAATAAAATGTGGAAATGTGGAAGAGGTTGCAATGAAGCACTAAAGAACTGTAGAAGGATAAAAAAAATGTCTACCACAGTATAATTTCTGTCACGAAACTCAGCTTATTGAAACTGACATGGCAAAATGCATCATATTAATGCAATTGTTTTTTTCCCCTTGATATCCTGAGATATCTGAATCTATCACAACAGAATGGAGTCTAAGAAGTATCTCCATCCATGGACAATGTAGTAGAGGAGGACCTTGCTATCTCAGAAAACCCTTGATACAGTTTTGATTAAGTACCATTCCAGCTAGGTGTGTGCAGTGAAATAGCAGGTGAAGATCAATAGTATTAGACGCGAGTAAGGTAACAGAGTTTGAAAGTTATTGTGCCGCTTCTGTTCATGAGTTATATTGGTCATGTCATCTGCAGTAATTGTATAACAAAGTTTACACCTGTAGATGCTTACATTGGAAATACATTTAACTGCCCTCAAATGATGCTGACTCAACTTTGAAAAATCAAGAAATTAGTGTTCTCAGTGAATACATTTACCAAGTTTCATCCATGCAGTCTTCATGACACTTCAGAGCTCAGTAGGGTGTGTGCTTGGTAACATTTCCAGTCACAGTGAATTTGGTGTTTTACCTCTACAGAAAAGTATATGACTATGAAAAGTATATGACTATAAGGACTGTAAAAAGTTCATCTGGCTACTGCCTTCTGTCTACCACTGTTTCAGATGTCGAGAACTGTAGCATTTATTTTCCTAGAAATCATTAGCATACATATGTCATTTGACTGGCTGATAGCAATTACTTATTACAGAATTATTTTTCAGTATCTTCTAAGAAAATAGAAGATGCTGGGGAACACTTTTACCTTACCACAATGTAATAGCAGTGTGCCAATACTCACGTAAATAGCACAGTGAAGCTAAAATGGCTACTATTGCAGCACCTGTTCAGTTTATACAATAAGCAAGGCTTTCTTCTCCAAACATAAACTGTTCTCATTTTTGTTATATATATCACAATCTCTACAAATGAAAAAAAACAGCAATATATTACATTTGTTTAGGATTATGACTAAACTTTTCACTTTTCTATGTTCACTGTACTGTTCAAAAAATGCACAAACAATACACGTTTTGTCATGCAAGTTGCTGCACTGAATGTGCCCTGAACCCAATTACATTGCAGAGGAAGACATTTTAAACAAGTCCTTATCTACAGATGAGCGATGTCGCCTCACAGTAAGACGTCCTGTTCGATTCCAGCTAAAGCGTCTTCTGTGCGGAGACATGCGTGAATGGGCATACCTTCGTTGAAGGTTGTGCGTCAGGGCTGGCAACTCGGTACGTAAAAATCTACTGCCAATCATTAGCGGACCGGAGTTCCACTGTGGCGACCCCTAACCGGGAAAAGCCGAAAGATACAACAACAACTTATCTACAGATGAGCAAAAGGGAATTTCCATTTAAATACAGTTATAGTGAGTTTTAACTTGCTAGTCCTCTAAGAGTTTAGTGCATGTCCAGCACATGGAAGAACAGTAATGGATAAAGAATGTATAGGTCCACAGGAAGCTTCAGTGTGGACTTCCGAGTTGATTTACACTGCATGCTAAGACTGTATTGTATTGCTAAAAGACTATACAAGGAGTAACACAGGGAGCTAAAGCTGAATCATCTAGATTTACTGAATAGTAGGTGTGACATTACTAGATTTACTAAATAGCAGGTGTGACATTGACAACATTTCACTGACATAACAATGATGCTCTGAAATAATTCCTAATATCCAAACTAGTTAAGGCC